>NC_060177.1:45861667-46178309 GCF_021184085.1 Oncorhynchus gorbuscha | reverse complement strand
AGTATTACTTCGTTCCAGTTACGTATTGCTGGAATCCATCTGAATGCCTTCCAGCGGAAATAACGGAACCGAGAAAGGTAACGGAGGAGACATGAAAAGAGCACTTCTCAGCCTTTACGTAGAGACAATTCTCTAAAAGGCGCTGTAGAACACGTCGAACGTGCTGAACATGAATCTCGAGTGACGGAGAAAAAATCAGGATATCGTCAAGATAGACAAAAACAAAGATGTTCAGCATGTCTCTCAGAACATCATTAACTAATGCCTGAAAAACAGCTGGCGCATTGGCGAGACCGAACGGCAGAACCCGGTACTCAAAATGCCCTAACGGAGTGTTAAACGCCGTTTTCCACTCGTCCCCCTCTCTGATGCGCACGAGATGGTAAGCGTTACGAAGGTCCAACTTAGTAAAGCACCTGGCTCCCTGCAGAATCTCGAGGCTGATGACATAAGGGAAGCGGATAACGATTCTTAACCGTTATGTCATTCAGCCCTCGATAATCCACGCAGGGGCGCAGAGTACCGTCCTTCTTCTTAACAAAAAGAACCCCGCCCCGGCCGGAGAAGAAGAAGGCACTATGGTACCGGCGTCAAGAGACACAGACAAATAATCCTCGAGAGCCTTACGTTCGGGAGCCGACAGAGAGTATAGTCTACCTCGAGGAGGAGTGGTCCCCGGAAGGAGATCAATACTACAATCATACGACCGGTGAGGAGGAAGGGAGTTGGCTCGGGACCGACTGAAGACCGTGCGCAGATCATGATATTCCTCCGGCACTCCTGTCAAATCGCCAGGTTCCTCCTGAGAAGTAGGGACAGAAGAAACGGGAGGGATGGCAGACATTAAACACTTCACATGACAAGAAACGTTCCAGGATAGGATAGAATTACTAGACCAATTAATAGAAGGATTATGACATACTAGCCAGGGATGACCCAAAACAACAGGTGTAAACGGTGAACGGAAAATCAAAAAGAAATAGTCTCACTGTGGTTACCAGATACTGTGAGAGTTAAGGTAGTGTCTCAAATTTGATACTGGGAAGATGACTACCATCTAAGGCAAACATGGGCGTAAGCCTGTCTAACGGTCTGAAAGGAATGTTATGTTTCCGAACCCATGCTTCGTCCATGGAAACAACCCTCAGCCCCAGAGTCAATCAAGGCACTGCATGTAGCACCCGAGATCGGTCCAGCGTAGATGGACCGACATAATAGTACAAGATCTAGATGAAGGGACCTGAGTAGCGCTCACCAGTAGCCCTCCGCTTACTGATGGGCTCTGGCCTCTTACTGGACATGAATTAACAAAATGTCCAGCAACTCCATAATAGAGGCACAGGCGGTTGGTGATCCTCCGTTCCCTCTCCTTAGTCGAGATGCGATCCTCCCAGCTGCATGGGCTCAGTCTCAAAGCCAGAGGAGGGAGATGGTTGCGATGCGGAGCAGGGAAACACCGTTGATGCGAGCTCTCTTCCACGAGCCCGGTGAGCGAAGATCTACCCGTCGTTCTATGCGGATGGCGAAGCAATCAAGAGTCCACATCTGATGGAACCTCCCGGGAGAGAATCTCATCCTTAACCACTGCGTGGAGTCCCTCCAGAAAACGGCGAGCAGCGCCCGGCTCGTTCCACTCACTAGAGGCAGCAAGGTGCGAAACTCAATAGAATAATCCGTTATGGACCGTTCACCTTGGCATAAGGAAGCCAGGGCCCTAGAAGCCTCCCTACCAAAAACTGAACGGTCAAAAACCGAATCATCTCCTCTTTAAAGTTCTGGAACTTGTTAGAGCAATCAGCCCTTGCCTCCCAGATAGCTGTGCCCCATTCTCGAGCCCGGCCAGTAAGGAGTGAAATGGCGTAAGCAGCCCGAGCTCTCTCTCTAGAGTATGTGTTGGGTTGGAGAGAGAACACAATCTCACACTGCGTGAGAAAGGAGCGGCACTCAGTGGGCTGCCCGGAGTAGCAAGGTGGGTTATTAACCCTAGGTTCTGGAGGCTCGGCAGGCCAGGAAGTAACAGGTGGCACGAGGCGTGGACTCTGGAACTGTCCAGAGGTCGGAAACCTGAGCGGCCAGGTTCTCCACGGCATGGCGGCAGCAGACAATTCCTGCTCGTGTCTGCCGAGCATGGGCTCCTTGGATCTCGACGGCAGTGTAACGGGCGTCTGAAGTCGCTGGGTCCATTCCTTGGTCGGTTCCTTCTGTCATGCAGGTGAAAGAGGACCCAAAAGCGACTTAACAGAAACAGAGTTTATTTAAGTCCAAACAGGGAATAACAGAAATCCTCTAGTCTGTAGAGGGGAATAACTGGAGAAGCGGCCACAGACTGCAGGGTAAAACGGGTAGGCGCAGGCCGTAGTAGACAGAGACACCTGCTCACACGCAGCATCTGATGAAGGCAAAAAACACGACAGGACAGGGCGAAACACAATCACAGCATGGTGAATACAAAACAAGGAACCGACGGGACAGGAACGGAACACAAAGGAATAATAGGGACTCTAATCAGGGAAAGGATCGGGAACAGGTGTGGGAAGACTAAATGATGATTAGGGGAATAGGAACAGCTGGGAGCAGGAACGGAACGATAGAGAGAGAGAGAGAGCGAGAGAGTGAGAGGGAGGGGAGAGAGAGGGATAGAAAGAGGGGAAAGAACCCAATAAGACCAGCAGAGGGAAACGAACAGAATGGGGAGCACAGGGACAAGACATGATAATAAATGACAAACATGACACCCCCAGTCATACAGTCCACAATAAGAGAGCTGGCACAACCAAAGGCACCAGCGCAGTCATCAATTACATGCACCATTTCTTCACCAACTACGGAGTTGGGAAAACACGTGTGGACCTGAATTGCGATAACGGCAGTGGTTTGCCCCAACTGGTGCTTCGGCCTCATCAAGCAGCGCTTCAGAAAGACCAGTGTGAACACTTTGTCTGAGATTGCTGGTGTTGTGAAGGACGGCACTGTGGCAGGGGTCAACATCCCACAGCTGGTTGAACTGGAGGATGGTACGGTGCTGGTGGAAAGCTATGGCTGGCAACAACACCTGACTCCGTACATCAGGCCGCTGCCACAGATCAAGCAGTACCAGTACTTCAGGTAAAAAATCATTTTCATTGTATGAGATTATTATTATCTAAGCTTGGGAGGTGAATTGATGTTGTGCATATCTTCAGATTTTTTTGTTATTCCTGTTTTACAGACTCTGGAGCCTGGTGTTATCCCCAAGGAGCGTTTGGACTGTCGGGACCAGGTTTCAGCTGCTGTGCAATGCTGACATCCTTCCTCTCATAGATGGTCTGCCTGTAAAATCACCACCTGGACTGGACACAGCTAGACAAACTATCTTTTTGAGAAGATCAGGGAGTTTTGCAACGAAGAGGCTATGGACATCACATGCCCTGCACCAAAGTCAAGGACAGGACAGAAACAGGCTCTCCGAATATAGATTCCCTTTCATGTGTGGTTTGACGGACCAGTCATCGGCACTATCTGCAGTGCCTCTATTCACATAACACTCTCCTACCACACACGCCATACACTGCTGCTACTATTTTGTTTTGTTTATCCTGCTTCTCAGCCACTTTATCCCTGATTGTATGCATATAACTACATTTACATTTACATTTAAGTCATTTAGCAGACGCTCTTATCCAGAGCGACTTACAAATTGGTGCATTCACCTTATGACATCCAGTGGAACAACCACTTTACAATAGTGCATCTAAATATTTTAAGGGGGGGGGGTGAGAAGGATTACTTTATCCTATCCTAGGTATTCCTTAAAGAGGTGGAGTTTCAGGTGTCTCCGGAAGGTGGTGATTGACTCCACTGTCCTGGCGTCGTGAGGGAGTTTGTTCCACCATTGGGGAGCCAGAGCAGCGAACAGTTTTGACTGGGCTGAGCGGGAACTATACTTCCTCAGTGGTAGGGAGGCGAGCAGGCCAGAGGTGGATGAACGCAGTGCCCTTATTTGGGTGTAGGGCCTGATCAGAGCCTGGAGGTACTGAGGTGCCGTTCCCCTCACAGCTCCGTAGGCAAGCACCATGGTCTTGTAGCGGATGCGAGCTTCAACTGGAAGCCAGTGGAGAGAGCGGAGGAGCGGGGTGACGTGAGAGAACTTGGGAAGGTTGAACACTAGACGGGCTGCGGCGTTCTACCTCGTCTATCACTGATATCGTTATTGATATTGTTCTTGTACATACTGTATATTGTATTTGTGTTGACACTATCTATTTCTGATATTGCTACTTTGCAAGTAACCATTTGACTGTACCGTTTACACCTTCTGTAGAGACAATCCACATAGCCAGACAGCAAAATATTGATATATAAAATGAATATTGATATGTGTGGTCATAACATGATTTTGTGACATACCACAACAATATCATGTGATCGTATCAAGTGTCCAGATCATAAATATGTGGCGCATGCCCCTGTTTATGTACTGTACATGTGTACCTCACTCAGGTTTCAATTCAGTTTGCATGGCCTTATAATATGTGATAAGTGCATGTGTAACAGTATATAAAGTATGCTAATGTACTGGTATGAAGGCACTTAAGTAAATACTTTAAAGTACTACTTAAGTATTTTTCTGTTGAATTAGTACATTCCGTTACTATTAATAATTTTGGCAACTTTGGCAAAATTCTGCACGTTTTACTCCATACACTTGACACCCAAAAGTACTTGTAACATTTTGACAGGAAAATTGTCCAATTCACACGTTTCAAGAGAACATCCCTGATCATCCCTACTGCCTCTGATCTGGCAGACTCACTAAACACAATTGCGTGCTCCTGGCTCTCCATCAACTAAAAATAATAAAGTTGTGCCGTCTGGTTTGCTTAATGTAAGCAATTTGAAATGGTTTATATTTTTACTTTTGATACTGAAGGACATTGTACCCCTGGCTTTCCGTCAATAAAAAATGTAATAAAAATACAATTGTGCCATCTGATTTAATATAAGGAATATGAAATTTTATACTTTTACTCAAGTATGCCAATTTAGTACTTTTTCACCACTGGATGCGGCTGGTGGTTAAAGCATTTCTTTCACATCAATTTAGTCAAGTGTGTCTGGGTAAGCGTCATCTAATAATTTTTCTTTCATTTTTGATTTTTGGAGCCTAATGCCACTTTTAATCTTGATCTTTACTACACTACTCACTGTTTAGCACATGACCTCATGTGAATCCTTAAAGAGATGGGTGGGGCTGGCTTAAGAGCGCGTGAACAATGCTGAATGGGTGTAGACAATGCTGAATGGGTATAGACAAAGGAGAGCTCTCTAGTACGTACCAAAACATTCAAAGGCCCTTTTCTCAAAAGTGAGTTTACAAGTGTATCAACTTTCAAAGTAGAAATGCTTTCCCTTTGCCCTTCAAAAATGCTATGTATGATATATCATTTTGTAGCTCTGAGTCTCTACTTTTGTACAATGTAAAAAAACAAAAAAAACATTAACAATTTTGCTACATAAGACCGAAGGTGGTGAGTCACAATTAGTGGAAAAATAATCCGAATTGGTCTGCCTGTGTAAAGGCAGTTTATGGGCCTCAACTGAGATCTGATTAGGTCAACTGATTTGTACGGTTGGCCTGTTGACTTACTCTGAATTCTGTTCTTGCAATGACCATCCAACTATTTGCTTTATACTGTTGGACATCTAGTTGTGTCATGCAGGTGAAAGAGGACCCAAAAGCGACTTGGCGAAAACAGAGTCTTTAATCCAGTAAAGTAAATACAATCAAAAAAACACAACTTTCACTCGAAATGACGAGGACAAACTGGAGACTCGATCTTGAACAGCAGGTGAACAGCAGGTTGCCTCGGGAAGGCACTTGAACCAAACAGACTCAGACACCTGCTCACCACGCAGCATCTGAGGAAAACACGACACGACAGGGCGATACACAAACACAGCACGGTGAATTCTAGACAAGGAACCGACAGGGCAGAAACGAATAACAAGGAGAGAAATAGGGACTCTAATCAGGGAAAAGGATCGGGAACAGGTGTGGGAAGACTAAATGATTGATTAGGGGAATAGGAACAGCTGGGAGCAGGAACGGAACGATAGAGAGAAGAGAGAGCGGGAGAGTGAGAGAGGGAGGGGGAGAGAGAGGGATAGAAAGAGGGAAAGAACCTAATAAGACCAGCAGAGGGAAACGAATAGAAGGAGAAGAACAGGGACAAGGCATGATAATAAATGACAAAACATGACAGTACCCCCCCACTCACCGAGCGCCTCCTGGCGCACTCGAGGAGGAATCCTGGCGGCAACGGAGGAAATCATCAATGAGTGAACGGTCCAGCACGTCCCGAGACGGAACCCAACTCCTCTCCTCAGGACCGTAACCCTCCCAATCCACTAAGTATTGGTGACCCCGTCCCCGAGAACGCATGTCCATGATCTTATGTACCTTGTAAATAGGTGCGCTCTCGACAAGGACGGGAGGGGGGAGGGAAGACGAACGGGAGTGCGAAGAAAGGGCTTGACACAGGAGACATGGAAGACAGGATGGACGCGACGAAGATGTCGCGGAAGAAGCAGTCGCACAGCGACAGGATTGACGACCTGGGAGACACGGAACGGACCAATGAACCGCGGAGTCAACTTACGAGAAGCTGTCGTAAGAGGAAGGTTGCGAGTGGAAAGCCACACTCTCTGGCCGCAACAATACCTTGGACTCTTAATCCTGCGTTTATTGGCGGCTCTCACAGTCTGTGCCCTGTAACGGCAAAGTGCAGACCTCACCCTCCTCCAGGTGCGCTCACAACGTTGGACAAACGCTTGAGCGGAGGAACGCTGGACTCGGCAAGCTGGGATGAGAACAGAGGAGGCTGGTAACCCAGACTACTCTGAAACGGAGATAACCCGGTAGCAGACAAAGGAAGCGAATTGTGAGCGTATTCTGCCCAGGGGAGCTGTTCTGCCCAAGACGCAGGGTTTCTGAAAGAAAGGCTGCGTAGTATGCGACCAATCGTCTGATTGGCCCTCTCTGCTTGACCGTTAGACTGGGGATGAAACCCGGAAGAGAGACTGACGGACGCACCAATCAAACGACAGAACTCCCTCCAAAACTGTGACGTGAATTGCGGGCCTCTGTCTGAAACGGCGTCTAACGGGAGGCCATGAATTCTGAATACATTCTCGATAATGATTTGTGCCGTCTCCTTAGCGGAAGGAAGTTTAGCGAGGGGAATGAAATGTGCCGCCTTAGAGAACCTATCGACAACCGTAAGAATCACAGTCTTCCCCGCAGACAAAGGCAGACCGGTAATGAAGTCTAGGGCGATGTGAGACCATGGTCGAGAAGGAATGGGAGCGGTCTGAGACGACCGGCAGGAGGAGAGTTACCCGACTTAGTCTGCGCGCAGTCCGAACAAGCAGCCACGAAACGGCGCGTGTCACGCTCCTGAGTCGGCCACCAAAAGCGCTGGCGAATAGATGCAAGAGTGCCTCGAACACCGGGATGACCAGCTAACTTGGCAGAGTGAGCCCACTGAAGAACAGCCAGACGAGTGGAAACAGGAACGAAAAGGAGGTTACTAGGACAAGCGCGCGGCGACGCAGTGTGCGTGAGTGCTTGCTTAACCTGTCTTTCAATTCCCCAGACTGTTAACCCGACAACACGCCCATAAGGAAGAATCCCCTCGGGATCAGTAGAAGCCACAGAAGAACTAAACAGACGGGATAAGGCATCAGGCTTGGTGTTCTTGCTACCCGGACGGTAAGAAATCACAAACTCGAAACGAGCGAAAAACAACGCCCAACGAGCTTGACGGGCATTAAGTCGTTTGGCAGAACGGATGTACTCAAGGTTCTTATGGTCTGTCCAAACGACAAAAGGAACGGTCGCCCCCTCCAACCACTGTCGCCATTCGCCTAGGGCTAAGCGGATGGCGAGCAGTTCACGGTTACCCACATCATAGTTGCGCTCAGATGGCGACAGGCGATGAGAAAATAAGCGCAAGGATGAACCTTATCGTCAGACTGGAAGCGCTGGGATAGAATGGCTCCCACGCCTACCTCTGAAGCGTCAACCTCGACAATGAATTGTCTAGTGACGTCAGGAGTAACGAGGATAGGAGCGGACGTAAAACGTTCTTTTAGAAGATCAAAAGCTCCCTGGGCGGAACCGGACCACTTAAAACACGTCTTGACAGAAGTAAGAGCTGTGAGAGGGGCAGCAACTTGACCGAAATTACGAATGAAACGCCGATAGAAATTAGCGAAACCTAAAAAGCGCTGCAACTCGACACGTGACCTTGGAACGGGCCAATCACTGACAGCTTGGACCTTAGCGGAATCCATCTGAATGCCTTCAGCGGAAATAACGGAACCGAGAAAAGTAACGGAGGAGACATGAAAAGAGCACTTCTCAGCCTTTACGTAGAGACAATTCTCTAAAAGGCGCTGTAGAACACGTCGAACGTGCTGAACATGAATCTCGAGTGACGGAGAAAAAATCAGGATATCGTCAAGATAGACAAAAACAAAGATGTTCAGCATGTCTCTCAGAACATCATTAACTAATGCCTGAAAAACAGCTGGCGCATTGGCGAGACCAAACGGCAGAACCCGGTACTCAAAATGCCCTAACGGAGTGTTAAACGCCGTTTTCCACTCGTCCCCCTCTCTGATGCGCACGAGATGGTAAGCGTTACGAAGGTCCAACTTAGTAAAGCACCTGGCTCCCTGCAGAATCTCGAAGGCTGATGACATAAGGGGAAGCGGATAACGATTCTTAACCGTTATGTCATTCAGCCCTCGATAATCCACGCAGGGGCGCAGAGTACCGTCCTTCTTCTTAACAAAAAAGAACCCCGCCCCGGCCGGAGAGGAAGAAGGCACTATGGTACCGGCGTCAAGAGACACAGACAAATAATCCTCGAGAGCCTTACGTTCGGGAGCCGACAGAGAGTATAGTCTACCCCGAGGAGGAGTGGTCCCCGGAAGGAGATCAATACTACAATCATACGACCGGTGAGGAGGAAGGGAGTTGGCTCGGGACCGACTGAAGACCGTGCGCAGATCATGATATTCCTCCGGCACTCCTGTCAAATCGCCAGGTTCCTCCTGAGAAGTAGGGACAGAAGAAACGGGAGGGATGGCAGACATTAAACACTTCACATGACAAGAAACGTTCCAGGATAGGATAGAATTACTAGACCAATTAATAGAAGGATTATGACATACTAGCCAGGGATGACCCAAAACAACAGGTGTAAACGGTGAACGAAAAATCAAAAAAGAAATAGTCTCACTGTGGTTACCAGATACTGTGAGGGTTAAAGGTAGTGTCTCAAATCTGATACTGGGAAGATGACTACCATCTAAGGCGAACATGGGCGTAGGCTTCTCTAACTCTCTGAAAGGAATGTCATGTTTCCGAACCCATGCTTCGTCCATGAAACAACCCTCAGCCCCAGAGTCTATCAAGGCACTACATGTAGCACCCGAACCGGTCCAGCGTAGATGGACCGACAAAGTAGTACAGGATTTTGATGGAGAGACTTGAGTAGTTGCGCTCACCTGTAGCCCTCCGCTTACTGATGAGCTCTGGCTTTTACTGGACATGAATTAACAAAATGTCCAGCAACTCCGCAATAGAGGCACAGGCGGTTGGTGATCCTCCGTTCCCTCTCCTTAGTCGAGATGCGAATCCCTCCCAGCTGCATGGGCTCAGTCTCTGAGCCAGAGGAGGAGATGGTTGCGATGCGGAGCAGGGAAACACCGTTGATGCGAGCTCTCTTCCACGAGCCCGGTGACGAAGATCTACCCGTCGTTCTATGCGGATGGCGAGAGCAATCAAAGAGTCCACATCTGAAGGAACCTCCCGGGAGAGAATCTCATCCTTAACCACTGCGTGGAGTCCCTCCAGAAAACGAGCGCGCAGCGCCGGCTCGTTCCACTCACTAGAGGCAGCAAGAGTGCGAAACTCAATAGAATAATCCGTTATGGACCGTTCACCTTGGCATAGGGAAGCCAGGGCCCTAGAAGCCTCCCTACCAAAAACTGAACGGTCAAAAACCCGAATCATCTCCTCTTTAAAGTTCTGGTACTTGTTAGAGCAATCAGCCCTTGCTTCCCAGATAGCTGTGCCCCATTCTCGAGCCCGGCCAGTAAGGAGTGAAATGACGTAAGCAACCCGAGCTCTCTCTCTAGAGTATGTGTTGGGTTGGAGAGAGAACACAATCTCACACTGCGTGAGAAAGGAGCGGCACTCAGTGGGCTGCCCGGAGTAGCAAGGTGGGTTATTAACCCTAGGTTCTGGAGGCTCGGCAGGCCAGGAAGTAACAGGTGGCACGAGACGAAGACTCTGGAACTGTCCAGAGAGGTCGGAAACCTGAGCGGCCAGGTTCTCCACGGCATGGCGAGCAGCAGACAATTCCTGCTCGTGTCTGCCGAGCATGGCTCCTTGGATCTCGACGGCAGTGTAACGAGCGTCTGAAGTCGCTGGGTCCATTCCTTTGTCGGTTCCTTCTGTCATGCAGGTGAAAGAGGACCCAAAAGCGACTTGGCGAAAACAGAGTCTTTAATCCAGTAAAGTAAATACAATCAAAAAAACACAACTTTCACTCGAAATGACGAGGACAAACTGGAGACTCGATCTTGAACAGCAGGTGAACAGCAGGTTGCCTCGGGAAGGCACTTGAACCAAACAGACTCAGACACCTGCTCACCACGCAGCATCTGAGGAAAACACGACACGACAGGGCGATACACAAACACAGCACGGTGAATTCTAGACAAGGAACCGACAGGGCAGAAACGAATAACAAGGAGAGAAATAGGGACTCTAATCAGGGAAAAGGATCGGGAACAGGTGTGGGAAGACTAAATGATTGATTAGGGGAATAGGAACAGCTGGGAGCAGGAACGGAACGATAGAGAGAAGAGAGAGCGGGAGAGTGAGAGAGGGAGGGGGAGAGAGAGGGATAGAAAGAGGGAAAGAACCTAATAAGACCAGCAGAGGGAAACGAATAGAAGGAGAAGAACAGGGACAAGGCATGATAATAAATGACAAAACATGACAAGTTGTTAATATCCGTTTGTGCTCAGAAATCTCGGTGTCCACTTTGCTTCGGTGACATAATTCTATCGATTCAAACATTTCACCCAGTTATAACCAATCTACTCTTCTCAACGACAGCAATTCCAACAATCCCTGTGTCACATTCCCCCCTCGCCATGTGTCCGTCGGAATTCATGTCTCCTTTAAATGCGCTACTGAGAGACACACCTTGTTGTCCTCAAGCCACCCCCACTAATAAAACCCTCCCTTTCTCATTTCTCCCAGGCCTGGTATGGAGCAAGTGGGAGGCAGCAGTCAGACCAAAGGCTAGGACTCCAAAGCGCCCAACACCTCCCTAATGACCACAGGTGTGTTAAACAGTCTGCTACTTAGAAACCAGGCTTCAATGGCCACCCATTTTGCCGCGCTTTCAGAAAACAACGCAGCCCATTGTTGCTTTCAAAAGCATCCAATCAATCTACTATGTAACTGGGCCAATAGAAATAAAGACACAGATGCGTATCATCTGTATCCTCCAATGATGTGGCTTTGTTCACATTGTAACATGTAAGGTCCATTATTATATTTTGTTCCATGTCCAAGCAAGCTAGTGCTTCTACACCTGCATTGCTTGGCTGTTTGGGGTTTTAGGCTGGGTTTCTGTACAGCACTTTGAGATATCAGCTGATGTACAAAGGGCTATATAAATCACTTTGATTTGATTGGATTAGTACATTTGAGTTTCAGAAAAAGAATGATACACAATGAAATGAAATCAATATCCTTTCCCCGTGGAGAAAACTATTGACGCAGACTCTGCCATCTCCGTCAGACAACCTCAGTTTCAGCCCTAGACCCTTTATTTATAGCCTCTGTTCAGTGGGGCCACAAGGTTGCAAGAAAGTTCTTTGAGGTGCTTGGAAGAACTTTTACAGCAAGACTGATGGACTATAACAATAAGATACAATAATAATACAAAGAGAAATAGCCACAAACAGTATCTTAAAAGAGAATACTTAAAAGAGAATATAGTTTATCCGCTGTGCACTTCTGTCTGCTGAAAGATACCAGTCTGGCTAAGTCAATGTCTTTTTTTAAGCCTCTTCGACACACACATTTTTTAAAATAATTTATTGATTTACATTGAATCAATGGAATTGTATTCAGTGGATTTGAATCTAGTTGATTTTAATTGAATTGAACTGGTATACCTTGTTTTGCTTTCACAGTTTATACCATTTCTTTGTGTGCGTATCCACTTAAACAGAAATGGGATGTACAAAATTATTATTAATATGCTACTTCACCCTGCCTCCCCCAAATACATTTCAATAATGAAATCAAAATAACATTCACATAGAGTACAATGAAATTACCTGACATTACACAAGGAACGGCCTCACATTATTGGATTAAAATAGCATCACATATTCCCAATTCATTGTAATCTCGTCTGATATGACTTTGTGGGGAATATCAAAAACTCGAACCGATATGAGAGCAAGTGGCCTGCGAGAAAAAGGGCAGGAACTGACCTGGCGGCGATATACAACGTTCGGTTCATTATTATGATGAGCTGGATATCCAGTCTGTGACGTTGTGTATTGTTTCTTCCTGGTTTGTGTCCAAAGAAAGCCGGATACTGCTTTGTATCTGTGAGAAGGGGGAACAAAAACAATAAATATCAGAAGCAACCCCCCGCCCCTCCCACACAAGGCAATATGTTTTTTAAATTCCTGATAGAAAGAAAGGTTGCTGGAGGTTGCTGGAGGATGCATGGCTGGGAGGAATATAGAGTCTACCCAAACAGAGAGAAAGCTCAATAAACCTATCTTAGCCTCATATGGTATTTACACTATCACACACTGCATGAAAGCCCCAACAGGAAAATACAGGATTATCCTTTGATGTAGGGTGGGCTCCGTTTCAGATTCTGCTTTAACTCCTATTTTTTTTTATTCCCTGGGCACCAAACTACATTCTACCTTCCAAAAGCACTCAGAGTGAAAGGGGAGGGGGGGTAGAGGGTGGTGGTGGTTGGATAGCAGGGTGTTTGGGGGGAGTTGGAAACAGCTCGGGGTACTCACAGTTGCCATGTGAAATACTGATTGGCTCAGAGTCTTCTGGGAAGCCAGCCCTTGCAATCTTCAGTAGCGTGAAATACAGCAACAAGGCCTCAGACCTCATTGTAGCACTGCTGGTTCCTTCCTCGATAACTTCTTTACTTTAGCCTGCAAAGAGAAGACAGAGAAGAAAAAAGATTATGAAACAATTAAAGCATCTGATTTTCATAGCCGATGCAATCTGTCAGATATATATATATATACATATATATATATATATATATATATATATATATATATATATATATATATATATATATATATATATATATATATACATCAATAGAGCTGCATTGCAAGTAATCAAACAACAATTGGATTAGCATGGTAATATGCTTCATAGAACGATGGCAGGCAGGGTCTTATTGAAGTAGACCTGTTGTGATTAACTGAGCAGCATCAGGAGTGGTAGTTCTACTGGACAGCATCCTGGCCAATATGCTGAATTAATAGGAGAGCTTCTATGATTGGATCCTGGTGTCGGGGCAGACTTAATAGGGCAGCACCATTTTCTGTACATAATTATCAGCATCTAAGAGTTGGCCCCTGATTGCTAACTGTATTTACATCAGCCCGTGACCATGCTGATGTTTCTTGTGTGTTGTGGCAACAAATTACCTTAATAAATCAACCCTGACAATTACTGCAGCGTTAATCTAATCGAGTATAAGCATTTAATTCAGAGACCTTTTATCCTGAGCCAAATGGTAGATGTTATTTGGGGGGTTGTATGATAACAGTTGTTTATCCCCAGCACATTTGTTCACTGGCTCTGTATTGTTCGTTGGAGGAGAAAAAAAGGGAAAGAGAGAGAGAGAGAGAGAGAGAGAGAGAGAGAGAGAGAGAGAGAGAGAGAGAGAGAGAGAGAGAGAGAGAGAGAGAGAGAGAGAGGAAGGGATGGGGGGGTCTCTCCATGCTCCTGTGGATCTCATTCAGAAAGAGAGTGAAAACATTATTCACTGGGAGATTCACTTTAACAGCGAGGAGAATACAAATAAAACCAAGGGAACGACCTTGGTTGTTGAATTTCCTTCTCGCTAAGGCTATTTTTTCCCTCACCTCACCTACTTTATAGACATGCTGGCACAACAATAGACAGAAGGCCTGGGTATAAGCCCTTGGAATCTCTGTTAGCCCTGTGCATTTTCCTTTTTCAAACCAATATGAGATTCTGTACATATACCACTATGGGGGCTGTTTTGTTTCATGAACCTTGACCAGGAAGTCGAGCAATAATTGATTGATAAGCAGGATGGGGCAGGAGACATGCCAGTGTTCCTATGGAACTGTCTATTGTAAATGACAAATGGAGTCGACAGAGCCAACAAACATAGAAAAGTAACACAGAATTGCTAACTGAATAATATACTATGAAATGATACATGGGAGCTGAATCGATTATGATGTTCCAGAAAACAGCTTTATCATTTCTAGTTTAGACACTACAGGGCACAATGCGGCATTGTTGTGCCTCCTAACTGCAGACAGTTCTTTCTGACAAATTAATGTTTGATAGTTAATCTTAGTCGTCATAAATCATGTCACAGGACAGAGGAGCTCAATTCACAACCAATCTCTTCGTCACATCAAAACCAACCAACAGGGCATCATATAATAGCGAAAAGAAATTGAGCACAAAATTATTTAACTACAGCGTGCTCTTCAAAGCCCTTTCATTACCTTCCGACACACACGACTAAACCCAGGGAAATGTGGTCTTTCCTGAATTGCAGTCACTGTGGCAACTAAATTGTTTCAGTCTGTTCAGTCTTGGTGTCAAATGCTCTTTTGATGACATCTCTCCGCCTCTGACTACTGACTGAGACGAATGATTACACATGTGCAAACTTCCAGAGTGAATTATTATTTTGCCTCCGAACCAAATGGGGGGGTTGAAGTATAGAATCCCTCAAAATCCCTGCTGAAAACGACCACAAACAAAGCACAGATGTGTCTGGTATTTTTCTTACTGTAAGTGCTAATACATGTGAACATTCTGAAAGCTTACACCCTATACACACACTTTAAATTATAACGTCTCTCTTGTTTTTGTGGAACATAATGGCGGGCTAATCAAGACCAACACTGGCAGAGAGCCAGCAGCAGATACTAAAAACAAGCGAACCCTCTCAGAGTGAAGAAATTGTGCCATGCTCTAGCCATAGCTAGGAATGACTAACGCTCCACTGTGAGTAAAACACACCCAATCCAGGTTTAGGCCCATAGTCCCAAACACCCTTAACTTCCTCCATAAATACATTACCAGCCTAACAATATTATCTTTGCTGTTGCATCAACATGTTAGCAAGGGACATGCAGCGACCATGAACAATAACAGACATGTATTTCATCTACAACGTTCACGAGAGGGCCCCATGAAAATACAGCTCCTGCGCGTGTTTATCTTGTTCAGAGTCCTGAGATGTGGCATGTCTACCATTAAACACCTACTCATTCATATTCAGCATACCCTACACTACCCATCGAGTTGTCTAATGGGCAAGGAGGAGGCTGGGATTTAACGAAATACCTGCAGATGTGCAGCAGTGGTAGTGGTTGAAGCCCCAATGAGAGTCCAACAGATAAACAGCTCAGTGGTGACTGACTGACAGTTAGGTCATTTACACTAGCCTCTGCAGCTCTCGCAGGGTGGGAATAGCCCTGACATCAGCCTGGCAAGACCAGACATGGACTGTACACAGCGGTGTGAACACAGGAACACACCACACTAACAACACCCAGCACTGAGTAAAGTAGTGAAGAGAGAGAGAGGCTTCTGGACTGAACAGCTCCACCCAGGGTGAGAAGGATCCACTGATGGCATCTATTATCTGATGATGGGGCAAATAAAGTGTTGTGTTCCAATATCCTATGGAGGGAGACCTCAGGGTGGATGCCAAAGCAGTAGAAGCTAATGATCAGCCAGTTTCCACAAACTGCTGCTTATTCAGTCAATCCATGCTTGATTAGTAGAGTATAATAAACAGAATAATAATTTGACACCTTACTATACACCCTACGGTAACCCTACAGTGCCTTTGAAAAGTATTCAGACCCCTTGACTTTGTCCACATTTTTTAAAAACGTTACAGCCTTATTCTGAAATGGGTTAATAAAAACAATTCCACAGCAATCTAAACACAATACCCCATTAATGACAAAGCGAAAAAAGGTTCTTCTAAATTTTTGCAGATGTATAAAACAACAACAACAGAAATACCTCATTTAAATAAGTATTCAGACTCTATGCTATGAGAATTGGCATTGAGCTCAAGTGCATCCTCTCTCCATTGATCATCTTTGAGATGTTTCTACAACCTGATTGGAGTCCACCTGTACTAAATTCAATTGATTGGACATGATTTGGAAAGGCACAAACCTGTCTATATAAGGTCCAACCGTTGACAGTGCATGTCAGAGGAAAAACCGAGCAATGAGTTTGAATTAATTGTCCGTAGAGCTCCGACACAGGATTGTGTCGAGGCACAGATTTGGGGAAGGGTACCAAAATGTCTGCAGCTTTGAAGGTCCCCAAGAACACAGTGGCCTCCAATTTTCTTAAATGAAAGAAGTTTGGAACCACCAAGACTCTCCCTAGAGCTGGCCACCTGGCCAAACTGAGCAATCAGGGGGAGAAGGGCCTTCAGGGAGGTGATCAAGAACCCAATAGTCACTCTGACAGAGAGTTCCTCTCTGCAGCACTCCCACCAATCAGGTATTTATTGTAGTGGCCAGACGGAAGCCGATCCTCAGTAAAATACACATGACAGTACACTTGGAGTTTGCCAAAAGGTACCAAAAGACTCTCAAGAAACAAGATTATCTAGTTTAATGAAACCAAGATTGAACTCTGTGGCCTGAATGACAAGCATCACGTCTGGAGGAAACCTAGCACCATCCCTACGATGAAACATGGTGGTGGGAGCACCTGAAAATAGCTATGCAGCAACGCTCGGCATCCAACTTGACAGAGCTTGAGAGGATCTGCAGAGAAGAATGGGAGAAACCTGCCAAGTACAGGTATGCCAAGCTTGTAGCATCATTCCCAAGAAGACTCGATGCTGTAATCGCTGCCAAAGGTGCTTCAAAGTACTGAGTAACGGGTCTGAATATCTATGTAAATGTGCTATTTCCATTTTTATTTGTAATACATTTGCAAAAATGTATTTATACAAACCAGTTTTTGCTTTGTCATTATGGGGTATTGAGTTAAGACAAATATTTACTACATGAACTAAAGTAAAAAATTAAATAGCACGTTGAGTGAAAGGTTGTCCTGGCACGACACTTCCAGGTCTCTCACCTCCTCCCTATAGGCTGTCTCATCGTTGTTGGTGATCAGGTCTACCACCGTTGTACCGTCGGAAAACTTAATGATGGTTTTGGAGTCGTGCTTGGCCACGCAAGCGTGGCAGATGTATTGTTGCCTGCCCTTACCACCTTGGGGCTGCTTGTCAGGAAGTACAGGCTCCAGTTGCAGAGGGAGGTGTTTAGTCCCAGGGTCCTTAGCTTAGTGATGAGCTTTGAGGGCACTATGGTGTTGAACGCTGAGCGGTAGTCAATGAACAGCATTGAGCCCTGCCACATCCGACGAGTGTCGAAGCGGATGTAGTAGGATTCAATCTTAGTCCTGTATTTACGTTTTGCCTGTTTGATGGTTAGTCTGAGGGCATAGTGGGATTTCTTATAAGCTTCAGCTCTACCCTTTAGCTCAGTGCAGATGTTGCCTGTAATCCATGGTTTCTGGTTGGGGTATGTACGTACGGTCACTGGGAGACAATGTCATCGATGCACTTAAAACAAATAACGTTTTCTTGGTTACATACACATAGTTAGCAGATGTTATTGCGAGTGTAGCAAAATGCTTGTGCTTGTAGTTCAGACAGTGGAGCAATATCAATAAGTAATCTAACAATTCCACAACAACTACCTAATACACACAAATCTAAGTAAAGGGATGGAATAAGAATATTTACATATAAATACAGTATATGGATGAGCAATGACCGAGCGGCATAGGCAAAATGCAATAGATGGTATAAAATACAGTATATGGGATGTGTAATGCAAAATATGTAAACATCATTATTACAGTGGCATTAATAAAGTGACTAGTGATCCATTTGTTAATGGCCAATAATTTCACGTCTGTATGAAGGCAGCAGTCTCTCTGTGTTAGTGATGGCTGTTTAACAGTCCGATAGCCTTGAGATATAAGCAATTTTTTAGTCTCTCAGTCCCAGCTTTGATGCACCTGTACTGACCTCTCCTGGTAGCGGTGTGAACAGGCAGTAGCTCGGGTGGTTGTTGTCCTAGATGATCTGTTTAGCCTTCCTGTGTCATCGGATGCTGTAGGTGACCTGGAGGGCAGATAGTTTGCACCCGGTGATACGTTGTGCAGACCCACCCTCTGGAGAGCCCTACGGTTGTGGGTGGTGCAGTTGCCATACCAAGCGGTGATACAGCCCGACAGGATGCTCTCAATTGTGCATCTCTTAAAGTTTGTGTGTGCTTTAGGTGGCAAGCCAAATTTCGTCATTCTTGAAGCCGGTGACTGATGTGTTATACTCCTCAATGCCATCGAATGAGTCCAGGAACATATTCCTGTCTGTGCTAGCAAAACAGTCCTGCAGCTTAGAATCTGCATCATCTGACCACTTCCGTATTGAGTGAGTCACTGGTACTTCCTCCTTTAGTTTTTGCTTGTAACCAGGAATCAGGAGGATAGAATTATGGTCAGATTTGCCAAATGGAGGGCGAGGGAGAGCTTTGTACGCGTGTCTGTGTGTGGAGTAAAGGTGGTCCAGAGTTTTTTTCCTCTTGTTGCATATGAAACAAGCTGGTAGAAATGAGGTAAAACATATTTAAGTTTCCCTGCATTAAAGTTCCCGGCCACTAGGAGCGCCACCTCTGGATGAGCATTTAATTGTTTGTTTATGGCTTTATACAGCTGGTTGAGTACGGTCTTAGTGCCTGCATCGGTTTGTGGTGGTAAATAGACAGCTATGAAAAATATAGATTAAAAAATAGTATGAAAAAATAGTGTGGTCTACAGCTCATCATGAGTTACTCTACCTAAGGTGAGCAAAACCTTGAGACTTCCTTAATATTTTATTTCGCGCACCAGCTATTATTGACAAATAGACACAGATCGCCAACCCTTGTCTTACCAGAGGCAGCTGTTCTGCCTTGCCAATGCACGGAAAAACCAGAAGCGTAAAAATCTGAAGAATCGGCAGCTTCTCTTCATGTGAATGACAGGGATTTGGGTCTGATCCGGTATCAGGAGTAAATCCTTCACGTCCGCCTCGTTAAGGAAACCATTTTCATCCAGTTTGAGGTGATTAATCGCTGTTCTGATATCCAGAAGCTAAGAGACGGTGGCAGAAACATTATGTACAAAATAAGTTACAAACAACGCAACAACAAAAAACACACAAAATAGCACAATTGGTTAGGAGCCCGTAAAACTGCAGCCATTTCCTCTTGCACAATTCATTCCGCCTCTCATTAGCCTGGTTTGTAGTGTACAGTATACCTCTTGATCAAAACACATTATAATGACTGGCACTGCTGCTCACTGTTGTCCAACAAGGGTAAATTCATTCTAAAGATGATCGAAAACAACAATTAGGTGATCCTTGGCTGAGTAAACACTTTGTAGGCTCTCTTTCAAGTCCAATAGCACTGATCTGCACATTACAGATGAGGAGAATTTCTAGCAAACTGAAACAATGATTTTTTTTCCTGATCTGAGGCCTTTCAACACATCCTGAGGTGGATGTCTTGAACTGAACCGAACAGGGCAGGCTTGGCGTTTTCCACAGGAGCGTCGCCAAAGTAAACATAACCAAGACGGTCACTGACAACACAGGGTCAGCTACAGTCCAGGGAGCTTCAGCATTGCACTGCACAGCAAACAGTATTAAATACCATGTGTCATATAACCCACTCTCATGTCTCCTGCTCTCTTCATCTCCCGATGCGGAGCGGCAAAAAGCAGTCCGTGGTGCAAGATGCTTCTTCACTCTGCCTGGAAAATCAATTATGAAGGCTGGTGCTTTAAAGATTGGCCCCAAAAAGAATGAGGTTACACATTTAAATATCAGAATCTTTCCCAGTGCTGCCAATCACGCAAGATGATACAAGCCACACAACTTAATCAATCTGGAGCGGGTTGATACTGAGACGGCGGGCAGAAGGGAAAATGATTACAGATAAGGTGGCTTGGTACCAGACGACTTTTCCCTTTTGATCCAATTATCTACCTCCTCTGATAGAGCTCCGTCTTCTTCTCTGATGTATGCCATTCTTGTAATCATGCTGTTAACCCATGTATTTCCATTCCATTCCTTTTTAAGGACCTGGATCTGGAGAGTGAGCTAAATGTGGTGGCACAACCAAGATCATCAGCCCTCTCTGATATTCTGTTTGCACCACTCAGAAGGGCAGGGTGAAAATATAGCCTCTTACTGAGCCACGGCACAATGGCAAAAATATTCACAAAAGCTAAATGTCAAATTACCTAAAAAGATGACACCATGACAGCCTAGCACACTGTGTAAATGTGATAGGGATCTGAATTGTCACGTTGAATAATTCCAATTTGCTGGCAAACCATTTGATGCTAACTGTTGTGTGTGCCTGTGACTAAACCTGAGCACTGATAGTAGATTTTTTCACATCACACTCAAATCTATGTCCCCAAAAAATACAAAGGGGCCGGAAACAAACTAGGGCTACGACATCACCTCACAATATAAAGCAGGGGTGTATTCATTACGTAATGCAACATAAATCGTTTACCGTTTAAGAGTCATTCAGAAGAAAACAGATAAAAAAATAACGGGGACGGACCTACCTGAATATGTCCAATAGAAACTCTTTGTTTTCGTTGCAAAACATTTTCCGTTTGGAGTACGGTTTCTGTTCCAAAACGTTTTGCAACAGAATTTGTGTAATGAATAAAACCCCACAACACATGAACGGCTGCTTTATGCGAGTAAACATGCACAAGAACGGCTGCCTCATGTGAGTAAACATGCACAAGGAATCAATCGAGTAACTGAGACATGCTGTGTGGTTTAGTGCAAAATAAATAAGCACTGCTGTGGGTCTCATTGAAAGTGTCGACTCTACGAGGTATGAATCTCAAAATGAGTTTGAGTACTGAGAAGAGTCTGAGGGATGGGTCTGTTCTGTTCTGGAGCTCTCACAGTAGATAAATGAGAAAACAATAAAACAATGACATTCATTTTCAGTGGGAATTATATATTCACAGGCCTTTTCCCCTCAGAGGCAAAAGCCTAAATGAGAAAAGTCTTCACATCAATACAGTTGCGAGATCACATTTATCAATTTGACTGGTATAAATGCATGAGGGATTTGTGGAGTGGAAAGGTGTGATGTTATGCCACCCATCCTCAGCCCTTGACCACGAAGTAATAGAATTAGAGAGGAAATATACTGGTGTGGTATGCAACGTTTCCAGCCTGAAAACAGCTCCATCAACATTTACAACACTCCTGCAAGGGGAGAGAAACCTCATCAGAGTGATTCAAGCAACCATGTGTCCATGTTTACAAACACATCTGCACAACTACACTTCCACAAGCTCAATGCCATGTTTCTCACATGGTTCCATTCACTTGTCTTGCTAACAAACAGGTTGTCACAGTATTCAAGAGGGATGTGAGAACGAGCAGTTGTTGCATCCATCTGTGTGTGTGAATTTTGCCCACTCCCTCGTGGCTATAATGGGTGTGATATTGACTTTTGTGTAGGATTCTCAACCCTGGATTATTCCCTTTCTACATGAGCACTCCCACAGACTTGGCAAATGGCTGGCTGCTCTAGCAGAGCAATCTGATCTGAACAAGTACGATGCTAATCTCCTCAAGCTAATAGGCAGGCCAGGGGAAATGAGATAGCGTGGCAGCTAGAAGTCACTCTGGACAACTGGACATCCACTCTTTGCAATGAAGACAACAGAACCTAATGGAATTTGAGAAGAAAAAAAAAGGTTTACAAAAGGTTTCTTTGGCTGTCCCCATAGGAGAAGCCTTTTTGGTTCAAGATATAACTATTTTCTGTTTCAGGTAGAACCCTTTTGGGCTCCATGTAGAACGGGTTCTACATGGAACCCAAAAGGGTTCTACCTGGAACCAATAAGGATTCTTCAAAGGGTTTTCCTATGGGGACAGCCGAATAACCTTTTTAGGTTCTACATAGCACCTTATTTTCTAAGAGTGTACCGTGGGAATGGTGCAGCCTAGCCTATTGTAGTAGTACGTCTGGACGTGAAGAGACTGCTAAGGTGGGAGGGGAGAGAGCACTGACGAGACAAACCCCCTCACCTGCTCTGTGACTTAGCCTTGCTCCACCTAATTGGATATTGTGCTTTAGAGACCAGTGTCTCTACTACTGAACTAAACCTTTACTGATTAGGCCCAAGCCAAGCCAATCAGGGCACAGAGCTCACTGAATGTCAACATTTGCAGATGCAATTGTACTGTACCATTAGCCATTAGCAATACAGTGAAACTATTTAAGCTTACGTATATGGGGCTAAAATTATTGGTTCATATTGGTTAAGACCATTTCATTGTTACAGTCAACACTTGTTTAAGCTGTATGATTTCAGTCATTCCCAATACGATAATATACCCTGCATCATGTTGTTGAGGCAAATACAGGAACTGGGAGCAGCTTGGCATGTATTTTCTTGGGAAATAAGCAGATTACTGATGCTGGTGTATGCTTCCTCTAAGTGAGTGAAAAGTCCACAAATAGCAACCGATTGTGAAGTTTCACCAACGTACATATACTGTGTGTTACACTACAAAAGTCAGAGGAGAAAAGCAGATAAAGTGACATTTTCAAAAACAAGAACATCCTTCAGATATTCTACAGGATTGTAGACAAACTGATGTAATGCAAGTGCAAGTCCACGGGCACATGGCCTAATTGCATGCTTGGCTGCTTATCCCACTACTAACGGCACCAGCTAATTCTAAATGTAACAGTGTGTGACACTAATAATGCATGCTGTTGACTGAAGTTACACTACAGCAACCCATCTCGGAACCATGGACCCTGGCCAGAATTTGAATTTTGTGATGTGAACAGTTTTATCACATAAAATAAACAGCACCAACCCACCAGAGTAAGAGCCCCCTACTAGTTGGAACCAGTGAATACTGCAGGGTATACAAGCTTCCCTTGCAGCATCTCAATCACATGGATGGCCCGGTGGGATAAACTGATACACTTTATCTCCCTCCCATCACAGGTGTTACCTAAGCACGATTGACGGTTCTTCAATAAGTAATTTTCCTTGCTGTGTCACAGGACATTTTTGATTGATAACTTCTTATATCTACTGTGTCATTACATTTTTCTAATGGAAATCTTTCATTAATTCAGTCACCGGGGCAATAGATCATGGCCATACATTTCCCTAGAGGGCCTGAGGAGGGTGTGTTGCCTTAGCCTTTCAAGGAACACCCAAGGCAGGCAGTAGCATGTACATAACTGGAACAGTAAAGAAATAATATGCAGGGGAAAATTGGTAAACTGACAGAAAAACAATTGATTGTAGTTTACAATCACTATGCATAATTGGCAATGACATCCTCATGACACCATAACAAAAATGATCGTGGTATCATTTAACAGGAACAACGTCACTATTCACAGATACTTTCATTGAAAAAAACTATTATTCCCCCCCCAAAAAACGTATTTTAGCTGTTGGTATCCTCCTTGTAAACCTACAAGCTCCACCTCCGAATTCAACAACTTCCGGTTGCTTTCATATTGACCTTTTAACCTTCTCCATTACCTCCTTCTCGCGTTAGATCTAAAGACATCCCGTTTACGAGTTCCTGTCTGACCAGACTGTATGGAAGATAAAAGTGAAGCGAGAGAGAGAGAGAGAAAGAGCGAGAGAGATAAGTTCTGTGCTGTGGGTTTACACCAGTCTAAGTGAGTGAAGATGAAGGACGGAGATCCTTCTTGGATAAAGAGACCGTTCCTGCATGTGGGGAGTATCAGTGTCAGCGTTCTACCTGCAGCTCCCAGCCCTAAGTCTGGAGACGCGGAGGAGACTGAACCTGTCAGCCTCACTCTGTGATGTTTGCCTAATGCCAGGATTACCTACCGCTCCTTTCAGCCAGAAACCCAGCCTGCCAGCAAATAAACACCAGGCAAGGAGCAGCTTAAACCAACTTCTGTAAACTGTACTTTGATATCACAGAGAGAAAAAGAGGGAGAGAAACTTTAAAAAGTATCCCCTTATGTATACCAGACGAATACGTAAAAAGTATTTATTTAGAAGATAGACACTGTGGCCGAGTGCTTTTCTCAAGAGTTTGATCAATCATTTAGGTACACTACATAGGGGAAAGCTCAGTGGTTTAAACTACCTCAATAGATGTCAGGAACACAGTATCAGTTCACAACGGTGCATGAATGAGATGAGGCATGTGTTGGTCATCACACCAGCATTCAGCTCATTTGTAAGAAAGATGCGGAAATGCTGTGTACAGTATCATGTCAATAATGCTGTAAATATCACATATTTTTGTGTAAGGGTTAACATATAGCTGTTTCTTGACAACATATATACAAAATAAACTTCACAGCTTGCATATAATGAACCAATATAAATCCCTGCCATGAACTGACAGCCAACAAATACAATATTAATTCCAATTTCTGCATAAATTGTTTTCCCCATGGAATACATCCTCATCTTATTCCATAGGGAGCTACATTCACAAGTAGACTTCCATTAACATTTAATCCTGATTCCCTCTGTCAATGTGATTCATCATCGCTGGCTGGATGCTGGCTTCCCTGTCTGGGCCTTGAGATAAACACACTGGCCTGGGTTTGTTCATGCAGACACAATATCCACAAGGATGAGCACAATCTCAGTGAATTGCACCAACTAAGGCTATTTTGTCTAAGGCACTCTGACAGAATAGTTTCCATCTGTCTGTCTGTCTGTCTGTCTGTCTGTCTGTCTGTCTGTCTGTCTGTCTGTCTGTCTGTCTGTCTGTCTGTCTGTCTGTCTGTCTGTCTGTCTGTCTGTCTGTCTGTCTGTCTGTCTGTCTGTCTGTCTGTCTGTCTGTCTGTCTGTCTGTCTGTCTGTCTGTCTGTCTGTCTGTCTGTCTGTCTGTCTGTCTGTCTGTCTGTCTGTCTGTCTGTCTGTCTGTCTGTCTGTCTGTCTCGCTAGCTAAATGCTAACAAGCGCAAGTGAACATAAACTAAATGCAAGAACAGACAACCCAGCGCATTAAGTTATATCTCAAAAGGCTATTCACACTTGTCTCTGCTGTAATCAAGAAGCTTGATATTGCAAACTAGCCACCTAACGTTATAGCTAGCAAGTTAGCAAACCAAATGCATACTGTAGCTGGAGCCCTGAGCTGGAGAAAATGTATTTGGCACATCTTAGATAGCTCATTTATAGTTATAAAATATTTAGCTGGCAAACATTATTAGTGAATTTGAAGTGTAACTTCATCACCAATCTTGTGGTTCTCAACAGTGGATCATCATTTCGCCATTTGCTCTTCGTAAACAAACATGCCCTGTGACTGGTTCAATACATTTTTTTATAATAAAAAAAAGTATCATGTATTTATTTTATTTGTTGGGACGGTATTGGAAATCATACCATCTGTACTTCAAAATACCCCAATATACAATATCAACTCTTAGAAAAAAGGGTTCCAAAATGGTTATTTGGCTGTCCCCATAGGAGAACCATTTTTGGTTACAGATAGAACCCTTTTCAGTTCCATGTAGAACCCTCTGTGAAAAGGGTTCCACATGGAACCCTAAAACAGTTCTACCTGCAAACAAAAAGGGTTCTGCAACGGGTTCCTCTATAGTGTCAGCCGAAGTACTATTTAAGGTTCTAGATATCACCTAATTTTCCAAGAGTGTACCGCCTAAGCCTAAGGTAAATAATGTAAATCAACTTAATGGAATTGAAGACACACAGCGACTATCTCTTTGAGACAGATTAGTTTCAAAATATCCACTCAACTAATGGCAACAGCAACAATGCCTCTGCTGCTCTACCCTGCTATCCTCTGCTATCCGTTGCTATCTCCTGCCATACGGTCCTTAGAGAGACGGCATTCTTTCTTCCCCCCCAATGAGGTAATAACCAGCCTATGCAACAACCGCCCCCACCATACCACCAACATGCTTAATCCAAAGACAAGCCTTGCATCCAGGAGGGCAGATAGCAATTACTGTCTGCTAGCAGTAACAATGAAATCTGTGTCTGCTTTACTGGCAGTGTCAGGCCCTAAGACTTAAGAAGATAAGCCTGTTCATCCTCTGCCTTAAAACATTTAACTGTTTGTGCATTTAATACTGGAGACATGCGAATTTGGGGGGAAACAATGGACAAGCAGCCACCCTGCCAGACATTTCTTAGGCCTAATACCTTGTCCAAGTCCTTTACTCATGCTGGCTTCGAGTACTCTTCTGAAGTTACCAGGCTACATAGTATTTCCTGGGGCTTTGAATACACAGCAATAATAGTGTGGTATTTGCATAGTGGTACATACGTCAACATGACTTATTTTATTAAAAGGTGTCAGTTTTAGAAACACATTATTCCTGTACTATGCAAATATTATGACTGCGTTAAGGCCATTTTATTCACTGTAGGACAGTATACAACAATAAGTCATTCTCTTTCTGTGAGTAAGTACAAAGAATCTAGGGATTACTTTCCTATTCAAGAAAGTACTGTTGAAAGAAAGTGGGCCTGACAAATAAAAATAAGGGAGAAATTGAGAAATTGGGGGGAAAAATCAATATTACTGCATGAAATTGTTAAACAATGCAGGGCCACATTTCAGTATCGAGAATTTCAGGTGAATCCTCCTTGGAGTGGCTCATTGAGGGGATTAGTGAAAGCTTTACTCTAGAGGCTGCAAGATACGGCTCTATCTGGTGGGAACAGACCCCCCTTCCCCCAGCACTACAAATCAAAGTAGCTCCTCTCTATTCAAATGTACAAGATTAAGCCACCGCCATAATGCCTGAATGAATGAACATTTTCCATTTAGAACTAACACTCTGCTACTCTCTAGTTGATATTTGTCTGTTTTATACACAAATTCATTCAGGGCAGTGATCTTAAACATTTAATTCCTACAGGCTTCTGAAATGATGCCGCTGTAAAATCGTCCCGTGGAACATTGTGCATTCTAATTGCATCGTGTGGTGGCTCAGAGAAAGTAACTATGGGGGAGAAGTACTCCTGTCTTGGACTGCTTTGGAACATATGGTTATTGCTTTTGGCCCTATAAGATGGCTCTGTCAAAATAAATGGCAACAGTATTCCCTATGTGTGATATGAGGCAGAAGGGGAGTGGATAACAGAGTTTAATCCACGGCGTGCCTCAGCCATGAGCTACTCCAGGCCAGGGGAAGATGGGGGCGGTGAGGAGGGGGGTTAAAGGAGTCATTGTCCTTTTAGGAACAGATTAACTATTTAAAAAAAGGTGACGTCCATCGCTGCTCGGCAAGCTCTCCATCTAATCAAGGTCTGCCATAAGCTCATTGAGAGCAGCTCGGCGCTGCAATAAAAACGTCCGCACAACCATGCCAAAAGTGTAATGAAATACGGCCAGCAGGGCTGCTGCTGATTACAACTCATTATACTGCTCCAATGGCATGAATGAACGAGAGAAGAAGGGGGACAGGACACATGGGATATACACTCATGTTTACTTAACGTAACACAAAGGAGAGACACTGAAACATGGAAGCTTGGAAGTGCAAATAAATGCCAGCAAAGTCTGAGTTCAATTAACACAAGGACATGCAGCGTTGTGCATATGCTGTCATTCACTTAGATTAAAGGAGGATAGTGTCTGTGATAGAAGACAATATACACGTATTCATAATGCATTATACACAGGAGGCTCATAGAAAGTGTTAACCAAACCTTTACTTTCTAAACTGCAAATAAAACCCTTCTAAACTCCCTATTGAGGGGACAGATTCCTTACATCCTGCTACACTCTTCCACACGACACAAGAACTCCCTGAGAGTTATACTACCCCCGTCATGCCCTTCGAGGCTGTGGTGACTGGTGAGACAGAGGGAGAGAGGGAAGAGCTAATATACAGCCATTCATTGTGCAAGGCTTGTGGAGTCTCCAGGACCCAGCTATCTGGCATTCCCCCCAGAGTGGTGAGGATAGCTGCCATTGGATTCAGGGTGGGCCCCACGGTTATTGGCCCCTATGGCAAGACCTCAGAGCATTCCCTGCTCCAGTCAGCGTTGCGTTCCTCCCTCTTCCACCTCCCCCGTCTCCCTGCTTGATTCCAAGTTGGCTTTCTCCTGCCAGGTTATACAGTAGCCCTGATTAGCCCTGCCAGTGAACCTTTCCAGGATCTGTCCACTAGTGATGATGTCACTGTCACTGCGGTGCCACTGTGGTGGCAATATCTGAGTGCATCTTGTTGTGGAGTCAAACACCTGGGTGTTAAGGCTGGAGAAATAGCACTGACTAACTTGTATAGCATGTCTGAGTAAGTGCTCAAGGCAAAATAACATCATTACGTAATATCAATTTGCCAAGAGACATAGAGAAAGGTGAATAATTCATAGACATTACAAGACATAATCAATATAAATCAAATACTAGAACATTCAAAACAAACTTTTAAATAAACAGAGCGAGCTGTGCTGGTTATCCATAAAGAGGTAAATTATAAGAATACAGCATTCATCTTTAAGAATAACATTATATAATGTTATACAATACATCTCAGATGACTCCTCCGGAATCTTCACTAAATTGTTTGGGGAAGGACATTTCCAGTACCAGCCTTGTAATTACAAGATTCTGAAGCTCAGCCAGCTTTCATACAGGGTAAAGAGGAATAGCACAGTCAATTTCTCTAGTCTGCAGCCTTCACCCTTAAAGACGAGATAAGGAAATGTTAGAAACTATATCCCTCTCAGGGGGTTTAGCCATTTAGTTGAATTTGCATTTTAACAACCTTTCTGAGTAATTGAAAAAGTGGTGTCAGACCAGTTTTGATCTCTGACATGGTAATTACTTTAAATTTATGCTTGAGTTTCAGTCAGGTCTAGAAACAACAGCTGGCTTTGAGAGTCTGTAATGACCTGCATATGGCACTGGCTTCTTGTTGAGATATCAAAATGCATTTTGTTGGGCATTTCATCACTGATTATAAGATCCAGTAAAGTTGTCTAATCTTTTAATGGCTGCTGAGTGGGAGTGGGAGGGCTCAGGCTGTTTCATGTGGTTTCCTCCCCCAAAATGGGCTTCAGTGAAGGGGAAGCAGCATATACACAGCTTAATTCTAAGCTTTTGATTCCATGCTAGTGTGTGTGTGTGTGTGTGTGTGTGTGTGTGTGTGTGTGTGTGTGTGTGTGTGTGTGTGTGTGTGTGTGTGTGTGCGTGCGTGCGTGCGTGCGTGCGTGCGTGCGTGCGTGCGTGCGTGCGTGTGTGTGTGTGTGTGTGTGTGTGTGTGTGTGTGCGTGCGCGTGTGTGTGTGTGTGTGTGTACAAACTCGCGTGTGTTTGAATATGTGTGCTATATATGAGTGTGTTTTGGGAAAAGAAAACTAGAGCCCCATCATCCTAGATAAAAAAAAATTGTTAGCTGCAAGCCTGTTTTTATACCCCCCCTATTTAAAAAAAACTGAAAACCAATGTGAGGAACATATTCTTCAAAGCAAAAAGCTTTTGAAGGACCTTCTAAGCTTCTATGCTGTAAGAGTAGTACCCTACCACTGTCTTTACTCTCCGTAGAAAATCGTTGGATCTTCACAGTCACCCCAAAAACATGGCAGCTGACAAGAATCTGCAGTCTGACCACAATCAGAGATTACTATGATGACACACCAAATGTGTTTTGATGGATCACGGGAAAAGAGCAAGAATAGGCTTTAGTAGGATACAGTCCAAGCAAGCTATGTCTTCCAATGGTGCGACTGTTGTCGACATACAAATTTGAATAAACGCTTGGAGGTTAGGATGATACCAGTGGTGTGGCCTACTGGCCATACGGATATCACTTATTATTGAGCCCAATGATGTGAATCACACTACTGATCTCTCATTTAGCTATTTGTGGTTGTTGTGGATGGCTGTTCATGAATGTATAGGTGTATTTTAACCCAATAATGGTTGAATTGAGGAAGTTATAAAGCTGCCTTTCAATCACTGTTTTTGCGACCGGTGGGCAGTAAGCGAAAAATTTGCTCTTGCAACAGTTCCTCCCTTCTAAAGTCTCTAATTTAAGAAGACCCCTGAGTGGGGCTTTTATTGCTCATTCTAATTTGTGATGATTTTATTTTATTTTTATCCATAGGTCTAATGGACACATGCGCAAACTCACACACTTTTGATAGACTTAAACGGCTGCAAATTGTCGAGATTTCAAAGTGTCACCAATAAATACATAAACAATAGGCCTATAGCAAATGGATCATATGGCATTCATTTTTCACATCTAAATAGCACTTTCCCCATAGTGCTCAAAGTATGCCATTCCATGAGAGCAGAATTTATTTTTCAACACGAAGCAATCAGTCCTCCATGAAAACAAAATCATAAACAACAGAGTAGGCTAATAAATCCTTCGTTTTTGGGTTATGCTCAGGTAAAACAAGTTGGCTAATTTATATTTCCATATCACTGGAAATCTGACAGACTGGTTTTTGATGTAAAGATATAGACTATTATTATTATATTCTGTATTGAGGTAGAAAGCAATGGGTCAGAAGAATCCCACATAACCCATAAAGTCAAATACAACATCCATTTATGGCCAGCTATGTAAACTCTAACATTGATTTATCCTTCAATAGATGTTGTTCAATTGGTAATATACATTTGTTGTCTTCTCCTAATGCATCTTAAGGGGAAAGTCATTTCAAAGTAACTGAAAGTAATCAGAGTAATCCAAAAAGATAACTACTAACTGTAACTGATTACATTTACAAAGTAACCTACCCAACCCTCTGTATGTGTGTGTGTGTGTGTGTGTGTGTGTGTGTGTGTGTGTGTGTGTGTGTGTGTGTGTGTGTGTGTGTGTGTGTGTGTGTGTGTGTGTGTGTGTGTGTGTGTGTGTGTGTGTGTGTGTGTGTGTGTGTGTGTGTGTGTGTGTGTGTGTGTGTGTGTGTGTGTGTGTGGTTTGTGGGTGGTAAAACGGGTGAGGGGTTATATGTTGCCTAAGTTATCATCACAATCACTTGACCTACTTCAATTATAATCATGGCCAAATGGAAAGGGGGTAATAATGATCCATGAGCTACTCATCGCTCACAATTCACTGATTCATGGTCTTTATGCCTTTAAGATAAAGTATCAAGATTAGGTCATTGGCTTCTTCACACAAATAAAGTACTGACTCCTAAATGGGTAAAAAGCCGAAGAGACAACAGTAGAGAAATTAGCCATTTTCTCATTCAGCATATCCCTTCTTGAATCACATAGCTTTGCAGCCCATACACAGCCAGTGTAATGTCTCTGAATGTGCTTTTAGAGGCCAGGTGCTAATTACACAGAATACATTATCCTCAAAAAACATATAATTCTTCTACAAGTGTAAACAACTTGGAGTATGTTAAAGACCCACTAACGTCTATGATTCCATGATTCATGAGCAATAACGACCTCTCCCTGTATCCTAGAGCAGCTGAAGACATTCAGCCTATAGAACAATCAATACTCTCTCCCAGAATGAAGCACTCTTCTGCTTGGCAGAGCCAACTGGCTTATTGTCCTTGGGTCGGGGGGAACAATGTCAGCCCACATGGGGCCTCCTCTCGGTCCCAGTGGAGAAAACAAGCAGGGAGATTCAGGAACACCCATATTTCAATGTTTCAAGTGAGAGGAGCTCTATAAAGAAACGTCTCACACATGGGTGGCTATGTGGGTCAAGGCTAACTTGTGGAGGCCAACAACTGGCAGGATCTGTTCCCCCAAACCGGTGAGACCCCCTTCGGCTCAGCTCTTCCCAGCACAGCTTTGTATAGGAACTCTGCTTCCCTCTTCCCCCATGTGTGCCTTCTATAACTCCATCCACACACCTTTTTGAGAGCCCAGGACAAAAAGTAGCTAGCCGGGACGACCAATTAGCCAACCACTATGGAGGGGGACATGACCAATGAATAGAGGGACCTCCAAACAGTCCATGCATATAACCTCAGTTATGCCTATGAAGCCTTAACTGTTAACAGTGCAGTGTAATTCTTCTAGTTTTTGAAATCAGTATACTGTACGTCTGGATACCACAGTTACACGTTGTTATGAAATTCAATACCTTGTTTGTCTCGGTATGTCTCACAAGGTAAACAGCAGTGCATGCTGGCTTTCCATGTCAGTTGAGGTGGATTTCCCCCCATCAATCACCAAGTGATGCTAACAACAACAGTGCTTAACATCCATTATCTAAATAAACAAGGCAGCATGCTGGTGATGTAACCTGCAGATGGACAAGATGGACAAGCCATAGAATCAAATGTGTTGACAGCTTTTATGGCCATTTGACTTCAAACCTTTTCAGAGAAAGAGAAGGTCTTAGTAGTCATTACTCTGAATTCAACCTACAACCATATTTGCTGTGGTGCCACATCCATCCTAATAGTATTGTACATTTTAGACATCCTTTAATTACAATCCAGCAACTTCATTTGTAGATTTTCCAAACAGTCCTCCTACAACATCCAAAATAGCTAATCTGCTCTCCATCATACTTCAGAGAATTTGCTTCAATACACCTGGATATCCACTACAGAAATACCGACAGCACCACAGGCTTATCCTTTCATTTTTGGTACATCTATCTTGAATAAATTACTTCTACACATGCATATGCACACACACCCACAGCCACATACAAACTGACCCCAGGACTAACCTCGATTCCTTCCCCCGGTTCTTTCACCTCAGGCCATAGAATTCAGACGGACCACTGAGTGTCTGGAATGTAGGCCAAATCTGGACATGAGGTCTCCCCACCAGAGCTAGCTTCCCACTGTGGAACTGTCGCTGGTACTAACTCACACCAGTAACATCATCCCAAACTATACCACACTCTAGACCTGTGTGCACCACTCTGAGGAAAATAAACATCGGCAAAAGTCATTACAAAAACGTTCTCCTCTCCCTTTTAAATCTCAGAGATGCAAAAACACTTGGTGAAAAATAATTATCTTCATGGTGAGTGACACACATACAGTTTTGTTATTCATAATCAACCGTGCTCAGGCAGGCTATTTAATGCACCACTGGTCAGTCAGTGAGAATTTTATCCTTCTTTTAGTCAACACGCCAGAGAAATTACCGACCTGAATTTTGCAACAATATAAGCCAGAGGAGTTATGCAGATTCAGAGTGCCTAATTCAACATGATTTTCTCATGTGGAGATTAGCGAGTTCTTGAGTGAAAAGTTGACAGGGCTGTGTGAAGTTAAGGGCAGGGGTGAAAGTAAGGTGGTACGGTCCGGTACGGCGTCCCGGCAAAATAAATAGTGGGGGTACGCCAGTAAACGTGAGCCTATCATAATTAATACAACACGCCCAATAAACTATAGGCTATTAGACCATTATTTAATATTTTTCTATGTCAGCCATATGAAACATTTGCGAATTGACTGGAAACCGAGTGGTATACTCTCAAAATTGCATTGTGGTTTGAGAAAAACACTTACATTTTGTCAAGGCAGAGATGAGTGGCCGAGATGCTCACGAACAAGGCGGAGATGACAAGACGAGTGGACAACAGTGCATGCAGCAACTCAGGCTACAAGTCTAAGCCTAATGACAATCACATAATGTAATTACAATACACGTTGGTGTTTGCTAACAGATGTCTCTTTACTTTAATCAAAATGCGGGTGCACAGTGCACTGTTGTGGTTTGGATGCTGAAATGATTTGTGAGTGGACGGGTAGCCTACAGGAGCGCCTTTGTTAAGTGATTGTTTGACAATCAGATGAAAACATCATGACTGGTTGTGTTTATGCCACATTAAAAGGGGGAGGTGGCGTGTCCATAAGGCTAGGAGAAGCTAAGCTTTCCCAAAAGTAATTTGAACTAAATTGCCAAAATGAGATATCCTAATTAGCTTACTCCCGTATATACATAAATAAATACAATTATTCAAAATAGGCCACTACATCAGAAAGCATGATTTGATTTCCAGCGGAGAACATTGGCCATATTCCGATTGAGTGTGCATATGCAGACTTTATTATTGGGTCAGTGTCACTTTTGTTTGTTTTTGGATAATAATTTCCTCCTCCGGGTTAGATAGACGTCGTATTTTATTTTTGGTGTGCCCTTTTCGAAGACCAATTATATGCACAACGTCGTTTTTATTGATCTGTTTGTCAGTGTCAGCAGAGTAGGCTACCGTGTACGTTATGTAGTATTAAAAACAAATGTGTGCTCAAACTTGGGTATCCCGTACCGGTAAGAAATTAAATCTACTTTCACTCCTGGTTAAGGGTGTAATTTAAAAGTTTTTCCCATGATGTACTTTCATATTGACCTGTAATATGAAGGTGAAACCACCACTTTGTCGATCGCCACAGTCAGAGCGGGCTGCAATAGATCAATGACTCAATGTTCCCACAGCATGGGAAGTTCAGGGTGCCTTAAAAACGAAGTCCGAGATCTTAAGCACAACAAATTTGTAACATATAGTATTGTACGAATTGGATTCATAACATATTAATCAAATTGCCCAGAAAATGTACATTTGCAGGAGGTAACATACGAAATGGATGACATAGTTCACAATTGAATGATGTAGTACACTAAAAACGGGGACCAATTCCGAAACTACTGGTTGAAATTAAACAAAAGTTCCAGAGCATCACTTTAAAATAGCTACAGAGATTTGGTGCCACTAAGTCAAATAAAGGAAAACCTTTCTATTCAGCAAGGTCCGGGAAGGTCTCACTTCCTGTGGCCTTGCACCCCCGCCTTTTAACTTGGTCTCTGCAGCCAAGATAGCTTTAATCTGGCATAGACATGCAACGTCAATAACCACATCCACATCCAGGACTTGGTGTCATAAACAAAAACCTACCGGGGTCAATCAGTGTTCTCGGTTCCAGGAAAATAGGACTTAATAACAATGATTCTAAAACCTCACATAAACAGCTGACGTCTCACTGGATGAAGCACACAGACAAACATTTGTAACTGGCAAAAAAAAAAAAACGAATTCAGAAATATTCCTCAACCCCGTCACTGTAATGGCTACTGTATACAGTAAATAGGGAATCAACAGAAATGTCATTATAATGATGATAGTTCTTGACAATGTCCTCATTGAAAGAGGGAAGTTCAGTGCATCCGTCTATTGTTCTGTGTTTGCCAATAAAACAATAGGTTTTATACTAACTAGAAAGGCCAGTGAAGCGTGTTGGCTGTGTTATAAGGAAGGCTCCTCTTCCTTTCACCTTTCTACCCTTCAATCTCTATGGAGGGCCAATTAAGCCACCTAAACAGTACAGGTTGTCACATTCCATTAAGGAGCATACAATGAACGACTACTTTCACGAAAACAACTCCATTTGAAAAGTCCAGAAATGATTACCATATGAAAACTGTGGAATAACGTATAACCTTGACAGATCTCCACTGGGACAAAACTGTCTGTACTCAAGCACTGCTATTTGATTTGTACAATGAGCGCTTGTGTTGCCCTGCTGCTGTATGCACAGGATGCAAGCACTGTTGGTTCACAGGGGGCACACAGACACGCACACACACACAGACAACACACACACACACACACAAATAACTACCTACCATACTGTGCACTGAGAGGCCAGGCATAATCATGGAGACCTCTTTTACGTAACGATGCCATCCCTTATCCACACTTGAGAATGTAAAGGTGAATGCAATACCACCACCTTGTTCTGATTCTCTATCATATCAATCCTCTGACACAATAATCCACCACATCCAACAGCATCCATATCCTGAACACAGGAAATATCATGTTGTTGACCCTATACACAACATGGGCCTATTTGTCTTATCTATTCATTTGATCTGTTTTGGGGGGTGAATAGGTTATTATGATCAACTTCTAGTTTACATTCTCACCTATGGGGTGGGTGGAAACATAACCTGAAATGGAGAACTTTAATCAAGTTGTAGTTCCATTGTTCATCATATCACATGTAGGATACACCATTTCATATACTGCATACATGTGATAGTCAAACATGGCACCGATTGAGGAGTTCTAGCAGACATCGGACCCCAACAACACGAAGGAAACCTAATCACCCTGTCTGTTATGCAGGTGAATGAGGACCCAAAAGCGACTTAACAGAAACAGAGTCTTTATTCCAGTCTTTAACAAAAACGATAATCCTGGAATATCTCAGGTAAAGTCAAAACAGGGAAACTGAAATCCTCTAGTCAGTAGAGGGGAATAACTGGAGATGCGACCACAGACTGCAGGTCGCTTCGGGAAGGCGCAGGCCGTAGCTGAACTAGACACCTGCTCACACGCAGCATCTGAAGAAGGCAAAAACACGACGGAACAAGAACACAGCACAGCAAACATCAAACAAGGATCCAACAAGGACAGACGCAGAAACAGAGGGAGAAATAGGGACTCTAATCAGAGGGCAAAATAGGGAACAGGTGTGAAAGAGTAAATGAGGTAGTTAGGAGAATGAGGAACATCTGGGAGCAGGAACGGAACGATAGAGAGAGAGAGAGAGAGAGAGGGAGAGAGGGAGGGGGAGCGAGAGGGATAGAAAGAGGGAAAGAACCTAATAAGACCAGCAGGGGGAAACGAATAGAAGAGGAAGCACAAGGACAAGACATGACAATATATGACAAAACATGACAGTACCTCCCCACTCACCGAGCGCCTCCTGGCGCACTCGAGGAGGAACCCTGGCGGCAACGGAGGAAATCATTGATCAACAAACGGTCCAGCACGTCCCGAGAAAGAACCCAACTCCTCTCCTCAGGACCGTAACGGGAGACGATGAAGAGGGAATCTAGGGCTATTACTCTTATAAAAATGAGACACGGGTAGAGAACTGTAAGCGTTAGAGCAATCAGGACCAAACAGGCCAGGAGAGTAACAACTAGGGACAGACTGAGACACAGCAAGGCTAAGACCAGGAACAGGAGAGAGGCGGTGGCTGTGGACAGACTGAGACACAGCAAGTGCAGGAGCAGGACCAGGAGAGATGCGGTGGCAGGGGACAGACTGAGACACAGCAAGGGCAGGAGCAGAAGCAGAAAAAAGTTACCGGACTTATTCTGCGCGCAGTCCGAACAAGCAGCCACGAAACGGCGCGTGTCACGCTCCTGAGTAGGCCACCAAAACCGCTGGCGAATAGAAGCAAGCGTACCCCGAACGCCGGGGTGGCCAGCTAACTTGGCAGAGTGAGCCCACTGAAGAACAGCCAGACGAGTAGAGACAGGAACGAAAAGAAGGTTACTAGGACAAGCGCGCGGCGACGGAGTGTGAGTGAGTGCTTGCTTGACCTGTCTCTCAATTCCCCAGACATTCAACCCGACAACACGCCCCTCAGGGAGAATCCCCTCGGGGTCGGTAGACGCTACAGAAGAACTGAAGAGACAGAATAAAGCATCAGACTTGGTGTTCTTAGTACCCGGGCGATAAGAAATCACGAACTCGAAACGAGCGAAAAACAACGCCCAACGAGCTTGACGCGCATTGAGTCGTTTGGCAGAACGGATGTACTCAAGGTTCTTTTGGTCAGTCCAAACGACAAAAGGAACGGTCGCCCCCTCCAACCACTGTCGCCATTCGCCTAGGGCTAAACGGATGGCGAGCAGTTCGCGGTTAGCCACATCATAGTTACGTTCCGACGGCGACAGGCGATGAGAAAAATACGCGCAAGGGTGGACCCCATCGTCAGTATGGGAGCGCTGGGACAGAATGGCTCCCACGCCCACCCCCGACGCGTCTACCTCGACAATGAACTGTTTAGTGACGTCAGGTGCAACAAGGATAGGAGCGGATGCAAAACGCTTCTTGAGGAGATCAGTACAACAATCATACGACCGGTGAAGAGGAAGGGAGGTGGCTCTAGACCGACTGAAGACCGTGCGCAGATCATGATATTCCTCCGGCCCTCCTGTCAAAACACCAGGTTCCTCTTGTGAAGAGGGAGCAGAAGAAACAGGAGGAATAGCAGACATTAAACATTTCACATGACAAGAAACGTTCCAGGAAAGGATAGAATTACTAGACCAATCAAAAGAAGGATTATGACACACTAGCCAGGGATGACCCAAAACAACAGGTGTAAAAGGTGAACAAAAAATCAAAAAAGAAATGGTCTCACTATGGTTACCAGATACTGTGAGGGTTAAAGGTAGTGTTTCACATAATATACTGGGGAGAGGACTACCATCCAAGGCGAACATGACCGTGGGCTCCCCTAACTGTCTGAGAGGAATGTCATGTTCCCGAGCCCAGGCTTCGTCCATAAAACAGCCCTCCGCCCCAGAGTCTATTAAAGCACTGCAGGAAGCTGCCGATACGGTCCAGCGTAGATGGACCGGCAAGGTAGTACAGGTACTTGACGGAGAGGACAGAGTAGTAGCGCTTATCAGTCGCCCTCCGCTTACTGATGAGCTCTGGCCTTTAACTGGACATGAAATGACAAAATGACCAGCGGAACCGCAATAGAGACAGAGGCGGTTGGTGATTCTCCGTTCCCTCTCCTTAGTCGAGATGCGAATACCCCCCAGCTGCATGGGCTCAACACCTGAGTCAGTGGGGAAAGATGGTAGTGTCGGGGAGAGGGGGGACACAGTTAACGCGAGCTCTCTTCCATGAGCTCGGTGACGAAGATCTACCCGTCGTTCAATGCGAATAGCGAGTTCAATCAAAGAATCCACGCTGGATGGAACCTCCCGGGAGAGAATCTCATCCTTAACCTTAGCGTGGAGTCCCTCCAGAAAACGAGCGAGCAACGCCTGCTCGTTCCAGTTACTGGAGGCAGCAAGAGTGCGAAACTCTATAGAGTAATCCGTTATGGATCGATTACCTTGACATAGGGAAGACAGGGACCAGGAAGCTTCTTTCCCAAAAACAGAACGATCAAAAACCCGTATCATCTCCTCTTTAAAGTTCTGATACTCGTTAGTACACTCAGCCCTTGCCTCCCAGATAGCTGTGCCCCACTCCCGAGCCCGTCCAGTAAGGAGTGATATGACGTAGGCGATCCGAGCAATACCCCTGGAGTACGTGTGGCGCTGGAGAGAGAACACTATATCACACTGGGTAAGGAACGAGCGACATTCAGTAGGCTCCCCAGAGTAGCACGGTGGGTTATTAATTCTAGGCTCCGGAGACCCGGAAGCCCAGGAGGTAACCGGTGGATCGAGGCGGAGATTGTGAATCTCCTCCGAGAGGCCGGAGACTTGGGCGGCCAGGGTCTCAACGGCATGTCGAGCAGCAGACAATTCCTGTTCGTGTCTGCCTAGCATCGCTCCCTGGAACTCGACAGCAGAGTAGAGAGAATCCGTAGTCGCTGGGTCCATTCTTGGTCGGATCCTTCTGTTATGCAGGTGAATGAGGACCCAAAAGCGACTTAACAGAAACAGAGTCTTTATTCCAGTCTTTAACAAAAACGATAATCCTGGAATATCTCAGGTAAAGTCAAAACAGGAAAACTGAAATCCTCTAGTCAGTAGAGGGGAATAACTGGAGATGCGACCACAGACTGCAGGTCGCTTCGGGAAGGCGCAGGCCGTAGCTGAACTAGACACCTGCTCACACGCAGCATCTGAAGAAGGCAAAAATACGACGGAAAAAGAACACAGCACAGCAAACATCAAACAAGGATCCGACAAGGACAGACGCAGAAACAGAGGGAGAAATAGGGACTCTAATCAGAGGGCAAAATAGGGAACAGGTGTGAAAGAGTAAATGAGGTAGTTAGGAGAATGAGGAACAGCTGGGAGCAGGAACGGAACGATAGAGAGAGAGAGAGAGAGGGAGAGAGGGAGGGGGAGCGAGAGGGATAGAAAGAGGGAAAGAACCTAATAAGACCAGCAGGGGGAAACGAATAGAAGAGGAAGCACAAGGACAAGACATGACAATATATGACAAAACATGACACTGTCTTCCACAGGATCAGCCACTCATCTGACCACTAGGATATCTGACCCACAGTACATGTCCAACAGATACTTTATACTCCATGCCCTGCCCATTAGACACCAGAGTGGCTCACATACCCAGACCATGCCATAACCCACCCAAAGGCACTTAAGCAAAACAGCAACAACAACTGTTTTATAACTGGGTTTGCCATCTTGAGTTTCAACCGTCACAATGCCATAAAAGGCTTATGTTATCACTAGCATTCTCTGGTATCTAGTCAAACATCAGGGCCCAACTCTAGAGACTGAGGATTCAGTTCTATATCCATGTTATCCAATACGAAGACACACGTACAGTATATCTATTCCCCGGGTAGTTTGCGATTATTTTCAAGTAAAATGTGACTCCACCTTAATTATTCTATGTTAGGCCCTTTTTTCTTGACTCATGCCTTCTGAATAATAACCTCCTCTTGGGCCGATTTCTTCTTGCCATTCTTATTGGCAACTAGGGCAAGGACGTTCTTATGACCAACCCACATGACGATGACAAAACACATTGGCCCATTTGAACAACATGAGTTCTTTGTCAAAGCTTTTGACTCTGGGGGAGGGAGGAGGCAGTTGTTTGAGAGTACAGGACAAACAGGAGTATTAATGCTTTCATTGATTAGTATCTCTGTGTCCGCTCAATAACCTCCAAGATGTAATACAATGCGTCCACGTGAATAAATAATCATTACTAATGGCTATAAAAAGCACCCAAGATTCTGATAACATTCGATTGGCTAAAATCAATATTCCTCCAACCGCAACCTCTCTTCAATTTCAATATGGTGGCGTGAAGAATTAGGAACTAAAACTGTGTGGGGCATTGTACAGTGGGGAAAGAATAGAGCCACGCTCCATTCATACTTCCATTCAGGAAATATTTTAGAGCGATGCAGCTGTAGTATTTACTCTATCAATTAGTCCAACATTATAGCCATGGAAATTACCGTGACGCAGTAATATCTGTCGACATTGCCTTAAGGGAAAGCAATGAGCACTTTGGATAGAAAAATCACGCCTTATTACTATACTCATGGTGGAGCTGAGAAATATGGGGTCCTTGGGTATTTAATCTGGTTGTCTGTTACTCTGGAACAATCACTGCAATCCCTAAGATATACTGTAGTTGGCACTACCATGAGTTCTGATTTTCCTGAGGTAGTTCTTGAGGTAGTTGTTAAGCAGATGATTTTTTGAAAAAATTGTTGAAATCACTAACTCAATTGATCTCCGCTTTCATCGAATGTCATGAAGTGACTCTTACACCAATCATTGGCTAATTACTTCTATAATCATTCTTGCACAAACAATATATTGAAACTGAAACCCTGATTCAACAACATAACCTTTTCTACAGCTCCTGACTCAACCACAGTCAGGAGCAGCCAGCCTGTATAACACAAGGCCACATTAAGCCATTCAACTTTTAGTGTGAGAATTGAGTGATTACACAACGGCGCCACCATTTAACAGCAATGACCCATCTTATCTACCGAGGCCACATTAAATAGTGTTTGCTTTAGATAGTGTCTACATACACCATGCAGGGGAATTTAGTTAGCTGGCTAGCTGGCACTGGGACATAAGGCCCAGTATGGACGCAGGCAGTAAGGCTGCTCCTCAATGGGCCTACAGAGGGAAATAAATCCACACAGCATCACCCTGAGAGGAGTGGAGATCAAAGTCAGGTAGAAAGAAATACTGTTCCAGAAACAACAGTACCAGAGGATCCTTCTCTTATGTAGGTCAGATGATGAACAGGAGCTGTGCTGCGCTGCCTGTAGATTGTCTCCTCCCTTCCTCTCTGGTTACCTTGCATTAGCTCACGTGCACTAACCGACTGACAGGGGAGCCAACCGAAACCTAAGAGGGGGTGACTAATGAATTGCTGATGGTAATTTTTCATAATTAACTACCTACTTAAAATGGACAGTCGTTGAGGAACCTGTTTGAACTCATTTAAAAAATGGCATGCGGAAGAAAACAAATGGGAGGATCCTCTAACAGATTCTCAGACTGTTTGTGAAGCGTGCTGATGCTTATTGTCACGAGTCTTGTCCTGGAGGCAGAACTGAGTGATTTATCCTTCGGCCAACTGCAATGTCAAAATTGGCTAAATTGTAAAAATTCATGGCAATAAAAATGTGCTTTTAGGTCTTAATTTAAAGTTAGGGTTAGGCATCAGGGTTAGCGGTGCGGTTAAGGTTAGGGTTAAGGTTAGGTTTAAATCAGATTTTATGACTTTGTGACTGTGCCAGCTAGTGACCGTTCTGCAGAGCTGCCTCCAGAACAAGATTCATGAAAAACCTGCATTTGCGAAGTCAAACCATATTCTCAACAACTGCTGCGCCTGAGAACAGGGCCATGTATCTTAATACGGTCTCCAAACGCAATTAAATAATCAATAAAGAGCCAAGTTGATGGTTGTACACAGGATGTAAACAAGTGACGTTGATCGAAATACTACCATTTAAACACATCAAATGGCTTGTGCAGCCAGAGCATTCACATTCATCTGAAATGCATAGTAAAAGTATGGTAATCGTCAACAGTGTTGTGAATACTGTTTGTGCATTTCTCAATAAAATGTACAGCTCAATCACAGCAACATGCCTCATAATAACAGCGTATTCCTCCGCCTGCACACACTAACCTTGTGCTGCTTGCCTAATAAGATGAGAATTTAGATAATGAACACATCACTATGCATGGAACAATGCAGCATCCGCTGCCATATATTTAATCAGGGTTGAGGGAAATGTGAGCAAGGCGGACATTGTGTGGCCTCTATGAGAGTGATGATAAGTGTTCCCAGCCCACCGGTCCACCTGAGCTGATGGATAGGCAGGAGTGCTGAAACACTGGGGGCCCTGTGGTCGTGTGCGTCTACCAGCCACACGACCACGCAACATTGACTGCAATTTGTTCATTAGGTATGTCATAAATGTACACACAGAGGTATTATTGTTCACTTTCTTGTCCTAATTGGATTCAGAAATGGAAAAAGACTCTCGCTTTTTTAAATTTGTAGCCAGCAACTGTGACTGATCCTTCTTTCTTGTATGTCTGTAGTAACATCCCAAATATATGTCAATTTGATTTATCTTTAAATAAGCTAACGTGTAAAAGCCATCAATTGATGAGATTGCTTTCATATAGGTAAAATAAGGAATGTGGAAATTGCAAATAATCAAATAAATTGCAAATAATCTGTCATCGTCTGAAAGGTTACATGACTTGGGAGGGCATTACAAATGACATTTTCTCTATTAAATAACACTTACTAACCACGGGTGTACTTTGATAAAAGCTTTCGAGATAGACCTTGCCTCAGAGCAGCATCCCTCACATAGCACTTTACACAGTGCATTTCTCTTCATAAATAACAGACTGACAATAGTCCACAAGCCCTGCCCCCTCGCCAGTCACCTGCATCTAAAATAATTATGTCACTGAGTCTAAAATCATATCACTTTAAAGCCATAAAACGTATGCATGGGTAAATTGAGCAAACAGGCCAATTCTCCATTATAAACCCATGGTAGGATTCCCTCCAGAAAGGTCACCCAGATGAGAGAATTGCAGTGTCTAAATCACCCAGGCTTGGATTACATCCCAATGGCAAGGTTCTTTCTTCTTAATGTGGCCCACATGAAAGGCCAAGAAGAAAGTCCCATGATTAGAGGGCTTTGCCCACTAGCTCCCCTGAAAATACCATAGGCAAAGTTTAATATGATACAGCAAAAATATGGCCACATTAAACCATTACAAGAGTAAACAGAGATTACCAACTCATTTGGGAGGTACAACACGGCCAAGAAAGACCATTTTGAAAAACAAACGCTCAACACACTGGTAGCCTCAACATACTGACATCTTTCTTGGTGGAGAGTGATGCCATCTTCTACAAACTCTCTACGGTTTGTTTTCTTACACTAGACAACAAAATGAATCTCTCCAAACACATTCTGTGTAATAATGGAGGCCAATTCTATCTCTGAGATCACCCACTGCAAACCAGGAGGACAATAAGACCCATATTGTCGCCAGTAAACATACAGTAGCATCAGCCTCTTCAGTGAAAGACACATGATTCCAGGGATAAGGCCTACTGTGAAAGCCTCCTTACATTTGCTTCCTCCTTCTATAGAGGGAGCGCACCGGTGTGAGATGAAAGTGGAAACCATTTCGCCTTTTCAAGCAGACACCCATGGAGAGTGCTGATCCGAGTGCTGCCCTGCAATCTCTCCTGGCCTTCTCTGGGCACCCCAACACCGTATCAGGCACTGAAACTATGGCAACCGAATAAGAGAGCAGCCTCAATGATTAATAGATGAGAAATGCAGTGCCAATGGAGATGGGCCTAGGGAGGGGGATAGATGCACACTCCTCTCTGTGATACACTGCCACACACTGAGGCACAGAAGGTGGAAGTAGGGCCTGCAAAAGCACGCAACAAGCACCCCGTCAACACAGTGTCATGGAACTCTCCCAGGACAAGCTGCTGTAGAGCATCCATGTAGTCCTATGCAAGCATCGATGCACACCTCATGAGCACCCAATGAGCTAAACACAACCGGAAGCCACCGTTGTTCGTAATGAGTGTTCAGAGCGAGTGCCGTTTGTGACTCGTGGTCACTCACCTGTATAAGTACAGTACACATTTAACTATTTACAGTTGAGGTCGGAAGTTTACATGGAGTCATTAAAAGTCGTTTTTCAACCACTCCACAAATGTCTTGTTAACAATCTATAGTTTTGGCAAGTCAGTTAGGTCATTATTATTTCACTTATAATTCACTCTATGCCTTTAAACAGCTTGTAAAATTCCAGAAAATTATGTAATGGCTTTAGAAGCTTCTGATAGGCTAATTGACATTATCTGAGTCAATTGGAGGTGTACCTGTGAATGTATTTCAAGGCCTACCTTCAAACTCAGTGCCTCTTTGCTTGACATCATGGGAAAATCAAAACAACTCAGCCAAAACAAATTGTAGACAGCCACAAGCCTGGTTCATCCTTGGGAGCAGTTTCCAAACGTCTGAAGGTACCACGTTATTCTGTACAAACAATAGTACGCAAGTATAAACACCATGGGACCATGCAGCCATCATTACCGCTCAGGAAGGAGACGCTTTCTGTCTCCTAGAGATGAACGTACTTTGGTGGGAAAAGTGCAAATCAATCCCAGAACAACAGCAAAGGACGTTATGAAGATGCTGGAGGAAACAGGTACAAAAGTATCTATATCCACAGTAAAACGAGTCCTATATCGACATAACCTGGAAGGCTGCTCAGCAAGGAAGAAGCCACTGCTCCAAAACCGCCACAAAAAAGCCAGACTAGTTTGCAACTGCACATGGGGACAAAGATCGTACTTTTTGGAGAAATGTCCTCTGGTCTGATGAAACAAAAATAGAACTGTTTGGCCACAATGACCATCATTATGTTTGGAGGAAGAAGGGGGATGCTTGCAAGCCGAAGAACACCATCCCAACCATTAAGCACATGGGTGGTAGCATCATGTTGTGGGAGTGCTTTGCTGCAGGAGGGACTGGTGCATTTCACAAAATAGATGGCATCATGATATAGGAAAAGTATGTGTGGATATATTGAAGCAACATCTCAAGACATCAGTCAGGAAGTTAAAGCTTGGTCACAAATGGGTCTTCCAAATGGACAATGACCTCAAGAATACTTCCAAAGTTGTGGCAAAATGGCTTAAGAACAACAAAGTCAAGGTATTGGAGAGGCCATCACAAAGCCCTGACCTCAATCCCATTGAACATTTGTGGGCAGAACTGAAAAAGCGTGTGTGAGCAAGGAGGCCTACAAACCTTACTCAGTTACACCAGCTCTGTGAAGAGGAATGGGACAAAATTCACCCAACTTATTGTGGGAAGATTGTAGAAGGCTACCCGAAACGTTTGACCCAAGTTAAACAATTTAAAGGCAATGCTACCAAATACTAATTTAGTGTATGTAAACTTCTGACCCACTGGAAATGTGATGAAAGAAATACAAGCTGAAATAAATCTTTCTCTCTACTATTATTCTGACATTTCACATTCCTAAAATAAAGTGTTGATCCTAACTGACCAAAGACAGGGAATATTTAAAAGGATTAAATGTCAGGAATTATGAAAAATTGAGTTTAAATATAGGAAAAGTATGTGTGGATATATTGAAGTCAAGGTATTGTACTTTTTTTGAATTATGAAAAAATGAGTTTAAATGTTAAGGTGTATGTAAACTTCCGACTTCAACTGTACATACTATAAACTGTGTTGTCTGGCATCAGATTAGGTGCCTTATCAACACTTGTCTATCTCAGCCAGTTTATACTGTGTTTGCAAACACATATCCCAGAGAGGTGGATCATCTCTGATAACTTCTATGAAACACAGGCAGGTCGGCTACATCAACTCTCCTCCTAGGATTGCCAATCACAATTGAATTGTGTTCATTTCTAAGTATAGCTTAAGAGCAACAGTGAGCATGTCAAAAGGCACTCTGCCAATTCAGCCATTGGCTTAAGAGGTTCTGTCAAAAATCAGCTCCATACTGTACATCCTTGGCTATTCTGACACTAATAAGGACGTCCATTATGTTAATTTAACAAGCCTACGGGAAGGGAATTTTACAAGGCCTATTAATTCAAGAAAAATAAATAGTGCATTGAGATAAATATGATGCCAATGTCATGTTAATGTTATTTGCAATATGGGGAATAATGTGTGGGAGAAAACAAACTTTCTCTGAATGTCATGCAGCTTCTGAACACCAGCATGCTATTTATTTCATCTGAGCTTGACACCATTCTATTGTGGGGGTGGATGGAGGATGAAAAGGTGTTTAACATTTTCTATCAGTAGGAGGCACACAAAGAGCTGCTCATGGAAATAGACACACAAAAAATAATAATTTTCCATTTGGCAAGAAGGTGAAAGTTGCTACAGTGAAAGATAGTTCATGTCACATTGAAACTTAAGATTTTGTTCTTAACTGACTTGCCTAGTTAAATATGGGCTACATGGGATATAATTTCCCCAAAGGATTATGGTATTAAAATGTATATTATTTTACTATGGTAGCCCGTCTAAAATGCGATTAAAGACTCATTTAAAATGATTAAAGTATAAAGAGAACTGCAATAAAAATAATAAATAAATAAAGGGTTAATCATAAATAAATCACATGTTGACGAGTGTGAGGATTTTAATGATGCTCTCATATACAAATTGTTTAAACAACAAAAAATACACTGGCTGCACATTAATAAAACATACAATCATAAAAGATACACAAATAGACAACTCTGTTGGACCTATAGTATTGTCACTAAATTAGAACACAATGATTAACAAGGCCTCGCTTTGAGTAATTGAGTTAAATTCATTACACATAGGCATGCCATTGATCAATTATTCAAGACCAAGCACGTCTATCTATCCTTGCTTGACAAATGTAAATACCAACCTACACTCCTGCACAGCGGATCCAAGCACACAAGTGTGACAAATCCACATCAGTCACACACAATGCCAACCTCATTGCTATTGTTGGGAAGTGCAGATCAAATGTCCCACAGAGCATTGCTCCAAATATAGGCGCCACAATGCATGCTGGTGTTTTGGTTTCTCCTCTTGTCTGCTTTGAAGAAAAAACAATGCTTTCTCCAAATGTAGTCAGTCACACAGTGGCAGACACACATGTACACATACATCAATGGCAGGATGATCTGCTTTCAGAGTATGTCTTGTAAATAATGTATCCTGGCAGGTGTTTCAAAATGGCTCCAGGACTATTGCCCATCACTGTAAGAATGCTGTAGTATATATCTCACAGAGATACCCATAGTACATATCCTCTACAGTATCTCATCTCAACTTTACTGTTACACCATAATATCCATGCTGTAGTGTATATCTCACAGAGATACCCATGGTACATATCCTCTACAGTATCTCATCTCAACTTTACTGTTACACCATAATATCCATGCTGTAGTGTATATCTCACAGAGATACCCATGGTACATATCCTCTAGAGTATCTCATCTCAACTTTACTGTTACACCATACATCCACGAGGTAGTGTATATCTCACAGAGATACCCATGGTACATATCCTCTACAGTATCTCATCTCAACTTCACTGTTACACCATAATATCCATGCTGTAGTGTATATCTCACAGAGATGCCCATAGTACATATCCTCTAGAGTAACCATATATCCATGCTGTAGTGTATATCTCACAGAGATACCCATGGTACATATCCTCTAGAGTATCTCATGTCAACTTTACTGTTACACCATAATATCCATGCTGTAGTGTATATCTCACAGAGATACCCATGGTACATATCCTCTACAGTATCTCATCTCAACTTTACTGTTACACCATAATATCCATGCTGTAGTGTATATCTCACAGATATACCCATGGTACATATCCTCTAGAGTATCTCATCTCAACTTTACTGTTACACCATACATCCATGAGGTAGTGTATATCTCACAGAGATACCCATGGTACATATCCTCTAGAGTATCTCATGTCAACTTTACTGTTACACCATAATATCCATGCTGTAGTGTATATCTCACAGAGATACCCATGGTACATATCCTCTAGAGTAACCATATATCCATGCTGTAGTGTATATCTCACAGAGATACCCATGGTACATATCCTCTAGAGTAACCATATATCCATGCTGTAGTGTATATCTCACAGAGATACCCATGGTACATATCCTCTAGAGTAACCATACATCCATGCTGTAGTGTATATCTCACAGAGATACCCATGGTGCATATCCTCTAGAGTAACCATATATCCATGCTGTAGTGTATATCTCACAGAGATACCCATGGTACATATCGTCTAGAGTAACCATATATCCATGCTGTAGTGTATATCTCACAGAGATACCCATGGTACATATCCTCTAGAGTAACCATATATCCATGCTGTAGTGTATATCTCACAGAGATACCCATGGTACATATCCTCTAGAGTAACCATATATCCATGCTGTAGTGTATATCTCACAGAGATACCCATGGTACATATCCTCTAGAGTAACCATATATCCATGCTGTAGTGTATATCTCACAGAGATACCCATGGTGCATATCCTCTAGAGTAACCATATATCCATGCTGTAGTGTATATCTCACAGAGATACCCATGGTGCATATCCTCTAGAGTAACCATATATCCATGCTGTAGTGTATATCTCACAGAGATACCCATGGTACATATCCTCTAGAGTAACCATATATCCATGCTGTAGTGTATATCTCACAGAGATACCCATGGTACATATCCTCTAGAGTAACCATATATCCATGCTGTAGTGTATATCTCACAGAGATACCCATGGTACATATCCTCTAGAGTAACCATATATCCATGCTGTAGTGTATATCTCACAGAGATACCCATGGTACATATCATCTACAGTATCTCATCTCAACTTTACTGTTACACCATAATATCCATGCTGTAGTGTATATCTCACAGAGATACCCATGGTACATATCCTCTAGAGTAACCATATATCCATGCTGTAGTGTATATCTCACAGAGATACCCATGGTACATATCCTTTAGAGTAACCATATATCCATGCTGTAGTGTATATCTCACAGAGATACCCATGGTACATATCCTCTAGAGTAACCATATATCCATGCTGTAGTGTATATCTCACAGAGATACCCATGGTACATATCCTCAAGAGTAACCATATATCCATGCTGTAGTGTATATCTCACAGAGATACCCATGGTACATATCCTCTAGAGTAACCATATATCCATGCTGTAGTGCCGAGAATGGGAACGCATTAATTATTCTTTCCATTGATGTCATGAAATAATGGATCATAGACTATTCTTTTTCCTATCAATGTTTTTACAAGACCATCCCATCTTACAAATAATTCCCCCAAAATATCACAGCGATTTAGCACTATTCCTAATTGTGTTGTTATAAACACACAGGAAATGGGAGGTTTCAACATATTGAGAAACATCCCTTATCCTTGATTAGATTCCAATTGTAAATACAGCAACCCCAGACATATTAACACTGGCTTGGCTGAGAGAGCTGAGGTGTTAGCATGTTGCATGGGGCCTCCCTGCCCACCTCGTAAAAAATAATGGGTAAACTCAGCATCCAGTATATATGGCTGCTCACACCAGTTTTATCTCTTTCTAAAGGAAATACATTACATACATGTAACACATATTTGATGCCGAATGGAGGAATTACAACAATGACCATCCCTGAAATGGCCCTTAAATCCTGTAGTCACTAAACACACCCTGTGTGGACAACGCTTCACTCCTAATCTCTATCTGTGTGTGTGTGTGTGTGTGTGTGTGTGTGTGTGTGTGTGTGTGTGTGTGTGTGTGTGTGTGTGTGTGTGTGTGTGTGTGTGTGTGCGTGCGTGCGTGCGTGCGTGCGTGCGTGCGTGCGTGCGTGCGTGCGTGTGTGTGTGTGTGTTAGAGAGAGAGAGAGAGAGAGAGAGAGAGAGAGAGAGAGAGAGAGAGAGAGAGAGAGAGAGAGAGAGAGAGAGAGAGAGAGGAGAAAGGCAGAGAAAGGCAAAGAGAGACAGAGAGAGACAGAGAGACAAGTGGTGTAACTACAACCATCTACAGTACATCAGTTAAAGAAATGTCAGTCAGAAATCAATTGGTAAAATTAAAGTGAAAATACATTTATGAAATAGCTACTGTATATTTAAATCCACATCAATAAATAATGTATGATGTGTTGCAGAATGATGAAGGCCAATACATTGAAATAACCTGCTGCGATAAAATACCTTATTTTCCACTTGAAAAGACACAGGTGATATTCGTTTAGCCAACACTGACAATCTAAATGCCCGTCTGTCTTCTCACACATGACAATTGTATATCATTGCGCAGCCATGGAGAGCCCAACAACGAAGGAGAGCTCAGATGATTTAAGTAGACTATAATGTTGAGTCCTGCTAGCCTAAGTTCACAGCACAGTAAAAGCAAGGGAGAGTTTGTCTCCATAATTGACAGGCGTTGTAATTATAGACGATTTTACCACCTGGGGAAAATTGTCGGAGAGTTGTCAATAATAATCTATAATTTCTGAAGCTTTACAGGCACGTCGAAATTCTTCCAAATGATATTGAATGGACCCGTGACAGCTTGGATAATAGGCTACGTGTAAATGCTTATTTACGCACAAACATTCTATATTTAAATTGCCAAAATACCTATTATCTTTACTAGATAATCCTACACTTTCCCAATGAATGGTTATTGATTAACTGCAACAGACAGATATTTCATAAAGTTACTGAAGTGACCTAGACTACCTTGTTATACACGCGTTGTGCACTTGTAATAGCCTACAGTGATTTGGAAAACAGGCTATAGTTTATAGGCTCTATGGAAATAGGCTACTATTATGCACATCCAAGGTTAAAAATCATAATACAATTACCTTCAGCTCATGAATGGATATGCCTTGGGGTAAATGTATTGCTCGTCCTTTAATCCATTAAAACGAATGCTCAAAAAGCAGTTCAGACAGTGCTCATTTCGAGAGATAAAAAAAACTATGCGAACGCTACTTTTCTAAACCTCTTGGGCTTTATTGTTACATGCCGCTCTTGAAGGCTTACGCGCCTCTTCAAATCGGAATATCCATCGGAAATTCACTTGAAACCCAGCGGTTTTAAAAACTCATTTGAGAAAGCTGAGCAAGAGCAACCTGGCGTTCAAGAATTAACAATGGAGCGTTCCCGAACCATTCGTGGCAACCGAACTCAGTCCCCTAACAAAAGCTGCTGGTCATCCTATTTGGAGATGAAGCCTTCTTACTAGTGCACAGCGATCCCAGCTGTCACCCGCTACACACAGGGAGGAGCTATAAACCCTAGACTAGAGCGTGCTGGTGGAATAGGATCTTTTGTTTCATGGGTGCCTCTTATGACGACTGTATTCCATGAAAATACATTGACATAAATGCAAAAATCGAATCATTATAGCCTAAATGACCAAATAGAATAATTATGTACAGAGAATGATGTTCGTTTAAGAGAAATAACAACAAACGATCTATTACATTTATATAGGCAATGGAAACCTGAAGCACAAGCATATCTGGCTTGCACGGAAACTGTCAGAAACAATATTGTTGTGACAATGATGATGCCCACAGTTACGCATTGTACCCCCATTTCTTTGAGAGTCCCGTAATAAAGGTAGAATACAAATACCTAAAAACAATTATCAGAATAACAGAAAATCCCTCTGAAGTTGCAGCTACTTTTGTTTTTATGTCTACTACACGAAAAACAAAAACATGTCATACTCTAGATTGAGGCAAGACACACTGAAAGCAGGCTTATCATCTGTTACAAGGTGCTTACACGCCAGAAGGCCAAGGATTCATAATGGCTCATGCTCAGATCGGGAGTGTTTGTTTTATGAAATAACAGCCCAATGGGGTTGGCTGCATTAGTTATGTCCCTTAAACTATAGCCACTTGGCCCAGATGCTTGCTGCAACAAATTGTATTTAGACATGCTGATATAATTTACAATGTACCCTTCTTCATGGTTCCAGTCCAGTAATGTAAACTGATTTATTACAGCATTTCGCCTTTATCTTCTTGAATTATGGCAAATTCAAGTCTGCAATTTGAGTAACTCACTATTACATAATTACAGTGCAGGTGGATCCTTGTGTGTGAGTCAATGGCCAAAAGATGATAAACTATTATCCCAGATAAATGAGTAGGCCTATACAGTTGTCTCTTTCAAGTTGTTGTGCCATATGTTCCCTGCCTACATTTATTTGATAGTGTGGACAACATAAAAAAAGATTTTAATGATGAAATGGTATAATGCTGCAAAGGTCAAGTGCATTTTACATAAATTAACGAGATTCTGAATGATTTTACACCTGTAATTATGTGTGGTAATATTATTTATACCATGGCTGCCACCATTACAGAATCAATGTATACATTTACATTACATTTACATTACATTTAAGTCATTTAGCAGATGCTCTTATCCAGAGCGACTTACAAATTGGTGCATTCACCTTATGACATCCAGTGGAACAGTCACTTTACAATAGTGCATCTAAATCTTAAAGGGGGGGGATACTTATCCTATCCTAGGTATTCCTTAAAGAGGTGGGGTTTCAGGTGTCTCCGGAAGGTGGTGATTGACTCCGCTGTCCTGGCGTCGTGAGGGAGTTTGTTCCACCATTGGGGGGCCAGAGCAGCGAACAGTTTTGACTGGGCTGAGCGGGAGCTGTACTTCCTCAGTGGTAGGGAGGCGAGCAGGCCAGAGGTGGATGAACGCAGTGCCCTTGTTTGGGTGTAGGGCCTGATCAGAGCCTGGAGGTACTGAGGTGCCGTTCCCCTCACAGCTCCGTAGGCAAGCACCATGGTCTTGTAGCGGATGCGAGCTTCAACTGGAAGCCAGTGTAGAGAACGGAGGAGCGGGGTACAAACATGACATAACCATACGGATGACATCACTAAATGGAAATAACAGGACAAATAAAACAAAACAAAACATATGCTTATACTAGCTTGAAACCCTTAGATATCCAATCAAATCTAAATCAAATCAAATTAAATTGTATTCGTCACATACACATGGTTAGCATATGTTAATGTGAGTGTAGTGAAATGCTTGTGTCTCTAGTTCCGACAGTGCAGTAATATCTAACAAGTAATCAAACAATTCTCCAACAACTACCTGTCACGGAACCCCCCAGTACTGCTGCTCATTCTGTTCACCAGATCCGGAGATCTACGTCACTGGCTTTCTAGGCTTCACTGAACGGGATTCAGTATTACCAACCCTGGACTGTCTTGTCTGATTACACACACCTGGTTCCCATTTCCCCTAATTAGTATGTTACATATGTGCCCTCTGTTCCCTCTGTCTTTGTCAGTTATTGTTCCCATGTCCGTTGGTCGTGTGAGTACCTATACGTTGGTGCAGCTGTTTTAATTAAGTCAATGAACAGCATTCTTACATAGGTATTCTTCTTGTCCACATGGGATAGGGCACCGGTGTGCAGTGGGGTGGCAATTGCATCGTCTGTGGACCTATTGTGTCAAGACCCGGTTACAAACCCGGGTCTCCGGAGTGAGAAACAGTCACTTAACCAACTGAGCCACGAATAGTCGGCAAAACCCAGAAGACGAGGCAGACACAGCAGTACTTGAGACGGTGTATTTAATGAAGTAAAAAGTGAAGTCCTTCAGGAAAACATGTAACTCCACAACCTCAAAAGGAATTCCACAAGAACAAAGGTAATCCTCCAAGACAAAAAGGTAAATCCACAAGGTGGTAGGTATAGCATAAAAAGCCTCAAAAGATACTCAAAAAGAAATAAACAAGAACAAAAAAACAGAATTCCACAACAGAGTCCACCGGGATCAACAAGAGTTCACAGAATACTAGGGCTGGGTGCTAACATACAAACACAGAGCAAAGAACTGAGGAAAACTAAGGGTTTAAATACAATCAGGGGAAACGAGGCACAGGTGCAAATAATAATGGGGATCAAGGGAAAACAAAAGGTCTAAAAGCACAATGGGGGCATCTAGTGACCAAAAACCGGAACAACCCTGGCCAAATCCTGACATATTGGGGCGGTATGCAAACTGAAGTGGGTCTAGGGTGGCAGGTAAGGTTGAGGTGATATGATCCTTGACTAGTCTCTCAAAGCACTTCATGATGACAGAACTGAGTGCTACCTGGCGATAGTAATTTTGTTCAGTTATAATCTTGGGTACAGGAACAATGGTGGTCATTTTGAAGCTAGGGAGCGATTGAATATGTCCATAAACACACCAGCCAGCTGGTCTGCGCATGCTCTGAGGATGCGGCTAAGGATGCCGTCTGGGGCAGCAGACTTGCGAGGGTAAACGCGTTTAAATATCTTACTTATGTTGGCCCCGGAGAAGAAGAGGGGGGGCCCGCAGTCCTTGGTAGCGGGCCATGTCGGTGGCACTGTATTATCCTGAAAGCAGGCAAAGAAGGTGTTTAGTTTGTCTCGAAGCAAGACGTCAGTGTCTGTGACAGGGCTGGTTTTCTTTTTGTAGTCGTAATTGGATGGATTTGTGCCCATAGGTGACGTTGTTGCTGGTGATGTTTGGTGAGGACCTGCCTTACAACAGGTCTACAACAGGTCTACAAGCCCTCAGTCCAGCCTCTCTCAGCCTATTGCGGACAGTCTGAACACTGATGGAGTGATTGTGCTTTCCTGGTGTAACTCGGGTAGATGTTGTTGCCATCCTATACCTATCCCGCAGGTGTGATGTTCGTATGTACTGATCCTGTGCAGGTGTTGTTACACGTGGTCTGCCACTGCGAGGACGTTCAGCAGTCCATTCTGTCTCCCTGTACCACTGTCTTAGGCATCTCACAGTACGGACATTGCAATTTATTGCCCTGGCTTCATCTGCAGTCTTCATGCCTCCTTGCAGCATGCCTAAGGCACATTAACGCAGATGAGCAGGGATCCTGGGTATCTTTATTTTGGTGTTTTTCAGAGTCAGTAGAAAGGCCTCTTTGGTGTCCTAAGTTTTCATAACTGTGACCTTAATTGCATACCGTCTGTAAGCTGTTAGTGTCTTAACGACCGTTTCACAGGTGCATGTTCATTCATTGTTTATGGTTCATTGAACAAGCATGGGAAACAGTGTTTATACCCTTCACAATGAAGATCTGTGAAGTATTTGGATTTTTACGAATAATGTTTGAAAGACAGGGACGTTTCTTTTTTTGCTGAGTTTATGTAGGAACTGTATGGGGCCCTGTCAGATGCAATATTAGAGACAAAAGAAAAACATTCACCCATGCTCCAAGAGCCAGTTATTATTATCTTACTGTTGTCTGAGTAAGCACATATTGGTTCAACAAACTAGACAATGATGTGTGATCATCAATTACGACTTTTAGATATTTTATTTTTGCCTACTGTGGAATAGTTAGAATAATAGTCTTGTGTTACTTCACAAGGGGATGTGTCAGCTTCCAGTTTACGTGTATAACAAACATTGGAGCACAGCATGCATGACAAGTTGAAATGGAGTTCTGAAAAGACAGACAGACAGACAGACAGACAGACAGACAGACAGACAGACAGACAGACAGACAGACAGACAGACAGACAGACAGACAGACAGACAGACAGACAGACAGACAGACAGACAGACAGACAGACAGACAGACAGACAGACAGACAGACAGACAGACAGACAGACAGACAGACAGACAGACAGACAGACAGACAGACAGACAGACAGACAGACACGTATAAATGGCACTTGACGATGATCAGAGCAGTCATCTCATTGTGACAGGAAAAATATTCATTCGATGGCATTATTTAACACCCTCTCAGCTTCACAACATTTAATTGGTCTCAGAGAAAATTGCAGTGAAAACGTTTTCTCATCAACACATAGGCCACCATACTCTCAGTAACAGGATATCAAGATATCAATCAATTTATATTCTGCACAGGTAATAAGAACTTACCATCTTTATATATTCTACTAAATCCCAATAGGATAATTTCTCCTCTAAGCCATAACATCTACCCGCTGTGTGTGCAATTGATGTGTTGAAAGTGATAAATAGTATGTTACCAATATGCAGTGGGGAAAAAGTACCCAATTGTCATACTTGAGTAATAGTTAAAATGACTCAAGTAAAAGTAAAAGCCAGTAAAATACTACTTGAGTAGAAGTCTAAAAGTATTTTGTTTTAAATATACTTAAGTATCAACAGTAAATGTATTTGCTAAAATATACCTAAGTATCAAAAGTAAAAGTATAGATCATTTCAAATTCCTTATCTTAAGCAAACCAGGCAGAACAATTGTCTTGTTTTTGTAATTAACTGATAGCCATGGGCACACTCCAACATTCAGACATATTTTACAAATTAAGTATTTGCGTTTAGTGAGTCCAACAGATCAGAGGCAGTAGGGATGACCAGGGATGTTCTCTTGATAAGTATGTGTATTGGACCATTTTCCTGTCCTGCTAAGCAGTCCAAATGTAACGAGTACCTCTGGGTGTCAGAGATGTGTGGGGAGTAAAAAGTGCATTATGTTCATAGGGAATGTAGCAGAGTATAGTAAAAGTGGTAAAAAATAGAAATAGTGAAGTAAAGTACAGATACCCCCCAAAAATGACTTAAATAGTATTTGAAAGTATTTTTACTTAAGTACTTTACACATCTGCCAATATGGATCTTGCCGATGATGATCCAGGATTAGTTTTTCCAATTATGCCTACTGTCGATGGTTTTACTGTATGTACAGCTATTCCGGTCACTATATTTTGTCCTATCATCATTTTAGACGAATGTTGCAGTTTGCAAAACAGCCCTTTCGGAGATAATCTCTGAGTTCTGACTCAAAGCTGCAGACATCTACCTCAGCATATTAAATTAATTAAATGCTGGTGAACTATAATGGTGAAACGATTTAAAGCTGAGTTAGACATTCACTCAGAAACTTGCACCTTGAGCCTGAGCTAGAGCATGCACCAAGGCTGGCAGAAGCATGAATAAGTCAGTGTTTCTGCTCTGAGTCCCTATAATGAGATGTGACAGTTAAAGAGGCCAGTGTTTTGGACTACAGTGGCACCTGCCTGCCATCATGACTCTCAAAATGGACCTTGTGCAGAAAAGAAGCATATGCTTCAGGTTACTGGGTAACTGGACCAGGACCCGCCCTTCCTTGGTTCTGTGTGTCACGTGCATCTTTGACTACCTGGGTTAGGGAGTCTCCAGTCGCCTCATCTCCAGTCTCAGCCCCACATGGGAGGCTAGCTGTGGGTAAACCAGCTGATTAAATGACAACAGTGCTCAGTCCTTGCTGAATAAATAATCCTGCAAGTGCAAACACACAATTGTGCTCATACATTTTTCAGTCAATTCATTTCAGTCACTCTCTCAGCGTGGATGTGAATGTGCATGTAAGGCTAGTGTGTTCCACCCATTCAACAGAGCCACTGCATATTTTATCATCATAGGAACTGTCTATGGAGTAATTTATTCTTTCTCATTGGTCTAGGGAGCTTGTTGTTTTTGTTCCATGATCTGCAGCTTTGTGCTTTTTGCCCATGGTTGAAACTAAGGTGAAGGTGCTACATGTGGAAAGCATGGGTTTCTGCTCTGAAATCAGTGCACATTCACCATGTTGTATCTGCAGACCTCTACTGTATATTAACTGCAACAATGTTTTAAATTAACTAAAGGAATCAAGAGTAGAGGTCTGCAGAAACTGATATCTACCCATGATTAAACATCACGATTAGGCTTTTCACAGACCTGACTTTGAACTGATTAATGATTGATGTGTCAGATGACAGCAAGGTAGGTCATCGGGTGAGGGTCTACATGGACAGCATAAATCACCAAGGATAATAACCAACTAACCTTAAAGATAATGGACCACGAGACCCTTTTGAGGTGCATTCAAGGTCCATAATGCAAAACAAAACAGTCTTTATATAGTCACTTACCATTAGGACAGAAACATTTGTGATCATTTTAAGATGTAAAGGATACATCTACTGTTATGGTATACACCGTTTTGTGCTGTAGTGGGCTATTGATATCAAATGATTTACTGTGATGGCTCCATATTCAGTAAACAGACAACAAACAGCTTGGTGCCAAAGGAAATCAATTCATCTTCACTATATTTGAGATATTTATATTCCCTGGCAATGGTTTGATATATCAGAAAGTCGTTTCAGTTAATGTTCCTATTACTGCTTTTCATCAGAATAAATTAATTTACAAAATCACATTTTCTCTCCCTCATATTATCGCTGAGGCAACACATTTATGAATAAATGTATGAATCAAATAATATCTACAGTATCTAGAGAAGGGGCACGAATGAAATACTCTCTGCACATCTGTCTTTCATTCTCGACTAGATTTCAGATACGTTGGTGAGAGTGCAGTATCTGAGTAAGAATTGCTCAGAGCATCTGCTTATCTCCTATTTTTAAATCATGTAAAAATATTCTCCTCTTCTCATTAAGCCTTGTTCACTTTGCATTTTCAGAGACAAGAGGGAGGCTGCCAGACAACGAATGACACAAAGGCATTTGAAGAACTGGAAAATCAACAAAGTCATAGCTCCACTCAAAAGGTATACAGACTGTATAACCATAGGCGAAGAGTGCTGTGAAATTTAGCCATAAAACATTTGAATTTCAAAAATATTTTAACATGTTAGAAACCGAAGTTGGTGCCAAAACAAAATCCAATGTGGTTTAGAGATAAAGAATGACATCTTCCCCTGGAGTAACAGCTCCTACTGTATGTTAGTGCTGTGCAGACTGAAATAATTAATTTGTACATACATTTGCATAATTGAAAATGATCATTTAACAACATTTCACCTTGATGGCTAACCTTATACAACATGCATATGCTATAGTACTTAATTACACTCCATATTGTTGTTAATTACCAACATTCATTTGAATTAAAATGTAAATGTAACTTTTCAGTGTCAAAATTCATTAATGAAATCATCTGATGTGTTATTTATTTAAGTCTCAGATATAGACAGCCACAAAGTAACTACCCAGAATAACAAAAAGAGTAAGCAGCAGACGGTACCTAAGCTATCCTCTGTGAAAGAGTACAGGTGTAGGATCTTAATTTTACCATTTTTGTAGGGGTTGATACATTTTTTTGTTAGGGCAAATCAAAACTTTAGAAGCCTTTTAAACCTTTAATACACTACATGTTTGCATTTCCTGCAACAACAGGGTGATCAAATAAAGATCCTTCACCTAGTGTTCTGTTGTTGTCAGCACAAGGATGTCAGGCAGGTGATGGAAGGATAATGACAGTGGGAGGAGGCTGCTTGACCCCTGGCGACCTCTTCCTGGACGCTGCTGCTGGGAAGCGTTTCAGGAACTGGGTGCAGTCAATGTGATGGGATATCCTGCTGCTGCCAGCCCTTCTTCCTCATACAGTAACTGTTCCCACAGCCCCAATCACCTTTTCAGGATGCTGCACTTGAAGTGCACATAGACACCTACAGGTGACTCAACAACAAAAGCAGCCAAGGACGCTTTCACTTAGGACATTAACACATGCGGCAAACACTGCTGTAACCATAACACAGAGAAGATCTCACACAATCTAACAAAAATGGCGATAACAAAAGTAATGTCATCATCATGGTACGGATGGCCTAGTCCTCTGAACGTGGCGTAGTTGCTGAGTGAGGACAGTTTCACACATGCATGCCAAGAACAAAGCTCACCATTAAAGGGGTGTTTAAAGTACGCTAATTCACCAAAATGATATAATTGACCATTTTACAATTACTGGAGCCTAATGGTTCACTCTATAAAGAATGACTGTTTTATTTGCCATTATGTGTCATTAAGGTTTGATGCATATGGCCTTCTCAGATATTTCTGTGGAAATTCTCTTGTGGAAGGGCTGCATTTCTGTTCCTCAAACATCAAAGGATGGCCACACTGGTACTTCAAGCACATTTTGGCTTTGCCCTCCTACCTCTGATCCAGTAATTATAGCTCGCAAAAGACATCAACGTTGTTACTAGTCAAGCCTGGATATAATAACGCCACAAACACTTCAAAGAGGAGAGGAAATAAAAGCCTTGGATTATGCATTATGAATGGTTCAACCTCCTAATGCTAACGGGAACCGTGTATGGAAACCTGAAAGAGAACCGCATTGATTAACAACACTTTATATTGTAATTGGCTTTACTTCTAATACAATGAGTTCTCAAACAATGATACGACAGACATTTAGGCCAATCGCCTTTGAACAACTTCCATAAACAAACTTTTTCCATGAGAGAATTGTCCTGTTTCAAAGGGAATATTCCACTACGCGTAACATTTGTTTAGAGGCTGAGGCTCAACTGTTTTGGAAAGCCAGGAAGTTCTTGACACTGAAGTACTTTAATGTTTCAACACTGCCCTCTTGTGTATGATATTCAACATACAAATGTACACAATAAAAATGGGTTCAACATGCTCTTGATTTAACACTTTTATCAGACATGATGTTTATACTGTTGGAACCTTAATTTACATAACATTAGATTAGATATTTATAGTGATTTAAATTTGCTTTGCGTACAAAAGTGCATTGTGACAAACTGAACAGAGCCAGAACAACAAGAAACACATCTTGCTCATTATTGCTCCTCCCCTACAAATACAGTCCATCACTTTCAGTTATAGCACTAATAACTTTAACTTATAACTTTAAGTTATTTTTGTATGTATGTTCTTAATTAACACATTAACCATACGTGATCTCTGTATATTACACACACCTTATAGTCAGTGTTCAGTAATTGCAATTCTCTGTACATTGCACACGCCATAATGTCACACCCTGATCAGTTTCACCTGTCCTCGTTATTGTCTCCACCCCCTCCAGGTGTTTCTTGTTTTCCCCTGTGTATTTATCCCTGTGCTTCCTGTCTCTCTGTGCCAGTTTGTCTTGTATGTTAGTCAAGTGAACCAGTGTGTTTTCCCCATGTACTCCTTTTGCGATTCGCTTTTTGATAATCCTCCTGGTTTTGACCCCTGCCTGACTCTGGACTTACATTTACATTTACATTTAAGTCATTTAGCAGACGCTCTTATCCAGAGCGACTTACAAATTGGTGCATTCACCTTATGACATCCAGTAGAACAGTCACTTTACAATAGTGCATCTAAATCTTAAAGGGGGGGGGTGAGAAGGATTACTTATCCTATCCTAGGTATTCCTTAAAGAGGTGGGGTTTCAGGTGTCTCCGGAAGGTGGTGATTGACTCCGCTGTCCTGGCGTCGTGAGGGAGTTTGTTCCACTATTGGGGGGCCAGAGCAGCGAACAGTTTTGACTGGGCTGAGCGGGAACTGTACTTCCTCAGTGGTAGGGAGGCGAGCAGGCCAGAGGTGGATGAACGCAGTGCCCTTGTTTGGGTGTAGGGCCTGATCAGAGCCTGGAGGTACTGAGGTGCCGTTCCCCTCACAGCTCCGTAGGCAAGCACCATGGTCTTGTAGCGGATGCGAGCTTCAACTGGAAGCCAGTGGAGAGAGCGGAGGAGCGGGGTGACGTGAGAGAACTTGGGAAGGTTGAACACTAGACGGGCTGCGGCGTTCTGGATGAGTTGTAGGGGTTTAATGGCACAGGCAGGGAGCCCAGCCAACAGCGAGTTGCAGTAATCCAGACGGGAGATGACAAGTGCCTGGATTAGGACCTGCGCCGCTTCCTGTGTGAGGCAGGGTCGTACTCTGCGGATGTTGTAGAGCATGAACCTACAGAAACGGGCCACCGCCTTGATGTTAGTTGAGAACGACAGGGTGTTGTCCAGGATCACGCCAAGGTTCTTAGCGCTCTGGGAGGAGGACACAATGGAGTTGTCAACCGTGATGGCGAGATCATGGAACGGGCAGTCCTTCCCCGGGAGGAAGAGCAGCTCCGTCTTGCCGAGGTTCAGCTTGAGGTGGTGATCCGTCATCCACACTGATATGTCTGCCAGACATGCAGAGATGCGATTCGCCACCTGGTCATCAGAAGGGGGAAAGGAGAAGATTAATTGTGTGTCGTCTGCATAGCAATGATAGGAGAGACCATGTGAGGTTATGACAGAGCCAAGTGACTTGGTGTATAGCGAGAATAGGAGAGGGCCTAGAACAGAGCCCTGGGGGACACCAGTGGTTAGAGCGCGTGGTGAGGAGACAGACTTCTTTCCGGTCTGCATGATCATGTCATGCAGGTGAAAGAGGACCCAAACGCGACTTAACAGAAACAGAGTTTATTAATGTTCAAAACGGAATAACAGAAATCCTCTAGATTGTAGAGGGGGAAAAACAACTGGAGAAGCGGCCACAGACTGCAGGTCGCTTCGGGTAGGCGCCAGGCCGTAGTCGACTGAGACACCTGCTCACACGCAGCGTCTGATGAAGGCACAAAACACGACAGGACAGGGTGATACACAATCACGGCAAAAACACGACAGGACAGGGCGAAACGCAATCACAGCATGGTGAATACAATACAAGGAACCGACGGCACAGGAACGGAACACAAAGGAATAAATAGGGACTCTAATCAGGGGAAAGGATCGGGAACAGGTGTGGGAAGACTAAATGATGATTAGGGGAATAGGAACAGCTGGGAGCAGGAACGGAACGATAGAGAGAAGAGAGAGCGAGAGAGTGAGAGAGGGAGGGGGAGAGAGAGGGATAGGAGGGAAAGAACCAAATAAGACCAGCAGAGGGAAACGAATAGCATGGGGAGCACAGGGACAAGACATGATAATAAATGACAAACATGACAGTACCCCCCACTCACCGAGCGCCTCCTGGCGCTCTCGAGGAGGAACACTGGCAGCAACGGAGGAAATCATAGATCAAACGGTCCAGCACGTCCCGAGAAAGAACCCAACTCCTCTCCTCAGGACCGTAACGAAAAACGATAAAAAGGGAAACTAGGGTACTACTCTAAAAAAAAAATGAGAACTAGGGACAGACTGAGACACAGCAAGGGCAGGGACAAGAACAGGAGAGATGCGATGGCAGGGAACAGACTGAGACCCAGCAAGACCAGGAGCAGAAGCAGAAAAAAATTACCAGACTTCTTCTGCGCGCAGTCTGAACACGCAGCCACGAAACGGCGCGTGTCACGCTCCTGAGTCGGCCACCAAAAGCGCTGGCGAATAGACGCAAGAGTGCCTCGAACACCGGGATGACCAGCTAACTTGGCAGAGTGAGCCCACTGAAGAACAGCCAGACGAGTGGAAACAGGAACGAAAAGGAGGTTACTAGGACAAGCGCGCGGCGACGCAGTGTGCGTGAGTGCTTGCTTAACCTGTCTTTCAATTCCCCAGACTGTCAACCCGACAACACGCCCATAAGGAAGAATCCCCTCGAGATCAGTAGAAGCCACAGAAGAACTAAACAGACGGGATAAGGCATCAGGCTTGGTGTTCTTGCTACCCGGACGGTAAGAAATCACAAACTCGAAACGAGCGAAAAACAACGCCCAACGAGCTTGACGGGCATTAAGTCGTTTGGCAGAACGGATGTACTCAAGGTTCTTATGGTCTGTCCAAACGACAAAAGGAACGGTCGCCCCCTCCAACCACTGTCGCCATTCGCCTAGGGCTAAGCGGATGGCGAGCAGTTCACGGTTACCCACATCATAGTTGCGCTCAGATGGCGACAGGCGATGAGAAAAATAAGCGCAAGGATGAACCTTATCGTCAGACTGGAAGCGCTGGGATAGAATGGCTCCCACGCCTACCTCTGAAGCGTCAACCTCGACAATAAATTGTCTAGTGACGTCAGGAGTAACGAGGATAGGAGCGGACGTAAAACGTTCTTTTAGAAGATCAAAAGCTCCCTGGGCGGAACCGGACCACTTAAAACACGTCTTGACAGAAGTAAGAGCTGTGAGAGGGGCAGCAACTTGACCGAAATTACGAATGAAACGCCGATAGAAATTAGCGAAACCTAAAAAGCGCTGCAACTCGACACGTGACCTTGGAACGGGCCAATCACTGACAGCTTGGACCTTAGCGGAATCCATCTGAATGCCTTCAGCGGAAATAACGGAACCGAGAAAGGTAACGGAGGAGACATGAAAAGAGCACTTCTCAGCCTTTACGTAGAGACAATTCTCTAAAAGGCGCTGTAGAACACGTCGAACGTGCTGAACATGAATCTCGAGTGACGGAGAAAAAATCAGGATATCGTCAAGATAGACAAAAACAAAAATGTTCAGCATGTCTCTCAGAACATCATTAACTAATGCCTGAAAAACAGCTGGCGCATTGGCGAGACCGAACGGCAGAACCCGGTACTCAAAATGCCCTAACGGAGTGTTAAACGCCGTTTTCCACTCGTCCCCCTCTCTGATGCGCACGAGATGGTAAGCGTTACGAAGGTCCAACTTAGTAAAGCACCTGGCTCCCTGCAGAATCTCGAAGGCTGATGACATAAGGGGAAGCGGATAACGATTCTTAACCGTTATGTCATTCAGCCCTCGATAATCCACGCAGGGGCGCAGAGTACCGTCCTTCTTCTTAACAAAAAGAACCCCGCCCCGGCCGGAGAAGAAGAAGGCACTATGGTACCGGCGTCAAGAGACACAGACAAATAATCCTCGAGAGCCTTACGTTCGGGAGCCGACAGAGAGTATAGTCTACCTCGAGGAGGCGTGGTCCCTGGAAGGAGATCAATACTACAATCATACGACCGGTGAGGAGGAAGGGAGTTGGCTCGGGACCGACTGAAGACCGTGCGCAGATCATGATATTCCTCCGGCACTCCTGTCAAATCGCCAGGTTCCTCCTGAGAAGTAGGGAGAGAAGAAACGGGAGGGATGGCAGACATTAAACACTTCACATGACAAGAAACGTTCCAGGATAGGATAGAATTACTAGACCAATTAATAGAAGGATTATGACATACTAGCCAGGGATGACCCAAAACAACAGGTGTAAACGGTGAACGGAAAATCAAAAAAGAAATAGTCTCACTGTGGTTACCAGATACTGTGAGAGTTAAAGGTAGTGTCTCAAATTTGATACTGGGAAGATGACTACCATCTAAGGCAAACATGGGCGTAGGCTTGTCTAACGGTCTGAAAGGAATGTTATGTTTCCGAACCCATGCTTCGTCCATGAAACAACCCTCAGCCCCAGAGTCAATCAAGGCACTGCATGTAGCACCCGAACCGGTCCAGCGTAGATGGACCGACATAGTAGTACAAGATCTAGATGAAGAGGACTGAGTAGTAGCGCTCACCAGTAGCCCTCCGCTTACTGATGGGCTCTGGCCTCTTACTGGACATGAATTAACAAAATGTCCAGCAACTCCGCAATAGAGGCACAGGCGGTTGGTGATCCTCCGTTCCCTCTCCTTATTCGAGATGCGAATCCCTCCCAGCTGCATGGGCTCAGTCTCAAAGCCAGAGGAGGGAGATGGTTGCGATGCGGAGCAGGGAAACACCGTTGATGCGAGCTCTCTTCCACGAGCCCGGTGACGAAGATCTACCCGTCGTTCTATGCGGATGGCGAGAGCAATCAAAGAGTCCACATCTGAAGGAACCTCCCGGGAGAGAATCTCATCCTTAACCACTGCGTGGAGTCCCTCCAGAAAACGAGCGAGCAGCGCCGGCTCGTTCCACTCACTAGAGGCAGCAAGAGTGCGAAACTCAATGGAATAATCCGTTATGGACCGTTCACCTTGGCATAAGGAAGCCAGGGCCCTAGAAGCCTCCCCACCAAAAACTGAACGGTCAAAAACCCGAATCATCTCCTCTTTAAAGTTCTGGAATTTGATAGAGCAATCAGCCCTTGCCTCCCAGATAGCTGTGCCCCATTCTCGAGCCCGGCCAGTAAGGAGTGAAATGACGTAAGCAACCCGAGCTCTCTCTAGAGTATGTGTTGGGTTGGAGAGAGAACACAATCTCACACTGCGTGAGAAAGGAGCGGCACTCAGTGGGCTGCCCGGAGTAGCAAGGTGGGTTATTAACCCTAGGTTCTGGAGGCTCGGCAGGCCAGGAAGTAACAGGTGGCACGAGACGTAGACTCTGGAACTGTCCAGAGAGGTCGGAAACCTGAGCAGCCAGGTTTTCCACGGCCTGGCGAGCAGCAGACAATTCCTGCTCGTGTCTGCCGAGCATGGCTCCTTGGATCTCGACGGCAGTGTAACGAGCGTCTGAAGTCGCTGGGTCCATTCCTTGGTCGGTTCCTTCTGTCATGCAGGTGAAAGAGGACCCAAACGCGACTTAACAGAAACAGAGTTTATTAATGTTCAAAACGGAATAACAGAAATCCTCTAGATTGTAGAGGGGAAAAACAACTGGAGAAGCGGCCACAGACTGCAGGTCGCTTCGGGTAGGCGCAGGCCGTAGTCGACTGAGACACCTGCTCACACGCAGCGTCTGATGAAGGCACAAAACACGACAGGACAGGGTGATACACAATCACGGCAAAAACACGACAGGACAGGGCGAAACGCAATCACAGCATGGTGAATACAATACAAGGAACCGACGGCACAGGAACGGAACACAAAGGAATAAATAGGGACTCTAATCAGGGGAAAGGATCGGGAACAGGTGTGGGAAGACTAAATGATGATTAGGGGAATAGGAACAGCTGGGAGCAGGAACGGAACGATAGAGAGAAGAGAGAGCGAGAGAGTGAGAGAGGGAGGGGGAGAGAGAGGGATAGGAGGGAAAGAACCAAATAAGACCAGCAGAGGGAAACGAATAGCATGGGGAGCACAGGGACAAGACATGATAATAAATGACAAACATGACAGATCATCCTGCCTGGCCTTTGGTACCTTTTGAACTCTGAACTTGTTTTGACCCCTTTGCCTGTCCATGACCATTCTCTTGCCTTCCCCTACTGGATTAATAAATATTGTGAGACTCCAACCAACCATCTGCCTCCTGTGTCTGCATCTGGGTTTCGGCTTGTGTCATGATACAGAATGATTCCTCAACACTTCATATAGGCGTACATCCCTATAGACCCCCACTGTTGTCCTTAATGCCTGTTAAGTTGGATAATTGAGCACAAGGTTTTAAAACTGGTTGGCCCTGAGGAACCTGAAGCACCCTTTAGGTGTCGTCTGAGAGCCACATGCATGATATCATGATTGGTGGTCAAACCCATTTAGTTATTGGTGTGTAAAATGAAAAGGACAACAGAGCTCAATCAGCCCTGCTTTGCTACAGAGTTGATGGATACAGACCAGGAGGGATTTGTAATTGTTGTTCGCTTTTACTAGCGAATAACTGTTGGAAGCTCTAAGTACGTAAGGAGTGATACCAGTAAATAGGGTATGGATTAAATGTCCACTGTCCAGCTGTTGCATTTTGGCTAGAAGGATGAAGGATTGGAAGGTGTTGAAAGCGAAAGAGAAATCTAGTTTGGCATAGGTCTGTGGCTATGTGTTTGAGGATCAGATGCTGCAGCTATTTCTCTAAGCAAATTAGTATGGGTCCAGTTTCATGTCCACTGTGGTAAGTGATTGAATTACACATCTCTGTTTTCATCAGTACTGGGGCACCTTGGACCATTGATTATTAGGGATGGGGAAATAAAAATATAGAATGAAATATAGAAATATGTATTTTAAAATGCTATCTTTTCTTAGTTTCCTTTAATTATTGCCAATGCATATAATTAATTGCCTTGACAGTGTAGAATATCTATTTAAACAGAAGTTTGATCAGTGCACTCACTAACAAAGTCAGCCACCATCGAGGCCTCTGAGAACTAAATATTATCCTGAAAAACAAGTTCCGATTATCTAACATATCACACCTGGGGCAAAGCTTTTTAAATGTTCTCTCGCATTTCTCAGTCAGTGCGTTTCTATTTCAAGTCTAATTCAAAGTGTAAAAAAACAAGCAGGTATTATCAGATGGTGTGACATGTTTATTCTGAGGGAGATGAAACCTACGTGTGTGATCTAACTTTTACTATCCTTTTTGGTTCCAAAAGTCCTCACAAAGATAGTAAAAATGACAATTCTGACAAGTGGGGACATTTCGCTGGCCCCCGAAAAGGAAATGTGATACTTTAGGCTTAGGGGTTTAGGTGTAGTGTTAAGGTTACAGTTAGGGTTAGGAATTATGGTTAAATTTAGTATTTTGGTTAGGGTTTAGGGTTAAGGGTTAGTTTTAAGGAAAATTGGTCCCGACTTGAATAGTAAAACCAACGTTTGTGTGTATGTGTGTCCGTGTGTGCATACTCATTTGTGTGTCCGTGCGTACGTGTGTGTGTGAGTGTATGTGTGTGTAATATTTAGTAGGAGGCTTGAACTGCATCTTTAATAACGTTGTGACCTACTTCAGCACAGTCAATAGTTTCACCAACTGTCATATACTTTTGTTTAATAAACCATCTTAATGTCAATGACATGTCAGCCTTTTAATTATTCATGAGGAGATTGTCTGTCTCACTTATCTCTGCACCACTTAATTGAGCTTGAAATACCCTCTCTGCACTTTCACTGTGACAGCCTTGACAATGGAGGCAGACACACTGTCAGACAAGAGGTAGTTGACCAAAGATCCCTGCCAGGATACAAACTGCAATAAGACCAGACTCCCTGCTGATACCGCTGGCTAGATTGCAGTAACCACTGTGCATACAGATCAATATTTTTTATAGATCATGCAAATATAGACCATATTGACACTACTCTAAATACCTTTGCTTTATGTTAAATGGTATTGACCATAATATTGGTTATCCCATTATGAAATGTAGTGTACAGTATTACGCTATCTGGATGGGACTCAATCTGAGAATTAAGTCTATTGATGCACCCATGCGTCAATCTAAAGTAACGTAATAAACAAATCCCCAGTCAAGAACATTCAGAGACTTGTCCAGAAGCCACTCCTGCGTTGTGTTGGCTGTGTGCTTAGGGTCGTTGTCCTGTTGGAAAGTGAACCTTCACCCCAGTCTGAGATCCTGAGCGCTCTAGAGTAGGTTCATCAAGGATCTCAAATCAAATCAAATTGTATTAGTCACATGCGCCGAATACAACAGTGAAATGCTTACATACGAGCCCCTAACCAACAGTGCCGTTAAAAAAAAATGTGGATAAGAATAAGAATTAAATGTAATTAAACAGCAGCAGTAAAATAACAATAGCAAGACTGTATACAGGGGGATACCGGTACAGGGTCAATGTGTGGGGTTGAGGTAATGTGTACAGTGGGGAGAACAAGTATTTGATACACTGCTGATTTTCCAGGTTTTTCTACTTACAAAGCATGTAGAGGTCTGTCATTTTTATCATAGGTACACTTTAACTGTGAGAGACGGAATCTAAAACAAAAATCCAGAAAATCGCATTGTATGATTTTTAAGTAATTAATTAGCATTTTATTGCATGACATAAGTATTTGATACATCAGAAAAGCATAACTAAATATTTGGTACAGAAACCTTTGTTTGCAATTACAGACATCATACGTTTCCTGTAGTTCTTGACCAGGTTTGCACACGCTGCAGCAGGGATTTTGGCCCACTCCTCCATGCAGACCACCTCCAGATCCTTCAGGTTTCGGGGCTGTCGCTGGGCAATACGGACTTTCATCTCCCTCCAAAGATTTTCTATTGGGTTCAGGTCTGGAGACTGGCTAGGCCACTCCAGGACCTTGAAATGCTTCTTACGAAGCCACTCCTTCATTGCCCGGGCGGTGTGTTTGGGATCATTGTCATGCTAAAAGACTCAGCCACGTTTCATCTTCAATGACCTTGCTGATGGAAGGAGGTTTTCACTCAAAATCTCACGATACATGGCACCATTCATTCTTTCCTTTACACGGATCAGTCGTCCTGGTCCCTTTGCAGAAAAACAGCCCCAAAGCATGATGTTTCCACCCCCATGCTTCACAGTAGGTATGGTGTTCTTTGGATGCAACTCAGCATTCTTTGTCCTCCAAACACGACGAGTTGAGTTTTTACCAAAAGGTTATATTTTGGTTTCATATGACCATATGACATTCTCCCAATCTTCTTCTGGATCATCCAAATGCTCTCTAGCAAACTTCAGACGGGCCTGGACATGTACTGGCTTAAGCAGGGGGACACGTCTGGCGCTGCAGGATTTGAGTCCCTGGCGGCGTAGTGTGTAACAGATGGTAGGCTTTGTTACTTTAGTCCCAGCTCTCTGCAGGTCATTCACTAGGTCCCCCCGTGTGGTTCTTGGATTTTTGCTCACCGTTCTTGTGATCATTTTGACCCCACGGGGTGAGATCTTGTGTGGAGCCCCAGATCGAGGGAGATTGTCAGTGGTCTTGTATGTGTTCCATTTCCTAATAAATGCTCCCACAGTTGATTTCTTCAAACCAAGCTGTTTACCTATTGCAGATTCAGTCTTCCCAGCCTGGTGCAGGTCTACAATTTTGTTTCTGGTGTCCTTTGACAGCTCTTTGGTCTTGGCCATAGTGGAGTTTGGCATGTGACTGTTTGAGGTTGTGGACAGGTGACTTTTATACAGATAACAAGTTCAAACAGGTGCCATTAATACAGGTAACGAATGGAGGACAGAGGGAGCCTCTTAAAGAAGAAGTTATAGGTCTGTGAGAGCCAGAAATCTTACCAAATGACCAAATACTTATTTTCCACCATAATTTGCAAATAAATTCATAAAAAATCCTACAATGAGATTTTCTGGAATTTTTTCCCTCATTTTGTCTGTCATAGTTGAAGTGTACCTATGATGAAAATGACAGGCCTCTCTCATATTTTTAAGTGGGAGAACTTGCACAATTGGTGGCTGACTAAATACTTTTTTGCCCCACTGTATATATTTCAGATCAAAGTCATACGGGGCAAGCTTCACCACCCACCTCTGCTCACAGGCATCAAGTTTAGGCTTTGTCAGTATGTGAGTGAGTGGGTTATTATCTGTCAGGACAGTAAACTGGGCACCTTTTAGCCAGTGACTACATTTTAAACGCACAGCCCATTTCAATGTAAGAAACTATAGACAACGGGCTGGATATCTTGCTTGAGGTATTTACTAGCAAACGCAATGGGTCTACTTTTACTCTTGCCCTCTGGGATCTGGCTCAGAACAGCGCCTAGGCCATCAATTGAAGCATCAGTCGAAAGTATAAAGGGTTTACTAAAGTCTGGGTGACCTAAAACTACAGCATTTATCACAGCTGCTTTTAACTCATCAAATACAAGTTGACACTCACTCGTCCAGTCTTCGGTTGTCAGCCTACCGGACGGCCTACTCAGTCTTGCCATTTTTATCTTTTCGTTTGGTTTTATGTCCCGCTGTTAAACAGCACAGTGGCTTGACAATTTTTGAAAACCTGTTGATAAAATAGGAGTAATAGTTCATCATTCCAAGAAATGACTGGACCCTCTTCAGTCCAGGATTTTTCCCATCCATCTCCATGAGATCAGTGGATGTAATTTCACTGATGGCCGTCACTTTTCCCTCGTCAGTCTGGATCCCCTTTTGAGATATCACATGGCCTAAGAATTTCACAGAACACCTAAGGAAGTGGCACTTCTTTTGGGCAAGCTTCAAGTTGTTGTTTGAGAGTCTACTGAAAACCAACTCCAACCGTTCAAGTGCTTCATGTTCACTTTTACCAAAGACTAGTAAGTCATCTAGATAGTTCTGAACCCCAAAGATTAACATCATCATCCTGGCAAACATAGCTGGGCTGTTGCAGAGGCCCTGAGCCATTCTTTTTTAATGAAAGGCCAACTGGTGTGGAAATGGCTGTGAATTTACGATCTTCATCGTATATGGGAATATTGTCAAATCCCGATGTCAGATCCATTGTGCTGAATAGGCAGTTTCCACCCAATGTTGACCTCCGCATCCAACGAGTCCTACAGGACAGGACATTTTCGAGCTTTCAGTTAAGACATGTTTTCGAAGCAATTAACTTAACATACAGGCCATTGAACCACTATCAAAGAGTCCTCTTAGTTCTACTGATCATTGCACAGTCACTGGTGCATAGAACAGACTTTCATTGCCTGTTATTCTCTGAGTTCGTTGATATATCATATTTGTGTAGCCTTGATTTTTCTCTTTGCAAACTCAGCGAAAAAATAAACGACCTCTCACTGTCAACTGCATTTATTTTCAGCAAACTTAACATTTGTAAATATTTGTATGAACATAACAAGATTCAACAACTGAGACTGAAGAAATGAAATGAACTGAACAAGTTCCACAGACATATATGTCCCTGAACAAATGGAGGGGGGATCCAAAATACTGACTGACTAATGCCCCATCCTTCGATGATGAACGTAAATCCGACGTTGACCCCTGGTGAAACAAAACCGCGAATTGTCAGTGGAGAGCACTTTTTGCCAGTCCTATCTCGTCCAGCGACGGTGGGTTTGTGCCCATAGGTGACGTTGTTTTCGGTGATGTCTGGTGAGGACATCCCTTACAACAGGCCTACAAGCCCTCAGTCCAGCCTCTCTCAGCCTATTGCGGACAATCTGAGCACTGATGGAGGGATTGCGCATTCCTGGTGTAACTCGGGCAGATGTTGCAAGACTGTACCTGTGCCGCAGGTGTACTGATCCGTTCGGATGTACTGATCCTGTGCAGGTGTTGTTACACGTGGTCTGCCACTGCGAGGACGATCAGCTGTCCATCCTGTCTCCCTGTAGCACTGTCTTAGGTGTCTCACAGTACGGAAATTGCAATTTATTGTCCTGGCCACATCTGCATTCCTCATGCCTCCTTGCAGCATGCCTAAGGCATGTTCACGCAGATGAGCAGGGAACCTGGGCATCTATCTTTTGGTGTTTGTCAGAGTCAGTAGAAAGGCCTCATTGGTGTCCTAAGTTTTCATTACTATGACCTTACTTGTCTACCGTCTGTAAGGTGCATGTTCATTAATTGTTTATGGTTCATTTAACAAGCATGGGAAACAGTTTTTAAACCCTTTAAAATGAAGATCTGTGAAGTTATTTGGATTTTTACGAATTATCTTTGAAAGACAGGGTCCTGAAAAAGGGACATTTCTTTTTTTGCTGAGATTATGAAGACAGTTCTATTTCAGGATCATTCATTTATAGGGGCTGAGTTTTTAGATGCACCTTTCCCCTCAAGGTGCAGACCTATTAGTTTAAAGCTGGAACTTGATTTTATGGCCGTTGCCCGACTGGTGCCTCTCTTCTAACCTACTGCTTTGTGGGAAGTCTATGGTTTGATGGCCAGGATTGTGACATTTGAAGCACATGTTGTCATTAAGACAGTGAGACCGAGTGGAGTGAGCCACATCTTTACATATAGCACATGGGAAGGAGGGAGACAGCTGTGCAGTTCTGCGGGGCCCTCTTGTGGTCCTTCTGTAGCTCAGTTGGTAGAGCATGGCGCTTGTAACACCAGGGTAGTGGGTTCGATCCCCGGGACCACCCATACGTAGAATGTATGCACACATGACTGTAAGTCGCTTTGGATAAAAGCGTCTGCTAAATGGCATATATTATTATATTATATATTATTGTGGTGGGGTGAGCAGAGTTTTGGTTAATAATAAACTGTTCTAGCAGTGTTACAAGTTTTGTCATTGTCACCTGATCATTGCTACTCAACTCCCTGAACCGCTGAGGTAAGGATGGGGCGCTCTGAGCTCTCCTCTGTTTTTTGGATGTCTTCCTGTAGTGTCAATATGTTTTGTTTCCTCCTTGTAGCACATCTGTCATTTTGGTGGCTGTCTATCAATTCCTGAACTTCACCCACTGTCCATTTCTCCCTAGGCTTGCATCCAAATTCTGTGTACAGTTCATAATTGGGGCAGTGCTTCACAAAAATCATGGCTACCGCATGACCCACGTCATCCATCTGTCTGCCCTGTTTTTGTAGACATTCATTAGCTAGATCTGCTACTCGGTTAAGGCGCACCCAGTAGTCTAAGCTACTCTCCCTGTGATAAGGTTTCGTTTCATAAAAATCTCGAAGCAGCGTATTAGAGGAGATGGCCTCACCAAAATGCTGTTTCAAAATACTGAAAATAACCTCAGGGTCTCTGCTGATGTTTACAAGGGGGTTACTGCGGATTCCTATCTTGACTAAATTCTTGGCCCTCCCCATTAACCGTTCCATGATTTCATGACCTTGCTCTGGCGTTTTGTAACCTTTCTTTACCAAGTAAGTCTTCATCATTTCCTGCCACTCATACACAGTACATATTTCTGTTCCATCACATCTGAAAGTGGGTGGCTCACACATGTCAGATTTCATGACAAAGTTTACCTTGGACCAGTCTGGCATGCACACTGGGACGGTGTCGGTGGCGACCTTGGATGGAGTGATATTACTGACAGACTTGGTAGTACACAAGATATATTTTAGATAGGAGCAACAGTAATGATACATGCCCTCAATGTGAAGTGATATTATAATCCATAAATACAGAGCACAAGTACAACCCTTTTTGTTTTTTTTACCCCTTTTTTCTCCCCAATCGATAGTAGTTACAGTCTTGTCTCATCGCTGCAAATCCCATACGGACTCGGGAGACGCGAAGGTCGAGAGCCATGCGTCCTCCGAAACACAACCCAACCAAGCCGCACTGCTTCTTGACACAATGCACATCCAACCTGGAAGCCAGCCGCACCAATGTGTCGGGGGAAACACTGTACACCTGGCGACCTGGTCAGCGTGCACTGCACCTGGCCCTACACAGGAGTCGCTAGTGCGCGATGAGACAAGGATATTCCTGCCGGTCAAACCCTCCCTAACCCGGACGACGCTAGGCAAATTGTGCGCTACCCCATGGGCCTCCCGGTCGCGGCTGGCTGCGACAGAGCCTCGGCTCAAAACCAGAATCTCTGGTGGCACAGCTAGCACTGCAATGCAATTAAGGTAGTAAGAAAATAAACATTCACTTAATATTTTGATCAATCACCTGCTAGCAATAGCTAGCGTGACATTACAGTGCACTGATTGACAGTGAGCTCAGCTCGTCATTAACATGGCTAGCAAAGCCAGTAAAAATTTGGTTAACTTTTCGAAATAGGCCTTAAATACATTAACGGTAAGATAAATATACACATAGTCACATTCACTATTGAATATGAACCCTTATACATTTTTTACCGTTTTTAATGTACAGAGGAAGGAGACACGAACCTGCTCTCAGAATATCTCTCTCAGACTGAAGAGCAGGCAGACAAACTTGAAACCCGCTAGTTGTTCTTTCAAGGAAAATAATACAAAAAAAGTCCGATGGACCTCTCGTATTGCCAACCTTCCTACAACGGCAGCAAATATTTTTATGAATTCGACAACACAATGAAAATAATCTTTATTTATATCACACCTTTTCCTGAAGTGAATGGTTTCACCCACTACCCTACCCGCGAACTGGTGTGTTCTTTGATATCTACAGGTTGATGGAAACTCTACATTTTCACTTTGTCACACAGGCATGCCAGCTAAGATAGCTACACTCTTAGAATAAAAATCATTCCAAAAGTGTTATGTGTCTGTCCCCATAGGAGATCCCTTTCTCGTTTCAGGTAGAACCCTCTGTGGAAAGGATTCTACATGGAACCAAAAGGGGTTCTTCAAAGGATTTCTTATGGGGATGGCCAAAGAACCCTTTTTGGTTTTAGATAGCACTTTTTCTCTCAGAGTGTAGATAAGCTAGGGTCTATAAAGCCTTGTTCACATTGGCCCATTTAAAGTGACTCAAATGCAATTTGTTTGCATATCCGAATCGAATCTTTCCTGCAGTGAGAACAGCCAAAAAGCACATGGAATTTGATATTTCAAGCCACATTTCACCCCACCTTCGTAGGTGGTTTGAAGTTAGATCCAAATCTGATTCCTAGACATGCGATGTGTGTCTGAATGGTAAAATAAGATTTTTTGGGGCATGCTCTACATTTTTGGGGCATGCGCTACATTATATTGGTCTGCTAATACAGGACTAGTAAAGGCCAAGTGAACTACTTTTGTGATTTTTTTTTATATTCAGATTTTTCAGGGGGTGCTGCAGCCCCCTCAACCCCTACTTCCCGCGGTTATGAGTCTATCCAATATCAAGCCAGGTTGGCAGCAAAAGCACATTTTAATGTTATTTTCACAGAAAATGTACAACCATATGTTTGTTAAAAAAAGAACAAATAATTACTCAGATAAAAAACTGTATTGATTCTGAACACTCCCAAGTCCCAACTTCAGCAGGCAAGTTTCAATTTCCACTGAAGTTTCTAGCCACTAGCATAAACTAGCTCATTGGAAAGGGCTCAAAACAGAAATACGAGATTTCTGACTGCAGGAATGTCCACCAGATCTGTTAATTTCTCTACCATAAACCGCTTCAATGTCGTTTTAGAGAATTTGTCAGTATGTCCAACCAGCCTCACAACCGCAGACCAGCCAACCGGACACCTGTGGGTTTGCACAACCAAAGAATTTCTGCACAAACTGTCAGAAACAGTCTCAGGGAAGCTCATCTGCGTGCTCGTTGTCCTCACCAGGGTCTTGACGTGACTGCAGTTCGGTGTCCTAACCAACTTCAGTGGGCAAATGCTCACCTTCAATGGCCACTGGCACGCTGGAGAAGTGTGCTCTTCACGGAAGAATCCCGGTGTCAACTGTACTCGCCAGATGGCAGACGTATGTGGCATCGTGTGGGTTTGCTGATGTCAATGTTGTGAACAGAGTGCCCCATGGTGGCAGTGGGGTTATGGTATGGGCAGGCATAAACTACAGACAATAAACACAATTGCATTTTATCGTTGGCAATTTGAATGCACAGAGATACCCGTGACGAGATGCTGAGGCCCATTGTTGTGCCATTCATCCGCTGCCAACACCTCATGTTTCAGCATGATAATGCACGGCTTCATGTAGCAAGGATCTGTACACAATTCCTGGAAGCTGAAAATGTCCCATTTCATTCATAGTCTGCATACTCACCAGACATGTCACACATTGAGCATGTTTAGAATGCTCTGGATGGGATGTGTACGACAGTGTGTTCCAGTTCCGGCCAATATCCAGCAACTTCTCACAGCCATTAAAGAGGAGTGGGACAACATTCACAATCAACAGCTTGATCAACTCAATGCGAAGGAGATGTGTCATACTGCATGAGGCAAATGGTGGTCACACCAGATACTGACTGGTTTTATGATCCACATCTCTACAATTTTTAAAGCTATCTGTTTCCAACAGTTGCATATCTGTATTCCTAGTCATGTGAAATTAGGGCCTAATGAGTATGACTGCTTTCCTTATATTGACTGATTTCCTTATATGACCCGTAACTTTAAAATCTTTGACCTTGCATGTTGAGTTCATATTGTTATTCACTGTAGTAGCCTTGTGCAGGAATATATGATGATGCTCATATTAGTAACAAAAAATCTGGTAACTAAATATAGTAACAAGAGCAATCATTTGCTGTTAATGAGAAGAGCGAAAAACAATTAATTGTATGTTTGCATTCTGAAACAAATAGGCATATATTTCCTATTATTGATTTAATTTGAATGATCACTGCAGAATAAATTACTCGCCTTTTCTGGCCAAATTACCATGCGCATGTGCCTATTAGATTTTTTTGCATTGCATCTGACAGAGAGCGCGGTTTATAACATTCAGTAGAATTTAACAGGTGAACAGACAGTTGATATTTTGCATTGAAGTGTGTAGACTACCACTTTAATTAGGCCTACTGTAGATGGACTTTTTTTTAACGAGAATTAGCGGGCAGTGCAACATAGCCTATATACTCTAGACTCGAGAAAAAGTAAATGCAAAACATTATTGAATTCAAACGATCTGTTTACAGGTTCACAATAATGTGCAATTGTTTGTGTCTGTCTGATGTTTAAATAGGACAAATGTCACTGCAAAATAAAACATTTTGCCAACCCCTCCATAGTCATTTTAATCAAGTTTGTCATTATTTGTAAATTCCTTAGATACTGTTTTGTCATAATTCCAATACTTCCAAAATATACAGCAAATAAAGGCGTTGTTGTCACCATAAAAGATTAACAATGGGCCTGTTTCAGGCGAAGTTATGACGCTTGTTCACGCGCGTAGAGTTTCACGACAGGTCTGATTTATAATGGGAAACATGCCTATGTGTATGGCGTGCGCCAGGTTTTAAAAATCTCAATAGGTTTGTGTGTGTGTAGTATTTTCAGAATGGCACACGCAGATATTTAGTGTTCCATTTACACAATGATTTTGAACAAGGCCCCAGGTGCCTCGTTTATAAACCATGCATAATTACAAAATATACCCCAAATGGGGGTGGCAGGGTAGCCGCCGCATGTCAGCACCAGCGGCAGCACCACCAGGGACCCCAAGCCCTTCAGCAAGGGTGAGAGTTACTCAGAGATTGAGTTCATCACTCCACTGCCCTTGTACACGCTGCTGGTGGCTGATGAGGACTGCTCTCCCAAGCCTAAAGACAAGGTGGCCAGCTTGAGTGGCCACGGGTCCAGTCAGACGTACGCCTACAATGAACTTTTCCAGAGCAGTGGGGTGTGTGTGGAGGACCTGGAGCCCATGGACAGTGACCAGTAGGATGGCGGTGCTAAGGTCATAGACCAGTCCCAGTACAGTCCCACCTTCTTTGTGCCCGAGCATGCCCAGGTCCTATCCAGCCACCTGCTCCACTCCAGCCTGCCGGGTATGACCCTCATGGAGCAGATGTCCATCAAAGGCCTTGCCAACACCATCACCAGCATCAGGGCGAGTGCACAAACTGCCCTCCCCAGTCCTTCTCCAAATAAATGTTGTTTTATGGACTAATATAAACCATATCTCAAAAGGGTGTATCATTGACTAGGTGGAGAAACTTTGGATGAGTGCGGTCTGAAGTTCCTGCTGACCACCCTGCCCATTGCGCCCAGCTGCTCCGACAAGGTAGGCAAGGCTGAACTCAACAGTATAGCATACAGCACAGTGGGTTTGATTCCTTCATGGGCCACCTATGCTGATTTAGCCAATTTATTGTGGGGACTCCAGATTTGGTCAAGACCATGACTCCAGATTTGGTATATAGACTCAATGATTTGAACTCTAATTGATTTGAGAATGGTTAGATGCGGCATTCAAAGTCTGCCACGCTACACCACTAGATGGCACCATATCACACAAGGGCTTTTGAGAACTGACCCGATGGACATGGGGCCGTGAAGTTTGGTATGTAAACCTTATGTAAAGCTCCTTAGAACATCGTTTCCCAAACTCTTCCCTGGGGAATCCAAGGGGTGCACGTTTTGTTTTTTGCCCTTGCGCCAGTGGTGGAAAAAGTATCCAATTGTCAAAAATATAGATACTCCAAAAAAACTACTGAAGTACTTTACAACATTGCCTAGCACTACACAGCTGATTCAAATAATAAAAACATCACACTTTGATTATCTGAATCCTCTGTGTAGTGCTAGGGTAATAACCTTAATATGCACCCCTTGAGGTCCCCAGGACCGAGTTTGGGAAATGCTGCCTTAGAGGCTGTGTGAATATAAAGCTACTGCAACCCATAGAGAATTATAGAGCCTCTGGCATGGGCAGTGCCATTGAGGGCTTCAACCATTTTAATGTAGTCAACTGGGTGGGACTTCCAACTTCATTGGAGACATGTCCAACGGGGTCATCAGGAGGAATCAGCCAGTCGTGAGGAAGAAAATTGTCTACTTCAAAATGGAGATTGCTTCAAAGGTACGGCCCATGTGCACAGATGCCATAATGGGATCTGTATAGGGATGCTTATTTTTATTTATTTGTATTAGCTGAAATCACTTTGGATGAATGACCATAATATTAGTATTTTATGATCAAGTTTGAAAGTGTATTCGTCACGTGCACAGGATACGACGGGTGTACAACAGTACAGTGAAATTCTTACCTTGAGAGCTCTTTCCAACAATACAGTGATAATAATTATAATAATAAAAAATTGAATACAAAAAAAATAAAGTAAGAATAAAAACCACAAAAGAACAACAATGAGAGGTAAAGAAACATGAGAATGCAAGTACTGTATGTACAGGTCAGTGCCTTTGGAAATACCTGGATTTCTGCATAAATTGGTCATAATTTGATCTGATCTTCATCCAGGTCACAACAACAGACAAACACAGTCTGCTAAAACTAATGACACACAATTATACGTTTTGATGTCGTTATTTAACAAACAGTGTAAACATTGACAGTACAGGGTGGGAAAAGTATGTGAACCTTTGGATTTAATAACTAGTTGACCCTCTTTTGGCAGCAATAATCTCAACCAAATGTTTTCTGTAGTTGCGGATCAGACCTGCACAATGGTCAGGAGGAATTTTGGACCATTCCTCTTAACAAAACTGTTTCAGTTCAGCAACATTCTTGGGATGTCTGGTGTGAACTGCTCTCTTGAGGACATGCCACAGCATCACAATTGGGTTGAGGTCATGACTCTGACTGGGCCACTCCAGAAGGCCTATTTTCTTCTGTTGAAGTCATTCTGTTGTTGATTTACTTCTGTGTTTTGGGTCGTTGTCCTGTTGCATCACATCAACTTCTGTTGAGCTTCAATTGGCAGACAGATGGCCTAACATTATCCTGCAAAATGTCTTGGTAAACTTGGGAATTCATTATTCCGTTGATGATAGCAAGCTGTCCAGGCCCTGAGACAGCAAAACAGCCCCAAACCATGATGCTCCATCCACCATACTTTAAGGTTGGGATGAGGTTTTGATGTTGGTGTGCTGTGCCTTTTTTGTTGTTGTAAGTAAGTAAGTAAGTAAGCAAGTAACAGGAGTAATAGTGCCCAGTAGCAGGATAAATCAAACTCCTGAGGCCTGGTGCTGTGTAGACTTGTGTGATGATGGATTGTCTGATAACCTGTATTTGGTTCTTCAGGCTTGTCCACCTGTCAATACGCCTGGGCTTTCAACTCTGAAGCTGAGGAGGCCGAGGAGGCTGAGGAGGCCTGAACTACACGCCATGGGCTGGTGGCTCAGGAGCACCAATAAACTTTGGCGGTATATTGAAAAAGTGCTTTCAGAAAGTATTCACACCCCTTGACAATTTCCACATTTTGTTCCGGTCTGAATTTAAATGGATTAAATTGAATGTATGTGTCACTGGCCTACACATAATACCCCATAATGTCAAAGTAAGTATTCAACCCTTTGTTATGACAAGCCTAAATAAGTTGAAGTTAGAATTTGCTTAAGTCAAATAAGTTGCATGCACTCACTCTGTGTGCAATAGTGTTTAACGTGATTTTTGAATGACTACCTCATCTCTGTACCCCACACATACAATTATCTGTAAGATCCCTCAGTCGAGCACCCACAAAGACCAGGGAGCTTTTCCAACCACAAAGACCAGGGAGCTTTTCCAATGCCTCGAAATGAAGGGAACCTATTGGTAGATGGGTAAAAAAATAAAAAAGCAGACATTGAATATCCCTTTGAGCATGGTGAAGTTAGTAATTCCTCGTTGGATGGTGTATCAAAACACCCAGTCATGACAAAGATACATGTGTTCTTCCTAAATCAGCTGCCGGAGAGGAATGAAACCGTTCAGGGATTTCACCATGAGGCCAATGGTGACTCAACTTAAAACAGTTAGCGTTTAATGGATGTGATTGGAGAGAACTGAGGATTGATCAACAACATTGTAGTTACTCCACAATACTAACGTAAATGAGAGTGGAAAGAAGGAAGCCTTTAAAGAAATAAAAATATTCCAAAAACATCCATCCTGTTTGCAATAAGGCACTAAAGTAAAACTGCAAAGAAATTCACTTTATGTCCTGAATAAAAAGCATTATGTTTGGGGCCACTTTTGGTATTTTCAAGCTTGGTGGTGGCTGCATCATGTTATGGGTATGCTTGTCAGCGGCAATGACTATGGAGTTTTTTAGGATAAAAATAAATGTAATAGAGCTAAGCGCAGGAAAAATCCTGGAGGAAAACCTGGTTCAGTCTGCTTTCCAACAAACCCTGGGAGGTATTCACTTTTCAGCAGGTAAATAACCTAAAACACAAGACCAAATATATAAACTGGAGTTGTTTACTAAGACTGCATTTGAATTAAATTGGTTTGAATATCTATGGCAAGACTTAAATGGCTGTCTTGCAATGATCAACAACCAACGTGACAGAGCTTGAGGAATTTTGAAAACAATAATGTGCAAATATTGTACAATCCAGGTGTACAAACCTCTGACTTACCCAGAAAGACTCACCGCTGTAATCGCTGCCAAGGGTGATTCTAACATGTATTGACTCAGGGGTGTGAATACTTATGTAAATGAGAGATTTATATACTTAATTTTCAATACATTTGCAGAATGTTTTCAATTAGTCATTATGGAGTTTAATCAAAATCTTAATTCTAAGCTTTTGATTCCATGCTAGTGTGTGTGTGTGTGTGTGTGTGTGTGTGTGTGTGTGTGTGTGTGTGTGTGTGTGTGTGTGTGTGTGTGTGTGTGTGTGTGTGTGTGTGTGTGTGTGTGTGTGTGTGTGTGTGTGTGTGTGTGTGTGTGTGTGTAAAAATGTAATCCATTTTCAATTCAGGCTGTAACACAACAAAATGTGGAATAAGTCAAGGGATTTGAATACTTTCTGAAGGCATTGTAGATCTTTATATATGTCATTATTGATTGATTGTCCTACTTTTATATCTCAAAGAATAAGGCAAAGTCCGGTTTTGCTGCACTACTGAATTCAATATTGTAAATAAGCGTGTGTGTGGAATGACCTATATACTTGTTTTTATACCTCTGTTATTCATCAGGTAGCAAAAGCATATTTTCAAAGGCAGAGCGATCCTCTGGACGCCGCAATATTCTATCTCGCTATGTAAAAGAAAGCGGTGGTCTGGGGACTGTTCAGGTAATGTCTTTGAGAAGTTCTTGAATATCATTCCCCAAAACTCCTGACAAGATTGGAACAATTCTTTCACATTATAGAAAGTCAGTCTATTGACAACTTGTGTTGTTCCATCAAGGTCTAAGAAGAATGTCAAAATGACAGCTTTCTTCAGCAACAACTTCAGTGAGGATCGGTGGAGGAAGGCTGCTTTAAAGAACGCCTACTCTCTGCTTTAAAGAATGCCTTCGCTCTGCTGGGGAAGCAACGCTTCCAGCACTCTGCATCCTTCCTTCTACTGGCAGGCTCCCTCGAGGATGCTGTGGAGGTAATAATGTACTCATATCGCTGTAAGCAGATAGATATATCTGTAGTGTGCTTTTTCATAATTTTCTCTTTTTTTTCTTAAATAGTCATTAAAAAAATGTGTTTTTGAGCATTTTATGCAAATTATGTCTGGCCAGGCCAAGGGTAGAGCTGACCTTGTTAGATATTCCTGATATTCCTGGAGGTATTTTTCTGTTCTGTTACTGCAATTACTTTCAACACAAATGCTGGGTGGGGGTTGGCTTGCCTTGTTCAGGTTGGCCTGGAAAAGATGCAGGAACTGCATCTGGCCAAGGTGATCTCCCGGCTATACGAGTCTGAGTTTGAGATGTCCTCCACCTACAAGCACATCCTGCAGAAGCACATGCTAGGCCAAGCCCGCCAGCTGCCTGCCCACCAGGACACTTTCCTGTCATGCGCAGCATGGCGGAGAACTACAGCCGGCCACTTCTCACTCTGCTCACCAAGGTTGGTCTGATGGCGGTGGGCCGCATTGCCCACTCCATCAGCCTGTTGGAGAGGAGGCTGTTCTTTACGGCAGCCTACACACACATGCAGGCCAGCTGCCCTATGCTGGCTCTGGAGGTCTTCTCCAAAATGCCCAAAGTCCTCAAAGGATCCATGGGACAGCGACAAGGAGGAGAAGGACAATGATTATGAACCAAAGGGTTTGGCCATGAAAAACACCAGCACTAATAACAACTGCAGCGTCTTCCAGGACGCAGTCTCTCCATTGACGGAGACACCACTAGAAGAGGACGACATACTCATGCCCTCAGGGGACATCCTGGCCAAGTTCGGCGCCCATCTGACGATCCTGACCACAGACCAACGGACGCGGTCCACGGGGTACGACCTGGACAGTGGGAAGCTGCGCTACCAGCTGTGCCAGTGGCTGAAGAGGGAGGTGGTTGCCCTGCAGAGGTGTTGCAGCTACAAGCCCTGCCTGCTGGAGCTGGCCCAGGGCATGGCAGGACCAGGGAGAGAGGAGCCCCAGGCCCAGCCTGGAGAGGTCCAACACACTCGCAGATACTGGCTCCAGAGCAACCAGCCTCTCCTGCCCATGTTCCTCAGCTACTGCAGCCTGCATGGCTCCCACGGGGAGGCTTGGCCTCTGCGCACATGGAGCTCATCCTGCTACTGCAGGAGTCCCAACAGGTACACACAATGTATGTTGGAATTCTTACACATAGGCTACATGTTGTCAATCGTATCATAAATAGGAACAAATTGATGCCATATCTGCATACTAGTATCTGCATATCTGCAAACCCTTCAAACAAAAAACTATGAACACAACTAAGAAAGAGGCTCTTGCATCTCAGTACTTGACAGCAAGTGTCAGAGGAGGGATAGGGAGGAAGAGTAACTACACAAACACTAAAGCAAAGAACCATAACAAAACTAAAGTGTGTTGTTTAGTCTGAGGTTGGTGTTTGCCTTAAAGCAGCAAACCGTGGTTTCCAGAGTGGCTGTGGTTTCATGTAGCTGATCGGTGCCATCAATGACATCTCCAGTGTGTGGCTGTGTGACAGGCGGTGCTGATTCTGATTCTCAGCTCTCTTCTCTTCTGAGAGGCCTCGTCCTACTTTTAGGGAGATTTGGAAAAATATGATTTGTGTCACAGACACCAGGAACACACACACTGCTCTCCTCGGAAGCTTTCGTAACATCATACCATGACAGGAACTCCTCTGACTCGACTGTTTGAGAGAACTTACTTTTTTCTTTGACATCAAAGCAGCAAGTCTCTGATCTGATGCGTGAACCGCAGTGTGGTAGCCAGCATGGAATTTATTAGCAATTTTTATTTCCAAGCTTGAGAGTTGTTTATGATGTTCATTCAGTTTGTGTGTGTGTGTGTGTGTGTGTGTGTGTGTGTGTGTGTGTGTGTGTGTGTGTGTGTGTGTGTGTGTGTGTGTGTGTGTGTGTGTGTGTGTGTGTGTGTGTGTGTGTGTGTGTGTGTGTGTGTGTGTGTGTGTGTGTGTGTGTGTGTGTGTGTGTGTGTGTGTGTGTGTGTGTGTGTGTGTGTGTGCTGATGTGTGTGTGTGTGCTGATGTGTGTGTGTGTGCTGATGTGTAATGATCGTTAGGAACAGGAAGGATCAGACCAAAACGCAGCGTGGTAAGTGTCAATGTTAATTTTAATAAACTGAACACTGCAATAACAAAAAAAAACAAAGAGAGAGCAAAACGAAACAGTTCTGTAAGGTGAAGACACACAAAACAGAAAACAACTACCCACAACCCATAGTGGGAAAACAGGCTGCCTAAGTATGGTTCTCAGATACAACGATTGACAGCTGCCTCTGATTGGGAACCATACCAGGCCAAACACCTAGAAATATAACACACAGAACCAAAACATAAGAATGCCCACCCCAACTCACGCCCTGACCAAACTAAAATAGAGACATAAAAAAGGATCCATGGTCAGGACGTGGCATGATGGTCTTCATTCATTCACGCCACGCTACTCTATGTCCACAGGATGACCATGTCCAGAAGCCATAGCCTCCTACCTCCAACACAGCTCCATCCCACTCCTGCTGGCGTGCACTGCCAGCGCTAAAACGGTGGTGACCAACCCCATCGTCCATCTGACCAACCTCACCCACGATATCCTGCACACCATCAATGCACTGGACTCCCCACCACACCCAGATGTCATCAACAACGAGGTCAGACACATGCCAAGGCTATCATGCACTTTATTGAACTACACACAAAGATCATGTTAATAAATTGGAGTAGTAATTGTGTCTTGTCCCTTTTGGTAGTAACGTGCTTTAAATATGAAAACAGGGGGGAAAAATTGTCTGAGCGTTTGAGTTTAGATTTTGTGATGTAAAGATCAGTGATTGGGTGAGTTGGCTGATTGGAGGGAGTGTTCCACTGATCTTAATGTATCTGTATGAATGTATATGTATGAATTCCTCCTGCTCTTACAGATCTATGTGATGCACACACTTGCAGCCTCACTGTCTACCTGCATATACCAGTGTCTCTGTGATGGCCACAACTACAGGTGAGTCTAGATTCTAACACCCACCTCTTTGCTCTGTGCACTTGATGTCTGTACTAGAACGGCACATAACCATGAGAATGCTGGGAAATGCACATTAGGCAACATTTCAGACATTTGAGCTACACAGTGCACCATGCTGGTCATTTATGAACATTTGAACATCTTGGCCATGTTCTGTTATAATCTCCACACGGCACATCCAGAAGAGGACTGGCCACACCACATAGCCTGGTTCCTCTCTAGGTTTCTTCCTAGGTTTTGGCCTTTCTAGGGAGTTTTTCCTAGCCACCGTGCTTCTACACCTGCATTGCTTGCTGTTTGGGATTTTAGGCTGGGTTTCTGAACAGCACTTTGCTGATGTACGAAGGGTGTACGAAGGGCTATATAAATACATTTGCTTTGATTTGATTTGCATCTGATCTTGAGAATCGACCTGTCAGTGTATGTAATAATTATCATAAAAAAATATACCTTTTTTCCTCACCGTCCTGAAGTGGGATTTTAAACACCCCAAATTAAAATACTTACTTTTTTAAATGATTTGATATGCCAACATGGGTCTACTTTAGGACCTAGGTTTAAAAGGCTAATAAGAGTAGCCTACTACTGAAATAGATCTGTCAACTGAGCCATACATTTGCATGGCCTTGTTTCTATTACAGCATATTGGATGACTGTCATTCATATTCCATTCACCCGGCTCAATGTTACATTGATAGGTTTAGGCTACTACAATGATATTCAAATTTTCCCTGTACCCATCATGAGGTTGCTACAACCTAGCCTATGAATGAACGTTTATAACATAGGTGTACAGATCGATAGAAATTTTAGTAATCAAGGTGACAGACATTGACACGTTCAATAATGCCTTGAACATCCTTAGCTGCATCTAGCTGATCTAGGGTGTAATCATTAGTCCAACAGTTGCAAACGAGAGTTTCTATTGAACAGATTCTGGTATGTTTATCTTCGTTCAGTTTGCTTCCGTTTAAGAACGTTTTTCATCAGAATCGGTGGAATGAATGCACCCTTGATCATACGCAAACACAGGTCACTTTAATAGCAGCCTCATGATACCTGTTACCTTGGATCGTTGTATTCTTTCTCGCATATACAATTTCCTCTCACTTTTTCCCTCCGCTTGTGGACTTCAGTGCACAACATATCAGCTTCCTGTGACCAGGCGAAAAAACCTTGCAAGCCAAACCATATCATAACCGCTAACCGCTACACACAACCTACATCTTTGTCACCACTTTACTGTCATAGTTCTAGTAGCTATGTTGACTAACGTGTTAGTAAACCCCCTATAATCCTTCTTATGTAAAGTCAGAAGCAAGCAGTCTAGGAGTTACAACGGGGTGCCCCGGTGGAAATTAATTAATAAAACCAAAAGCTTACCTTGACCTGGAAGAGTTCCAGTGTTGTATAGCCAGCAAGCTAACATAGCATCCCTGTCTGTTTGAGCTGGTTGATTGAGTAGGCTAAACTAGCTAGCTGCTTTTGCTAGCTAAGTATGTGAACGTTTTAAAAGATTCTAGCTCTCTTGCTTCTCCATTTTTATTAATAAATGTATTTGTTCAAAACTTTCTCTCTTGAGTCAACTACTCACCATATTTTATGCACTCCAGTGCTAGCTAGATGTAGCTTATGCTTTCAGTACTAATTTAATTCTCTGATCCTTTGATTGGGTGGACAACATGTCAGTTCATGCTGCAAGAGCTCTGATAAGTTGGAGGACATCCACTGGAAGTTGTCATAATTACTGTGTAAGTCTATGGAAGAGATGAGAACCTACAGTGCCTTGCGAAAGTATTCGGCCCCCTTGAACTTTGCGACCTTTTGCCACATTTCACGCTTCAAACATAAAGATATAAAATTATTTTTTTGTGAAGAATCAACAACAAGTGGGACACAATCATGAAGTGGAACGACATTTATTGTATATTTCAAACTTTTTTAAGTTTCGCCACCTGGTCATCAGAAGGGGGAAACTTGAGGTGTTCATCGTCCTTGGTGGACAGGCCCACTCCCAGGTCGTACAGGATGCACTGAGCTTAGGAGTAGCTAAAGGATGACTCTGGAAGCTTCTGTCCCACCGCCTCCATCTGAAGGGGAAGCACAGTATGAAGTGACATGAGTCGTGATGTTACTCATGATTGCCTTTCGACAGAACCAGACCCTGTAGGCCAGCTGGGGACACACTGACTGACATCTGCCAGAGAGAGTTTGACTTGGCCACTTGGCTTCAGAAAGACACTCCAAACAGACAAACATGTGTCTTTGAAGACATTGGTCCACAGTAGGAGACCACAGAGCATCATTATGGGGCCATCTTTCACCAACAGGCACAATGTCACTTCATTCCAGCCCAGTACGGTTGACCTCTGCACTCACAGGACTGATCCCGGATGCAGCAGTAGCGATAATAGAGCTGATGGGGTTGTGGACGGTTCCTGACAGCACCTCCACCAACGTGGCCAGTGACTCTTAACCGGCAACAGGGAAGAGAGGAGACTAATTACAAGCACTCAATAAAGCTGTTATAGAACAAAGTACTCTTATAAAAGGTACAAATAAAGAGCACTACAAAGTCATGGTAATGAGGCACTCTTTGGGAGACTTCCACCCCCATGCTGCTGCTGCACATCCAAGGGCAAGCCGAGGGAGAGCGAAGAGGGAATAATGATGAACACTTGCCATGTTCTCGTCTCTGCCTGACCCCCAAGGCGCATTGCACCGCTAGATACTATACTGTACTTAGCCCTTTGTTCAAAGATGGGGGGGACTGGTGGTGGTGTAATTTACATTCCGTGTCATAGCAGCACAAGCCAATGTGTTTGTTCACTGGAAAGCTAGCTTGTTGTCTCTTTTCTCTCATTGGTTTGTGCCCTGATGCTCCTCTATCTTTGTTTACACTGCAGCATACTGTTTAGAACTTGAACCTTCTCCCATGAAATCAGTTTCAGTACAGTGCCTCAACGGTTACAACATCAAAAGAGTTCTGGCATTCACTGCAGGCGGAATATTATTCTGATGTTTGATTTAAATCTACCTATTAATTTTCTACATTTTGCACTAGTGTTTGAAAAAACTTATGTTGGTTTGAATTCAATGGCAATTATCAGTAACATATCTGGCAGAGGAAAAATATGGCGTAGGTGTTATGGGCTGTGTGAGTTTGTTACCACTGATGTTGGCAGGTTTGGTGGCATTGGTGAAGTCACAGATGTTGTCCCACTGGTGTCGCACTGCCTCAGGAGACATGCCCTGGTTCTTGTGCCTCACGATGTGGCCCTGGGAACGCTACCATCGCACTACACACACACACATTTGTGGAAATTGAACTCTTTTGATGTTGTAACCATTGAGGCACTGTCAGGGGAAATTTATTTGGCTTTCACGGACTCCAAGATGGTGTTGTAGTGGATATTGTGCTTTTGACCCTAGATGGCCAGGGTGTTGGCCAGTCCTAGCTTCGCCGTGCTGTAGTTCGCCTGCCCCAAATTGCCATAGATGCCAGCAGCCAATGATGTCATAACGATCCTGGGCACAGACAGGGCACCATGAAATGTCAGTTTAATTCAGTGCGACAGTGTTGAAACAATGTGCCACGGCTGGTGCAGTCATGCAGCAATAACAAGAAAACACAATATGACACAGCAACTGCAAAGAAATCAGACCGCTTCACTGCCTGCCAAAAGTCAACAACGATCACAAACAAAACATTTTTAGGGCCGTTTTGTCACTCATTCTTGGTGCCATCGCTGCAAATCAAAGGGGATCATAAGGATGGATTTTGCTGTTATGCAGGTGAATGAGGACCCAAAAGCGACTTGGCGAAAACAGAGTCTTTAATCCAGTAAAGTAAATCTACAATCATAAAGCATAATTCCACTCGTAATGACGAGAACAGACTGGAGACTCGATCATGAACTGCAGGTTGCCTCGGGAAGGCACTTGAACGTAGCAGACTCAGACACCTGCTCACCACGCAGCATCTGAGGGAAACACGACACGACAGGGCGATACACAGACACAGCACGGTGAACAATAGACAAGGATCCGACAGGGCAGAAACGGAAAACAAGGGGAGAAATAGGGACTCTAATCAGGGAAAAAGATAGGGAACAGGTGTGGGAAGACTAAATGATTGATTAGGGGAATAGGAACAGCTGGGAGCAGGAACGGAACGATAGAGAGAAGAGAGAGAGGAAGGGAGAGAGAAAAAGGGGAACGAACCTAAAAAGACCAGCAGGGGGAAAACGAACAGAGGGAAAAGCAAAATGACAAGACAATAAGACAAAACATGACAGTACCCCCCCACTCACCGAGCGCCTCCTGGCGCACTCGAGGAGGAATCCTGGCGGCAACGGAGGAAATCATCAATAAGTGAACGGTCCAGCACGTCCCGAGACGGAACCCAACTCCTCTCCTCAGGACCGTAACCCTCCCAATCCACTAAGTATTGGTGACCCCGTCCCCGAGAACGCATGTCCATGATCCTACGTACCTTGTAAATAGGTGCGCTCTCGACAAGGACGGGAGGGGGAGGGAAGACGAACGGGGGTGCGAAGAAAGGGCTTGACACAGGAGACATGGAAGACAGGATGGACGCGACGAAGATGTCGCGGAAGAAGTTTAGTCGCACAGCGACAGGATTGACGACCTGTGAGACACGGAACGGACCAATGAACCGCGGAGTCAACTTACGAGAAGCTGTCGTAAGAGGAAGGTTGCGAGTGGAAAGCCACACTCTCTGGCCGCAACAATACCTTGGACTCTTAATCCTACGTTTATTGGCGGCTCTCACAGTCTGTGCCCTGTAACGGCAAAGTGCAGACCTCACCCTCCTCCAGGTGCGCTCACAACGTTGGACAAACGCATGAGCGGAGGGAACGCTGGACTCGGCAAGCTGGGATGAGAACAGAGGAGGCTGGTAACCCAGACTACTCTGAAACGGAGATAACCCGGTAGCAGACGAAGGAAGCGAGTTGTGAGCGTATTCTGCCCAGGGGAGCTGTTCTGCCCAAGACGCAGGGTTTCTGAAAGAAAGGCTGCGTAGTATGCGACCAATCGTCTGATTGGCCCTCTCTGCTTGACCGTTAGACTGGGGATGAAACCCGGAAGAGAGACTGACGGACGCACCAATCAAACGACAGAACTCCCTCCAAAACTGTGACGTGAATTGCGGGCCTCTGTCTGAAACGGCGTCTAACGGGAGGCCATGAATTCTGAACACATTCTCGATGATGATTTGTGCCGTCTCCTTAGCGGAAGGAAGTTTAGCGAGGGGAATGAAATGTGCCGCCTTAGAGAACCTATCGACAACCGTAAGAATCACAGTCTTCCCCGCAGACAAAGGCAGACCGGTAATGAAGTCTAGGGCGATGTGAGACCATGGTCGAGAAGGAATGGGAGCGGTCTGAGACGACCGGCAGGAGGAGAGTTACCTGACTTAGTCTGCGCGCAGTCCGAACAAGCAGCCACGAAACGGCGCGTGTCACGCTCCTGAGTCGGCCACCAAAAGCGCTGGCGAATAGACGCAAGAGTGCCTCGAACACCGGGATGACCAGCTAACTTGGCAGAGTGAGCCCACTGAAGAACAGCCAGACGAGTGGAAACAGGAACGAAAAGGAGGTTACTAGGACAAGCGCGCGGCGACGCAGTGTGCGTGAGTGCTTGCTTAACCTGTCTTTCAATTCCCCAGACTGTCAACCCGACAACACGCCCATAAGGAAGAATCCCCTCGGGATCAGTAGAAGCCACAGAAGAACTAAACAGACGGGATAAGGCATCAGGCTTGGTGTTTTTGCTACCCGGACGGTAAGAAATCACAAACTCGAAACGAGCGAAAAACAACGCCCAACGAGCTTGACGGGCATTAAGTCGTTTGGCAGAACGGATGTACTCAAGGTTCTTATGGTCTGTCCAAACGACAAAGGAACGGTCGCCCCCTCCAACCACTGTCGCCATTCGCCTAGGGCTAAGCGGATGGCGAGCAGTTCGCGGTTACCCACATCATAGTTGCGTTCAGATGGCGACAGGCGATGAGAAAAATAAGCGCAAGGATGAACCTTATCGTCAGACTGGAAGCGCTGGGATAGAATGGCTCCCACGCCTACCTCTGAAGCGTCAACCTCGACAATGAATTGTCTAGTGACGTCAGGAGTAACGAGGATAGGAGCGGACGTAAAACGTTCTTTTAGAAGATCAAAAGCTCCCTGGGCGGAACCGGACCACTTAAAACACGTCTTGACAGAAGTAAGAGCTGTGAGAGGGGCAGCAACTTGACCGAAATTACGAATGAAACGCCGATAGAAATTAGCGAAACCTAGAAAGCGCTGCAACTCGACACGTGACCTTGAACGGGCCAATCACTGACAGCTTGGACCTTAGCGGAATCCATCTGAATGCCTTCAGCGGAAATAACGGAACCGAGAAAAGTAACGGAGGAGACATGAAAAGAGCACTTCTCAGCCTTCACGTAGCAAATTGCCGTAGAGACAATTCTCTAAAAGGCGCTGTAGAACACGTCGAACGTGCTGAACATGAATCTCGAGTGACGGTGAAAAAATCAGGATATCGTCAAGATAGACAAAAACAAAGATGTTCAGCATGTCTCTCAGAACATCATTAACTAATGCCTGAAAAACAGCTGGCGCATTGGCGAGACCAAATGGCAGAACCCGGTACTCAAAATGCCCTAACGGAGTGTTAAACGCCGTTTTCCACTCGTCCCCCTCTCTGATGCGCACGAGATGGTAAGCGTTACGAAGGTCCAACTTAGTAAAGCACCTGGCTCCCTGCAGAATCTCGAAGGCTGATGACATAAGGGGAAGCGGATAACGATTCTTAACCGTTATGTCATTCAGCCCTCGATAATCCACGCAGGGGCGCAGAGTACCGTCCTTTTTCTTAACAAAAAGAACCCCGCCCCGGCCGGAGAGGAAGAAGGCACTATGGTACCGGCGTCAAGAGACACAGATAAATAATCCTCGAGAGCCTTACGTTCGGGAGCCGACAGAGAGTATAGTCTACCCCGAGGAAGAGTGGTCCCCGGAAGGAGATCAATACTACAATCATACGACCGGTGAGGAGGAAGGGAGTTGGCTCGGGACCGACTGAAGACCGTGCGCAGATCATGATATTCCTCCGGCACTCCTGTCAAATCGCCAGGTTCCTCCTGAGAAGTGGGGACAGAAGAAATGGGAGGGATGGCAGACATTAAACACTTCACATGACAAGAAACGTTCCAGGATAGGATAGAATTACTAGACCAATTAATAGAAGGATTATGACATACTAGCCAGGGATGACCCAAAACAACAGGTGTAAAAGGTGAACGAAAAATCAAAAAGAAATAGTCTCACTGTGGTTACCAGATACTGTGAGGGTTAAAGGTAGTGTCTCAAATCTGATACTGGGAAGATGACTACCATCTAAGGCGAACATGGGCGTAGGCTTGTCTAACTGTCTGAAAGGAATGTCATGTTTCCGAGCCCATGCTTCGTCCATGAAACAACCCTCAGCCCCAGAGTCAATCAAGGCACTGCATGTAGCACCCGAACCGGTCCAGCGTAGATGGACCGACATAGTAGTACAGGATCTAGATGAAGAGACCTGAGTAGTAGCGCTCACCAGTAGCCCTCCGCTTACTGATGAGCTCTGGCCTTTACTGGACATGAATTGACAAAATGTCCATCAAATCCGCAATAGAGGCACAGGCGGTTGGTGATCCTCCGTTCCCTCTCCTTAGTCGAGATGCGAATACCTCCCAGCTGCATGGGCTCAGTCTCTGAGCCAGAGGAGGGAGATGGTTGCGATGCGGAGCAGGGAAACACCGTTGACGCGAGCTCTCTTCCACGAGCTTGGTGACGAAGATCTACCCGTCGTTCTATGCGGATGGCGAGAGCAATCAAAGAGTCCACACTGGAAGGAACCTCCCGAGAGAGAATCTCATCTTTGACCACTGCGTGGAGTCCCTCCAGAAAACGAGCGAGCAGCGCCGGCTCGTTCCAGTCACTAGAGGCAGCAAGAGTGCGAAACTCTATAGAGTAATCCGTTATGGATCGATCACCTTGGCATAGGGAAGCCAGGGCCCTAGAAGCCTCCCTACCAAAAACTGAACGGTCAAAAACCCGAATCATCTCCTCTTTAAAGTTCTGGTAATTGTTTGAACAATCAGCCCTTGCCTCCCAGATAGCTGTGCCCCACTCTCGAGCCCGGCCAGTAAGGAGTGAAATGACGTAAGCAACCCGAGCTCTCTCTCTAGAGTATGTGTTGGGTTGGAGAGAGAACACAATATCACACTGGGTGAGAAAGGAGCGGCACTCCTTGGGCTGCCCGGAGTAGCAAGGTGGGTTATTAACCCTAGGTTCCGGAGGCTCGGCAGGCCAGGAAGTAACAGGTGGCACGAGACGAAGACTCTGGAACTGTCCAGAGAGGTCGGAAACCTGAGCGGCCAGGTTCTCCACGGCATGGCGAGCAGCAGACAAGAAGTGCTCGTGTCTGCCGAGCATGGCTCCTTGGATCTCGACGGCAGTGTTACGAGCGTCTGTAGTCGCTGGGTCCATTCTTTGGTCGGATCCTTCTGTTATGCAGGTGAATGAGGACCCAAAAGCGACTTGGCGAAAACAGAGTCTTTAATCCAGTAAAGTAAATCTACAATCATAAAGCATAATTCCACTCGTAATGACGAGAACAGACTGGAGACTCGATCATGAACTGCAGGTTGCCTCGGGAAGGCACTTGAACGTAGCAGACTCAGACACCTGCTCACCACGCAGCATCTGAGGGAAACACGACACGACAGGGCGATACACAGACACAGCACGGTGAACAATAGACAAGGATCCGACAGGGCAGAAACGGAAAACAAGGGGAGAAATAGGGACTCTAATCAGGGAAAAAGATAGGGAACAGGTGTGGGAAGACTAAATGATTGATTAGGGGAATAGGAACAGCTGGGAGCAGGAACGGAACGATAGAGAGAAGAGAGAGAGGAAGGGAGAGAGAAAAAGGGGAACGAACCTAAAAAGACCAGCAGGGGGAAAACGAACAGAGGGAAAAGCAAAATGACAAGACAATAAGACAAAACATGACATTTGCTATATGAATACGTAAAGGAAGGGCCCACCTGTGCTAAAACCTGCAACAGATGTTCAAAGCTATGCTCTATAGGCAACCTTATTCCTGGAGTGCCGCAAGTACTACAGGATTTTGTTCCAACTAAGCACCACATCAGGGGTGCATTCAGTTTGCTTTAACAATTGCTACTCTACGGTACGGTTTGTACTGAATGACACTTTTTCCCAAAACGTTCTTGTACATTTTTGAAAGAAAACGGCGATACGTTTACGCCGTTCGCTGGGTGTGCCGAGTTGTGGCTTGAAGCAATGAGTGATGTATTTAAAGTGCAGCAGTGCATTTTGAACCCACAACCCAACCCCGTTATTCAACTAGTCCTTCAGTACAGCACCGTTTCCGATCAATTGAACATTCTATTAGGTTTTTATGTACTGAACACAGCCCTCACCAACTGAGCTAATTGATCACTTCAGTGATTGCCTAAATTCAACACACCTGGTCTTCCAGGTCGGTTAAATCAAAAACATAACGTGTCTGCAGCACTCCAGGGCCAGGATTGCCTAGCCCTGCTCTATACCCTGCACCTGTCATTGCCTATTTGCATTCTGAAAAGAACATTTTTTTTATTTTTTTTATTTTTATTAGGATCCCAATTAGCTAGTGACTTAACGCTAGCTATTCTTCCAGGGTTTAAAGCACCAATTAACAAGACATTACAAACAACCATAAATCAAGACTTCAAACATTCAGCAAGTAGACAATACAGACAATTAAAATACCTGACAGGAAACACATTTAACATTCAGTTGATGCTTTCTATTTCCTGTCCAGTCATATGGTCTATCGCATTAGATGTTCTTTTGTTTTTTTCTTGAAGGTGGATTTACTTTTTCCCTGGGAAATATGGATTGGTATAGAGATCCATTCAGCTATGGTTTATATAAAACTGTAGATTTAAGGCAATTTGTCCTTGGCTTGGGTTGTCTTAGCTGCCCTGAGTTTGGACTGTACATTTTTTATAATCAGTGGTACCCAAAAGTCATACTTGAGCAAAAGTAAAGATGCCTTATTAGAAAAGGACTCAAGTAAAAGTGAAAGTCACCCAATAAAATACTACTTGAGTAAAAGTCTAAAAGTATTTCGTTTTAAATACAGATAACACTGCTACTCCTACTGCTCTCTCTTCGTCCGCCCACGTGTTCTCGCACACCCCGAGAGCTTCTGGTCAGCGGGGTGGTGGCATCGGGATCCTTATCTCTCCCAAGTGGTCATTCTCTCTTTCTCCCCTTACCCATCTGTCTATCGCCTCCTTTGAATTTCATGCTGTCACAGTTACCAGCCCTTTCAAGCTTAACATCCTTATCATTTATCGCCCTCCAGGTCCCCTCGGAGAGTTCATCAATGAGCTTGATGCCTTGATAAGCTCCTTTCCTGAGGACGGCTCACCTCTCACAGTTCTGGGCGACTTTAACCTCCCCACGTCTACCTTTGACTCATTCCTCTCTGCCTCCTTCTTTCCACTCCTCTCCTCTTTTGACCTCACCCTCTCACCTTCCCCCTACTCACAAGGCAGGCAATACGCTCGACCTCATCTTTACTAGATGCTGTTTTTCCACTAACCTCATTGCAACTCCCCTCCAAGTCTCCGACCACTACCTTGTATCCTTTTCCCTCTCGCTCTCATCCAACACTTCCCACACTGCCCCTACTCGGATGGTATCGCGCCGTCCCAACCTTCGCTCTCTCTCCCCCGCTACTCTCTCCTCTTCCATCCTATCATCTCTTCCCTCTGCTCAAACCTTCTCCAACCTATCTCCTGATTCTGCCTCCTCAACCCTCCTCTCCTCCCTTTCTGCATCCTTTGACTCTCTATGTCCCCTATCTTCCAGGCCGGCTCGGTCCTCCCCTCCCGCTCCGTGGCTTGACGACTCATTGCGAGCTCACAGAACAGGGCTCCGGGCAGCCGAGCGGAAATGGAGGAAAACTCGCCTCCCTGCGGACCTGGCATCCTTTCACTCCCTCCTCTCTACATTTTCCTCCTCTGTCTCTGCTGCTAAAGCCACTTTCTACCACTCTAAATTCCAAGCATCTGCCTCTAACCCTAGGAAGCTCTTTGCCACCTTCTCCTCCCTCCTGAATCCTCCTCCCCCCCCCCCCCTCCTCCCTCTCTGCAGATGACTTCGTCAACCATTTTGAAAAGAAGGTCGACGACATCCGATCCTCGTTTGCTAAGTCAAACGACACCGCTGGTTCTGCTCACAGTGCCCTACCCTGTGCTCTGACCTCTTTCTCCCCTCTCTCTCCAGATGAAATCTCGCGTCTTGTGACGGCCGGCCGCCCAACAACCTGCCCGCTTGACCCTATCCCCTCCTCTCTTCTCCAGACCATTTCCGGAGACCTTCTCCCTTACCTCACCTCGCTCATCAACTTATCCCTGACCGCTGGCTACGTCCCTTCCGTCTTCAAGAGAGCGAGAGTTGCACCCCTTCTGAAAAAACCTACACTCGATCCCTCCGATGTCAACAACTTCAGACCAGTATCCCTTCTTTCTTTTCTCTCCAAAACTCTTGAACGTGCCGTCCTTGGTCAGCTCTCCCGCTATCTCTCTCAGAATGACCTTCTTGATCCAAATCAGTCAGGTTTCAAGACTAGTCATTCAACTGAGACTGCTCTTCTCTGTATCACGGAGGCGCTCCGCACCGCTAAAGCTAACTCTCTCTCCTCTGCTCTCATCCTTCTAGACCTATCGGCTGCCTTCGATACTGTGAACCATCAGATCCTCCTCTCCACCCTCTCCGAGTTGGGCATCTCCGGCGTGGCCCACGCTTGGATTGCGTCCTACCTGACAGGTCGCTCCTACCAGGTGGCGTGGCGAGAATCTGTCTCCTCACCATGCGCTCTCACCACTGGTGTCCCCCAGGGCTCTGTTCTAGGCCCTCTCCTATTCTCGCTATACACCAAGTCACTTGGCTCTGTCATAACCTCACATGGTCTCTCCTATCATTGCTATGCAGACGACACACAATTAATCTTCTCCTTTCCCCTTCTGATGACCAGGTGGCGAATCGCATCTCTGCATGTCTGGCAGACATATCAGTGTGGATGACGGATCACCATCTCAAGCTGAACTTTTCGGCAAGACGGAGCTGCTCTTCCTCCCGGGGAAGGACTGCCCGTTCCATGATCTCGCCATCACGGTTGACAACTCCATTGTGTCCTCCTCCCAGAGCGCTAAGAACCTTGGCGTGATCCTGGACAACACCCTGTCGTTCTCAACTAACATCAAGGCGGTGGCCCGTTCCTGTAGGTTCATGCTCTACAACATCCGCAGAGTACGACCCTGCCTCACACAGGAAGCGGCGCAGGTCCTAATCCAGGCACTTGTCATCTCCCGTCTGGATTACTGCAACTCGCTGTTGGCTGGGCTCCCTGCCTGTGCCATTAAACCCCTTCAACTCATCCAGAACGCCGCAGCCCGTCTAGTGTTCAACCTTCCCAAGTTCTCTCACGTCACCCCGCTCCTCCGCTCTCTCCACTGGCTTCCAGTTGAAGCTCGCATCCGCTACAAGACCATGGTGCTTGCCTACGGAGCTGTGAGGGGAACGGCACCTCAGTACCTCCAGGCTCTGATCAGGCCCTACACCCAAATAAGGGCACTGCGTTCATCCACCTCTGGCCTGCTCGCCTCCCTACCACTGAGGAAGTACAGTTCCGCTCAGCCCAGTCAAAACTGTTCGCTGCTCTGGCTCCCCAATGGTGGAACAAACTCCCTCACGACGCCAGGACAGCGGAGTCAATCACCACCTTCCGGAGACACCTGAAACCCCACCTCTTTAAGGAATACCTAGGATAGGATAAAGTAATCCTTCTCACCCCCCCCTTAAAATATGTAGATGCACTATTGTAAAGTGGCAAAAGGAAGTAAAGATGCCTTATTGTTCCACTGGATGTCATAAGGTGAATGCACCAATTTGTAAGTCGCTCTGGATAAGAGCGTCTGCTAAATGACTTAAATGTAAATGTTAAATGTTAAATATACTCAAGTATCAGAAGTAAATGGAATTTCTAAAATATATTTAAGTATCAAAAGTAAAAGTAAAAGTACTAATAATTTCAAATTCCGTATATTATGCAAACCAGACAGAACAATTATATTGTTTTTTAAATGTATTTACGGATAGCCAGGGGTACTCTACAACATTAATTTACAAACAAAGCATTTGTTTAGTGAGTCCGCCAGATCAGAGGCAGTAGGAATGACCAAGAGATGTTCTCTTGATAAGTGTGTGAATTGTACCATTTTCCTGTCAAAATGTAACAAGTACTTTTGGGTGTCAAGGAAAATGTATGAAGTAAAAATTAAATTATTTTCTTTAGGAATGCAGTGAAGTAAAAGTTGTCAAAAATATAAATAGTAAAGTACAGATACCCTAAAAAACTACTTAAGTATTACTTTGAAGTATTTTGTGTAAGAACTTTACACCACTGTTTATAATAAGGGATACCTGGAGAAAATCTGACCTCTCTGAAATGAAAATGTATGGCCCTCCCTTCAGTGAAATATATTGATGTGGATTTTCTTACACAGGGACACTCGACGTCAATCTTCAATCAATCATTGTTTATTGTTAGCATGCAAGAAACATTCCAACAAACTTGATGCACCATAGTGAATGTCTGTCAGGAGCTCTAATGGGGCAGTCCTATTAGTTATCTTATATACTTACACAGAAAGTGATATTTGCATGATTTAGCTTATTCAATATTCATTATAATTTATCAGTAACGTTTTGTTCATGCATGTGACAGACCAATACTTCATGAGGCTTCTTCTCTCTAAGCTGAGAACTTGAAACTTGAGATATCTTTCATTCTCAAAAAAAGGGTCTGAGCGTACTGCCAAATTGCAGATACTGATAGTGAGGATTCAGTCAGTCACTTGCATGAACACAGAAAACGGTTATTAGAAAAGCACAAACATAGAACACAGAAATTGGAAAATAGAAAAGCACAAACATAAAATGTTCCATCACAATATTGTCATGGAAATTCAACACAGGTCAATATTAAATGAATCATTCTTTAATATCAGCAAGCTGGAGAGGTCGTAGGAGAACTTAAATGCATAAAATACCAGTCTAAAGTGAGGTCTCCCGAGGCAGTCCCTACATAGGAATGGTTCCTAGGGTTGGTTCCAGCATGTCTCTAGCACGTCTCCTGTCTTAATTTATACAACATATTCTGGGCGTTCTGCCAAAGGGTCTGAGGAGGGAGTCATGACCGTCTCCCCCTCATATCGCTTCCCAGCACCTACAGGAACAAATTGTTGTATGAAACAATATGTACAATTCAAGGGGGTCTCCAGACAATACATTTTTCCTCCAACAATATTTTTACCCTCCGTGAACGCTTGCAAAAAAAAAGGTGACCCTCCCCTATACCCCAAATATATATATTTTTACATCAAGTGGATAGCAGAGGACATGCCTACCATCACTCTTAGGACGGCCCAGCCTACAGCGAGATTATTTGTATTGTCAAACAACAGACAAGCATCGATGATGATGAATAAGACCCTCGATATTTATTAGAAAGGGCCATCAAGCTCATCATCTTGAACATTCACAATCATGTAACGTCCATAATATGTAGCCAGGTAAACTTAATGCTTTCCCGAGTCATAGTGGTAGGACCACACAACATATCATCTCAGGATGACACGTTTACTTCGATATGATGGCTATTTGATGATGGCAATTTTATTTTTTTAAATTATTTTTTTGTATTAATATTTGCGCATAAAAGCGTTTCCATTGAGATTTCTCATAAAATTCATTTTACCCATTCAAAAAGATGCCACATTGTCTAGAGTACTAAGTTTTGTTCACATTTGGAAAGTTTACCGAAAATGTTTGTTTCCATCATGCCTGTCATAAAAAAAAATTCCCAACATGTACTTTACTTGCGTAAAAAGGTTGGATGGACACCTGGTTATTGTGTATATATATATATATATATATATATATATATATATATATATATATATATATATATATATATATATATATATATATATATATATATATATATATATATATATATATACACAGTGTAGCAAAAAAGTATTTAGTCAGCCACTAATTATGCAAGTTGTTCCACTTAAAAAGATGAGAGAGGCCTGTAATTTTCATCATAGGTACACTTCAACTATTGACAGACAAAATGAGAGAAAAAGAATCCAGAAAATCACATTGTATGATTTTTAATGAATTTATTTGCAAATTATGGTGGAGAATAAGTATTTGATCAATACCAAAGTTTATATCAATACTTTGTTATATACCCTTTGTTGGCAATAACAGAGGTCAAATGTTTTCTGTAAGTCTTCACGAGGTTTTCACACACTGTTGCTGGTATTTTGGCCCATTCCTCCCATGCAGATCTCCACTAGAGCAGTGATGTTTTGGGGCTGTTGCTGGGCAACACAGACTTTCAACTCCCTCCAAAATAAAAATAAAAATACTAAACCCTAATGCTTTATGCTTCAAAAAAGGCTCAAGGGCACAGTACAAATACTGTATGGTAAATAGTTCTTTAATAGGAAATACATCCTATGAAAATGGCTTGAAATAACTTATATGCTTTCTAAATATACTATGGTACAATTATAAAACAACTAACTATAAGATTTCACCTTCGTTATAACTGTAAAATACATAATTATATGTTCAGCGATGGATCAAAATTTACAGAATGTTTACTTGGAGGAAAATGGGGAAGGGTCATACTTTTTAAATTTCAGTCAAGGGTAGGGTTTAATATATATATATATATATATATATATATATATATATATATATATATATATTATCTAGACCAGAGGAGGATCATGTAATCTGTAATTGATACAATTTTGATATCAAGTGTGGCTTTGGGCTATTTAGTGTGGTCTCAATCAAATGATCCATAGCCTATAGGCTATGAAGTGCATGCTCGGAGAAGCACGGAGCAAAGTTATATTTCTAAGATAGCTGCTGGAATGGTGTAAATTAAACTAGGCTGCATTATACACTGCAGTGGATATTGCAACCCTGAGCCCTGGCCTACTGATCAAAACGTGTTTATGTGCCGCATACCCAATGTTGTGCTGAGTAGGAGGAGTCAAATAATTATTCCACACATTTTGGGGGATTATGCCTATTCCAAAAAAATATATATATTGCCTTCTTGCCTTGGACTAGCCTATATCCTATGTTTTATTCCATTTGAGAAGGAGAGCGCAAAGACGAAAACGAGTCAACTTTGATAGCTTGCTACTACTATAGTATATTTGAATAAAAACTATATGTTTCTTGCCATTATATATTCAGAGAGTTATTGACTTCACAATAAGCCAGATTTGAGTAACTTATTTTGTGATGCTGAAATTTGAAGCATCAGCCGTGGAACAATCAATCAGAAATGGAAAGCTCATGGTGCTGAAAGTAGGCAAATTGGAGTAGCCTAGGCATAATTCATTTCAACCTTCATTTAAATGAGACTTTACTAACAACGAACAAGAGGGCTTTGTGTTGAGGCGTATTCATTCCTAAGAAATAAGAGATAGGCCTACCTGTTTGACAGACGGAATTAGGATATAGGCTGCTAGATCCATAGATTTTCCGGCCAATTCCTCCACCCACCATGCACTCTTTAAAAGAGCCTGCCTCTGTGTCAGTAAAGGGCTGTGAAGTTAAAATCAGGACTCGAATTGAGGAAGTTTGAGAGAGTATGCCACCTTTTATTAAAGAAAATGGCAAAACAGATCCGATTATTTACAGCGCTTTGGTCCATGATGCTTTATGCTAGAAACAAGCTGTAAAATACCCAGGGAAGACATGACAACGATTCAAATGGGGATATCATTGTTTCATTTATTTGACACCGAGGCTGAGCTACAACCTTCTATAGCCGAGGCAACCAAAAATTGACTTTAATTGTGAAGTAATTTAATTCTGTCACTATCAATTGATTAAGATATTAACTTTCTGTGCAGTAGAATATGTTTAATCCCAGACAGCTTTTAGGGAAACACTTGTGACCTTTTCTGGTTGGGTTAAGCCATGGAAGAAGAGTAGCCAGCAGTTAACTCTTAGCGCACAGATGCTGTTAACGGGATCAAAATCGACAACATCCGGTGAAGCTGGAGCAAGCCAAATTCAAGTGACAAAATTGTAATATTAAACATGAACATACAAGTGTCCTACATCATTTAAAAGCTTAACTTCTTGTTAATCGAACAGCGTTGTCAGATTTCAAAAAGGCTTTAAGGCGAAAGCATACCATGTGAATATCTGAGGACAGTGCCCCGCATACAAAAGCATTAAAAACATTTTCTAAACCAGCAGAGGCTTCACAAAAGTCAAAAATAGCAATAAAATAAATCACTTACCTTTGAAGATCTTCCTCAGTTTGAAATCCCAAGGGTCCCAGCTACGCAACAAAAGTCCTTTATATCCCCAAAAAGTCAGTTTAGTTGACGCGTTTGATTCAGTAATCCACTCGTTCCACTAGATCAACATGCATACAAAGGAATCCAAAAAGTTACCAATAAACTTCGTCCAAACAATTCAAACAACATTTCTAATCAATCCTCCGGTACCCTAATATGTAAATAAACAACAGCATTTAAGACAGAATGTAGTATGTTCAATAACGGAGATAAATAACTAGGTGCGTGCCCTCATCCACACGTGCCACAAGACTACAGTCAAAATGAGAGACACCTTGAAAAACTACAACTACTAATTCATTTTTCAAAAAACAAGCCTGAAACCCTTTCTAAAGACTGTTGACAGCTAGTGGAAGCCATAGGAACTGCAATCTGGGAGCTATTTACTTATATATCCCATAGACCAGCATTGAAATGGACAGTGACCTCCCAAAAATAATGTCAGTGTCAGTAGGCCAGCTCTGTCTATTGTTGAAAGCTAGGCCTTCGTTTTGAAAGTACCATGCTCAGATAACGTCTTAGGGACAGTTCTTTTGCAAACAAGACACACTGATTTGGCATTGGAGAAATATGATAAGATGAATACATAAGGTTCTCTCTCTGTCCATTCTTAGCCTGTAATTTTGTTTAATTTGTGTGGTATAAACAAATATTCTGCTAATATGCAAAATGACATGTGAAAAAAAAATGTTATACATTTTTATAAAAGACTCATTTTTCTCAGACCTGCAAATATGATGATATATTCATGCAATGCTTTTACTATAAAGGAGATATTTCCACCTCTACTCTTGTCCATGGTGGTCTGTGAACCCACAACCTTCTGGGGGAGGGGGGGTGCATACCAGCAAACCCCATACACAGCAAAACACTAAATAATACATTATTTACCCTATAATGGTAACAAACGGTACCCACACACTATTAGGGCCTACATGAAGTTGTCTCAACAGCAGAGTCTGAAAAGCAGACCCAACACCTTACCACTGCTACACCTGCTTTTCAGCTGAGCCTTGTCTGGCAGCAAAACAGCTAATCCAGCCTCATTTACTGGCTTTTAAAAAACATAGCTGATATGGCTGACTTGGGTAAACAGATGTGGTTTCCACTGACAATTGAGATGTACAAACTATGGCATATGGGGACGATGGGCACGATGAGTGGATAAGAGGCAATCCGTAATTTCGATTAATACATTAATGAGCGAGCTAGCACGGACGTAGTCAATATAACTATTTGCTCAGCACTTTGAAATGTACAGCGACAGAATTCAGAACATGAGCCGTTCTTACAGTATTCTCCCTGTACACTAAGTCAGAACCGTTGGATAAATAAAGGGGGAATATAAGCAGAGAATGAAAGCTCTTTCAATATTCAGTGTTTATATTTCTCTAAAACAGGCTATAGGCTACATGTGCACCACCAATTCAGAATATAGGTGAAATTGGGAGGGGAAAAGATACCAAATTATTGGGATGAGGCACATGGGCTACTAACAGCTTACTACACAACATGCACTTAGTATGACTTCCTTAGCAACAGTATAAATATCTCCCTGGCATATTTCATCATTTTTGCAGCAGCATACCAAACATTTATGGACTCCTTGTTGTGCTGTGCTCACTTGAACAAGAAGGAGGCGCAGCAGTCTTTCGTTGGCAAATTTTGTCATCAAACTTTGTCATCAAAGTCTGGCATTCTCTGCATTTATGGTGCTTTCAAGAGAACTGGGAACTCTTAAAATATAACGTTAAATCATGATGATGTTAGAAAGAGGCCAGAGTTCCTAACTTACAATTCTGATGTTGGATGACCGTTCAAAAATGTATTTTTTCAGTCGGAGCTTCCGGAGTTCCCAGATGTCTTGAACCCAGTGAAATCAAATTTCCCAGTTCTGTTTTGAGTGTAGCAGAAGACATGCTGGATTGACACCAAGGCCAATGTTGAATGTTTATCCTTTTAAGCTTGGAAAAGAGACCCTTAAACCCAGACTTGTGACCACACACCCACTCCACTGAATACCAGGCTAGTGATTGCTTTGCAATGTTGCAGTTAGCCACTGATTCCTTCCAAACCATTCCTTGTTTAATTTGCGAATTCCAACTTGTTGTGTAATGTTTATGCCCAATGGCCAATGAGCACCGATATGTTTATCTATAATTTCTCTTCATATGACAAGGATTAAAAAGGATTTGCCAGTAGATTGTCGACGTGATTCATGATGATGACTGCTAGCTTGCTAGCTAAGATTTTGAAAGTATCAGTCCAATCAAAGCTGCTGTAGATATAAAAAAGTGATTTGACATAATTTTATCTGTGGCCAATGACCTTGAGCATTCTTGGATGGGAACTTCTAATGTAACTCTATGGCAGTACCGAAGGGGCTTGAAATTTCAAGCTCTACCCTTAGATTTGGCAGTGACGTAGTGTCATGCAGGTGATAGAGGACCCAAAAGCGACTTAACAGAAACAGAGTTTATTCAAGTCCAAACAGGGAATAACAGAAATCCTCTAGTCTGTAGAGGGGAATAACAAGAGAAGCGGCCACAGACTGCAGGTCGCTTCGGGTAGGCGCAGGCCGTAGTTGACAGAGACACCTGCTCACACGCAGCATCTGATGAAGGCAAAAAACACGACAGGACAGGGCGAAACACAATCACAGCACGGTGAATACTAAACAAGGAACCGACGGGACAGGAACGGAACACAAAGGAATAAATAGGGACTCCAATCAGGGGAAAGGATCGGGAACAGGTGTGGGAAGACTAAATGATGATTAGGGGAATAGGAACAGCTGGGAGCAGGAACGGAACGATAGAGAGAAGAGAGAGCGAGAGAGTGAGAGAGGGAGGGGGAGAGAGAGGGATAGAAAGAGGGAACGAACCAAATAAGACCAGCAGAGGGAAACGAATAGAATGGGGAGCACAGGGACAAGACATGATAATAAATGACAAACATGACAGTACCCCCCCACTCACCGAGCGCCTCCTGGCGCACTCGAGGAGGAATCCTGGCGGCAACGGAGGAAATCATCGATGAGTGAACGGTCCAGCACGTCCCGAGACGGAACCCAACTCCTCTCCTCAGGACCGTAACCCTCCCAATCCACTAAGTATTGGTGACCCCGTCCCCGAGAACGCATGTCCATGATCTTATGTACCTTGTAAATAGGTGCGCTCTCGACAAGGACGGGAGGGGGGAGGGAAGACGAACGGGGGTGCGAAGAAAGGGCTTAACACAGGAGACATGGAAGACAGGATGGACGCGACGAAGATGTCGCGGAAGAAGCAGTCGCACAGCGACAGGATTGACGACCTGGGAGACACGGAACGGACCAATGAACCGCGGAGTCAACTTACGAGAAGCTGTCGTAAGAGGAAGGTTGCGAGTGGAAAGCCACACTCTCTGGCCGCAACAATACCTTGGACTCTTAATCCTGCGTTTATTGGCGGCTCTCACCGTCTGTGCCCTGTAACGGCAAAGTGCAGACCTCACCCTCCTCCAGGTGCGCTCACAACGTTGGACAAACGCTTGAGCGGAGGGAACGCTGGACTCGGCAAGCTGGGATGAGAACAGAGGAGGCTGGTAACCCAGACTACTCTGAAACGGAGATAACCCGGTAGCAGACGAAGGAAGCGAATTGTGAGCGTATTCTGCCCAGGGAGCTGTTCTGCCCAAGACGCAGGGTTTCTGAAAGAAAGACTGCGTAGTATGCGACCAATCGTCTGATTGGCCCTCTCTGCTTGACCGTTAGACTGGGGATGAAACCCGGAAGAGAGACTGACGGACGCACCAATCAAACGACAGAACTCCCTCCAAAACTGTGACGTGAATTGCGGGCCTCTGTCTGAAACGGCGTCTAACGGGAGGCCATGAATTCTGAATACATTCTCAATAATGATTTGTGCCGTCTCCTTAGCGGAAGGAAGTTTAGCGAGGGAATGAAATGTGCCGCCTTAGAGAACCTATCGACAACCGTAAGAATCACAGTCTTCCCCGCAGACAAAGGCAGACCGGTAATGAAGTCTAAGGCGATGTGAGACCATGGTCGAGAAGGAATGGGGAGCGGTCTGAGACGACCGGCAGGAGGAGAGTTACCCGACTTAGTCTGCGCGCAGTCCGAACAAGCAGCCACGAAACGGCGCGTGTCACGCTCCTGAGTCGGCCACCAAAAGCGCTGGCGAATAGACGCAAGAGTGCCTCGAACACCGGGATGACCAGCTAACTTGGCAGAGTGAGCCCACTGAAGAACAGCCAGACGAGTGGAAACAGGAACGAAAAGGAGGTTACTAGGACAAGCGCGGCGACGCAGTGTGCGTGAGTGCTTGCTTAACCTGTCTTTCAATTCCCCAGACTGTTAACCCGACAACACGCCCATAAGGAAGAATCCCCTCGGGATCAGTAGAAGCCACAGAAGAACTAAACAGACGGGATAAGGCATCAGGCTTGGTGTTCTTGCTACCCGGACGGTAAGAAATCACAAACTCGAAACGAGCGAAAAACAACGCCCAACGAGCTTGACGGGCATTAAGTCGTTTGGCAGAACGGATGTACTCAAGGTTCTTATGGTCTGTCCAAACGACAAAAGGAACGGTCGCCCCCTCCAACCACTGTCGCCATTCGCCTAGGGCTAAGCGGATGGCGAGCAGTTCACGGTTACCCACATCATAGTTGCGCTCAGATGGCGACAGGCGATGAGAAAAATAAGCGCAAGGATGAACCTTATCGTCAGACTGGAAGCGCTGGGATAGAATGGCTCCCACGCCTACCTCTGAAGCGTCAACCTCGACAATGAATTGTCTAGTGACGTCAGGAGTAACGAGGATAGGAGCGGACGTAAAACGTTCTTTTAGAAGATCAAAAGCTCCCTGGGCGGAACCGGACCACTTAAAACACGTCTTGACAGAAGTAAGAGCTGTGAGAGGGGCAGCAACTTGACCGAAATTACGAATGAAACGCCGATAGAAATTAGCGAAACCTAAAAAGCGCTGCAACTCGACACGTGACCTTGGAACGGGCCAATCACTGACAGCTTGGACCTTAGCGGAATCCATCTGAATGCCTTCAGCGGAAATAACGGAACCGAGAAAAGTAACGGAGGAGACATGAAAAGAGCACTTCTCAGCCTTAACGTAGAGACAATTCTCTAAAAGGCGCTGTAGAACACGTCGAACGTGCTGAACATGAATCTCGAGTGACGGAGAAAAAATCAGGATATCGTCAAGATAGACAAAAACAAAGATGTTCAGCATGTCTCTCAGAACATCATTAACTAATGCCTGAAAAACAGCTGGCGCATTGGCGAGACCGAACGGCAGAACCCGGTACTCAAAATGCCCTAACGGAGTGTTAAACGCCGTTTTCCACTCGTCCCCCTCTCTGATGCGCACGAGATGGTAAGCGTTACGAAGGTCCAACTTAGTAAAGCACCTGGCTCCCTGCAGAATCTCGAAGGCTGATGACATAAGGGGAAGCGGATAACGATTCTTAACCGTTATGTCATTCAGCCCTCGATAATCCACGCAGGGCGCAGAGTACCGTCCTTCTTCTTAACAAAAAGAACCCCGCCCCGGCCGGAGAAGAAGAAGGCACTATGGTACCGGCGTCAAGAGACACAGACAAATAATCCTCGAGAGCCTTACGTTCGGGAGCCGACAGAGAGTATAGTCTACCTCGAGGAGGAGTGGTCCCCGGAAGGAGATCAATACTACAATCATACGACCGGTGAGGAGGAAGGGAGTTGGCTCGGGACCGACTGAAGACCGTGCGCAGATCATGATATTCCTCCGGCACTCCTGTCAAATCGCCAGGTTCCTCCTGAGAAGTCGGAACAGAAGAAACGGGAGGGATGGCAGACATTAAACACTTCACATGACAAGAAACGTTCCAGGATAGGATAGAATTACTAGACCAATTAATAGAAGGATTATGACATACTAGCCAGGGATGACCCAAACAACAACAGGTGTAAACGGTGAACGGAAAATCAAAAAAGAAATAGTCTCACTGTGGTTACCAGATACTGTGAGAGTTAAAGGTAGTGTCTCAAATTTGATACTGGGAAGATGACTACCATCTAAGGCAAACATGGGCGTAGGCTTGTCTAACGGTCTGAAAGGAATGTTATGTTTCCGAACCCATGCTTCGTCCATGAAACAACCCTCAGCCCCAGAGTCAATCAAGGCACTGCATGTAGCACCCGAACCGGTCCAGCGTAGATGGACCGACATAGTAGTACAAGATCTAGATGAAGAGACCTGAGTAGTAGCGCTCACCAGTAGCCCTCCGCTTACTGATGGGCTCTGGCCTCTTACTGGACATGAATTAACAAAATGTCCAGCAACTCCGCAATAGAGGCACAGGCGGTTGGTGATCCTCCGTTCCCTCTCCTTAGTCGAGATGCGAATCCCTCCCAGCTGCATGGGCTCAGTCTCAAAGCCAGAGGAGGGAGATGGTTGCGATGCGGAGCAGGGAAACACCGTTGATGCGAGCTCTCTTCCACGAGCCCGGTGACGAAGATCTACCCGTCGTTCTATGCGGATGGCGAGAGCAATCAAAGAGTCCACATCTGAAGGAACCTCCGGGAGAGAATCTCATCCTTAACCACTGCGTGGAGTCCCTCCAGAAAACGAGCGAGCAGCGCCGGCTCGTTCCACTCACTAGAGGCAGCAAGAGTGCGAAACTCAATAGAATAATCCGTTATGGACCGTTCACCTTGGCATAAGGAAGCCAGGGCCCTAGAAGCCTCCCTACCAAAAACTGAACGGTCAAAAACCCGAATCATCTCCTCTTTAAAGTTCTGGAACTTGTTAGAGCAATCAGCCCTTGCCTCCCAGATAGCTGTGCCCCATTCTCGAGCCCGGCCAGTAAGGAGTGAAATGACGTAAGCAACCCGAGCTCTCTCTCTAGAGTATGTGTTGGGTTGGAGAGAGAACACAATCTCACACTGCGTGAGAAAGGAGCGGCACTCAGTGGGCTGCCCGGAGTAGCAAGGTGGGTTATTAACCCTAGGTTCTGGAGGCTCGGCAGGCCAGGAAGTAACAGGTGGCACGAGACGTAGACTCTGGAACTGTCCAGAGAGGTCGGAAACCTGAGCGGCCAGGTTCTCCACGGCATGGCGAGCAGCAGACAATTCCTGCTCGTGTCTGCCGAGCATGGCTCCTTGGATCTTGACGGCAGTGTAACGAGCGTCTGAAGTCGCTGGGTCCATTCCTTGGTCGGTTCCTTCTGTCATGCAGGTGATAGAGGACCCAAAAGCGACTTAACAGAAACAGAGTTTATTCAAGTCCAAACAGGGAATAACAGAAATCCTCTAGTCTGTAGAGGGGAATAACAAGAGAAGCGGCCACAGACTGCAGGTCGCTTCGGGTAGGCGCAGGCCGTAGTTGACAGAGACACCTGCTCACACGCAGCATCTGATGAAGGCAAAAAAACACGACAGGACAGGGCGAAACACAATCACAGCACGGTGAATACTAAACAAGGAACCGACGGGACAGGAACGGAACACAAAGGAATAAATAGGGACTCCAATCAGGGGAAAGGATCGGGAACAGGTGTGGGAAGACTAAATGATGATTAGGGGAATAGGAACAGCTGGGAGCAGGAACGGAACGATAGAGAGAAGAGAGAGCGAGAGAGTGAGAGAGGGAGGGGGGAGAGAGAGGGATAGAAAGAGGGAACGAACCAAATAAGACCAGCAGAGGGAAACGAATAGAATGGGGAGCACAGGGACAAGACATGATAATAAATGACAAACATGACACGTAGTGTCCCCATGAGTGACAACACTGAGCCAATCACAGAGCAACTACAGAACATTGTCAACTCCTACGCTTCTAATTTTCTACTGCCTGCCCCACCACCACAGAAAACACTGAGCTAGGCTGAAACACCTGCATTTTGGAGCTGACTTACTCAAGAAAGCAAAAAAGAGACAAATTTTGTATGCAGCTTTATTAACAAACAAAAAAAGAGGACCAAAAAAAGGAAGACAAAACTGATATGTGACACGTATTTCTGCCAAAATAACATGCAAAACAAGCATCCCCAAAAAATATATAGTGCAATTGGAAAGTATTCAGACCCCTTCACCTTTTCAACATTTTGTTACGTTAAAGCCTTATTCTAAAATTGATTAAATTACTTTTTTTCCTTATAAATCTACACACAATACCCCATAATAACAAAGCGAAAAAAAGTTTTAAAATTGTTTGCATATTTATTAAAAATACAAATCAGAAATACCTTAGTTACATAGGTATTCAGACAATTTGCTATGAGACTCAAAATTGAACTCAGGTGCATCCTGTTTATATTGATTATCCTTGAGATGTTTCTTCAACTTGATTGCAGTCGGCCTGGGGTAAATTCAATTGGTTGGACATGATTTGGAAAGGGACACACCTGTCTATATGAGATCGCACTGTTGACAGTGAATGACAGAGCAAAAACCAAGCCATGAGGTCGAAGGAATTGTCCGTAGTGTTCTGAGAGAGGATTGTGTCGAGGCACAGATCTGGGGAAGGGTATCAAACAATGTCTGTAGCATTGAAGGTTCCCAAGAACACAGTGGCCTCCATCATTCTTAAACGGAAGAAGTTTGGAACCACCAAGACTCTTCCTAGAGCTAGTCGCCCGGCCAAACTAAGCAATCGAGGGAGAAGGGCCTTGATCAGGGAGTTGACCAAGAACCCAATGGCCACTATGTCAGAGCTCCAGAGTTCCTCTGTGGAGATGATTGTCCTTCTGGAAGACTCTCGGAACTTGAGAAAAAAGACTCTTTGGCCTGAATGCCAAGCGTCAAGTCTGGAGGAAACCTGGCACCATCCCTACGGTGAAACATGGTGGTGACCATCAGCATCATGTCCTAGGGACTTTTTTTCAATGGCAGGGACTGAGAGACTAGTCAGGATCGAGGGAAAGCTGAACGGAGCAAAGTACAGAGAGACCTTTGATTAAAACCTTCTCCAACGCGCTCAGGACCTCAGACTGGAGCGAAGGTTCACCTTCCAACAGGACAACCACCCTAAGCACACAGCCAAGAGAATGCATGAGTGGCTTCAGGACAGGTCTCTGAATGTCCTTGAGTTGCCCAGCCAGATCCCCGACATAACCATATCGAACATCTCTGGAGAGACCTGAAAATAGCTGTGTAGTGACCCAACTCCTCATCCAACCTGACAGAGCTCGAGAGGATCTACAGAGAAGAATGGGAGAAACTCCCCAAATACAGGTGTGCCAAGCTTGTAGCATCATACCCAAGAACACTTGAGGCTGTAATCACTGTCAAAGGTGCTTCAAAAAAGTACTGGATAAAGTGTCTGAATACTTATGTTAATTTGACATTTCAGTTGTTGTTTTTTTTATAAATATGCAAAACTTTCTAAAAACGTATTTTTAATTCAATTTTAGAATAATGCTGTAACGTAACACAACTACTCATTCAAGGGGTTTTCTTTTTTTACTATTTTATACATTGTAGAATAAAAGTGAAGACATCAAAACTATGAAATAACACATATGGAATCCAGTAGTAACCAAAAAAGTGTTGAAGAAATAAATATATTTTAGATTATTCAAAGTCTGCAGCAGAGATAACTCGGGGTCTTCCTTTCTTGTGGTCCTCATTAGAGACAGTTTAATCATAGTGCTTGATGGTTTTTGCGACTGCACTTGAAGAAAATGTCTTGACATTTTCTGGATTGACTGACCTTCATTTATTAAAGTAATGATGGACTGTCATTTCTCTTCGCTTATTTGAGCTGTTCTTGCCATAACATGGACTTAATATTTGTGACCCGGTTCAGGAAACTAGGCGTATGTTGCAAGTCATGACTTCACAGGAGAAGATGTAAATATTTTTTGATCAAAATGCTTTTTTTTGGCAGAAATGCCTTCTCGAACATACAAACTTTCATGTGCCTTAATATCAAACTTGTATGCCATCTGTAAATACGAAAAAAGCTATTAATTGGCAAGCCTAGTTGGTTTAGCCTCAGAAAAAGGAAGCAACAGAATTTATTCACGGAGCGCGCTGCCACGTTCCCACGAGCAACAGTTTATATACAAATAACATGACGTCATTTCATTGCTTAACATAATCCCCTCCTCTCGACCGGGACAAAGTGAGGTGAAAAGTTCATTATAACTTACTAACACACTCCCAGGTAACTTTTGACCCCTCAACATTATCGATCACCACTTAGCTGACAGTTCTAATTAACAAAAAACCTAGGAATGGCTTATCTAAAAACCCCAGAGCTCAGTTTCGTCGGTTCAACCATAGGTTAAAGACTTTATCTGTTTACACAGTCCACTTCTTTCTTCCTAGTTGGAATGGTGTTCATCAACTTTAATTACTCCTTGTCTGTGTCACACAATCCCATTTTACGAACCCAGATATTTAATCAGATATATATTTAATCAGATAAAACTTATACTTAAACCAGAGTATAAGTTTTACTTAGTTACAGTTCCATTTTAAATGATTTGTTCAGTCAGTTAATCATAATTTTCCCAACAATGTCTTAACAAAAGACTCTCATTTTAGTGTGCCAGAGCGCAGAATAACTGATGCAATTTTGAAAGCTCAACACCCGTTTAATATGTCAGGTGTCAGTAATTGTCATGTATTGTCATATATTGTCATGTCTTGTCCCTGTGCTTTCTCTTCTATTCGTTTCCCCCTGCTGGTCTTATTAGGTTTCTTTCCCTCTCTCTATCCCTCTCTCTCTCTATCGTTCCGTTCCTGCTCCCAGCTGTTCCTCATTCTCCTAACGACCTCATTTACTCTTTCACACCTGTCCCCTATTTTGCCCTCTGATTAAGTCTCTATTTCTCTCTCTGTTTCTGCTTCTGTCCTTGTCGGATTCTTGTTTGCTGTTTGCTGTGTTCTTGTTCCGTCCTGTCGTGTTTTGCCTTATCATCAGATGCTGCGTGTGAGCAGGTGTCTCTGTCCGCTACGGCCCGCGCCTACCCGAAGGGACCTGCAGTCTGTTGCCGCTTATCCTGCGATTCCCCTCAACAACCAGAGGATTTCTGTTTTCCCCGTTTGGACATTTCCTGTAAAGGATTGAGGATTATGTTATTCTCTGTTTGGACTTAAATAAACTCAGTTTCTGTTAAGTCGCTTTTGGGTCCTCACTCACCTGCATAACAGAAGAATCCGACCAAGAATGGACCCAGCGACTACGGATCCTCGCAACTCAGCCGTCGAGATCCAGGGAGCGATGCTCGGCAGACACGAGCAGGAATTGTCTGCTGCTCGGCATGCCGCTCAGGTCTCCGACCTCTCAAGACAGTTTCACAATCTCCGTCTCGATCCACCAGCTACTTCCTGGGCTTCCGAGTCTCCGGAACCCAGAATTAATAACCCACCGTGTTACTCTGGGCAGCCCACTGAATGCCGCTCGTTTCTCACCCAGTGTGATATTGTGTTCTCTCTCCAGCCCAACACATACTCAAGGGGTAGAGCTCGTATCGCCTACGTCATATCTCTCCTTACTGGACGGGCTCGTGAGTGGGGCACGGCAATCTGGGAGGCAAGGGCTGAGTGTACTAACGAGTATCAGAACTTTAAAGAGGAGATGATACGGGTTTTTGATCGTTCAGTTTTTGGGAAAGAGGCTTCCAGGGCCCTGGCTTCCCTATGTCAAGGTGATCGATCCATAACGGATTACTCTATAGAGTTTCGCACTCTTGCTGCTTCCAGTGACTGGAACGAGCCGGCGTTGCTCGCTCGTTTTCTGGAGGGACTCCACGCTGAGGTTAAGGATGAGATTCTCTCCCGGGAGGTTCCTTCCAGCGTGGATTCTTTGATTGAACTCGCCATCCGCATAGAACGACGGGTAGATCTTCGTCACCGAGCTCGTGGAAGAGAGCTCGCGTTAACAGTGTCCCCCCTCTCCGCATCACTACCTTCTCCCCCCACTGGCTCAGGTGTTGAGCCCATGCAGCTGGGGGGTATTCGCATCTCGACTAAGGAGAGGGAACGGAGAATCACCAACCGCCTCTGTCTCTATTGCGGTTCCGCTGGACATTTTGTCATTTCATGTCCAGTAAAAGCCAGAGCTCATCAGTAAGCGGAGGGCTACTGGTGAGCGCTACTACTCAGGTCTCTCCATCAAGATCCTGTACTACCTTGTCGGTCCATCTACGCAGGACCGGTTCGGCAGCTTCCTGCAGTGCCTTGATAGACTCTGGGGCTGAGGGCTGTTTTATGGACGAAGCCTGGGCTCGGGAACATGACATTCCTCTCAGACAGTTAGGGGAGCCCACGGCCATGTTCGCCTTGGATGGTAGTCCTCTCCCCAGTATATTATGTGAAACACTACCTTTAACCCTCACAGTTTCTGGTAACCATAGTGAGACCATTTCTTTTTTGATTTTTCGTTCACCTTTTACACCTGTTGTTTTGGGTCATCCCTGGCTAGTGTGTCATAATCCTTATATTAATTGGTCTAGTAATTCTATCCTATCCTGGAACGTTTCTTGTCATGTGAAATGTTTAATGTCTGCTATCCCTCCTGTTTCTTCTGCCCCCTCTTCACAGGAGGAGCCTGGTGATTGACAGGGGTGCCGGAGGAATATCATGATCTGCGCACGGTCTTCAGTCGGTCCAGGGCCACCTCCCTTCCTCCTCACCGGTCGTATGATTGTAGTATTGATCTCCTTCCGGGGACCACTCCCCCCCGGGTAGACTATACTCTCTGTCGGCTCCCGAACGTAAGGCTCTCGAAGATTATCTGTCTGTTGCTCTCAACGCCGGTACCGTAGTGCCTTCCTCCTCTCCCGCCGGAGCGGGGGTTTTTTTGTTAAGAAAAAGGACGGTACCCTGCGCCCCTGCGTGGATTATCGAAGGCTGAATGACATAACGGTTAAGAATCGTTATCCGCTTCCCCTTATGTCGTCAGCCTTCGAGATTCTGCAGTGAGCCAGGTTCTTTACTAAGTTGGACCTTCGTAACGCTTACCATCTCGTGCGCATCAGGGAGGGGGACGAGTGGAAAATGGCTTTTAACACTCCGTTAGGGCATTTTGAATACCGGGTTCTGCCGTTCGGTCTCGCTAATGCTCCAGCTGTCTTTCAGGCATTAGTGAATGATGTACTAAGAGACTTGCTGAACATCTTTGTTTTCGTTTACCTTGACGATATCCTGATTTTTTCACCGTCACTCCAGATTCATGTTCAGCACGTTCGACGTCTTCTCCAGCGCCTTTTAGAGAATTGTCTTTATGTGAAGGCTGAGAAGTGCGCTTTTCATGTCCCCTCCGTCACATTTCTCGGTTCTGTTATTTCCGCTGAAGGCATTCAGATGGATCCCGCTAAGGTCCATGCTGTCAGCGATTGGCCCGTCCCTAAGTCACGTGTCGAGTTGCAGCGCTTTCTCGGTTTCGCGAATTTCTATCGGCGTTTCATTCGTAATTTCGGTCAAGTGGCAGCCCCTCTCACAGCCCTTATTTCTGTCAAGACGTGCTTTAAGTGGTCCGTTTCCGCCCAGGGAGCTTTTGATCTCCTCAAGAAGCGTTTTACATCCGCTCCTATCCTTGTTACTTCTGACGTCACTAAACAATTCATTGTCGAGGTTGACGCGTCAGAGGTGGGCGTGGGAGCCATTCTGTCCCAGCGCTCCCATTCTGACGATAAGGTCCACCCTTGCGCGTATTTTTCTCATCGCCTGTCGCCGTCGGAACGTAACTATGATGTGGGAAACCGCGAACTGCTCGCCATCCGCTTAGCCCTAGGCGAATGGCGACAGTGGTTGGAGGGGGCGACCGTTCCTTTTGTCGTTTGGACTGACCATAAGAACCTTGAGTACATCCGTTCTGCTAAAAACGACTCAATGCGCGTCAGGCTCGTTGGGCGTTGTTTTTCGCTCGTTTCGAGTTCGTGATTTCTTATCGTCCGGGCACTAAGAACACCAAGCCTGATGCTTTATCCCGTCTCTTCAGTTCTTCTGTAGCCTCTACCGACCCCGAGGGGATTCTCCCTGAGGGGCGTGTTGTCGGGTTGACTGTCTGGGGAATTGAGAGACAGGTAAAGCAAGCACTCACTCACACTCCGTCGCCGCGCGCTTGTCCTAGTAACCTTCTTTTCGTTCCCGTTTCTACTCGTTTGGCCGTTCTTCAGTGGGCTCACTCTGCCAAGTTAGCTGGCCACCCCGGCGTTCGGGGTACGCTTGCTTCTATTCGCCAGCGGTTTTGGTGGCCTACTCAGGAGCGTGACACGCGCCGTTTCGTGGCTGCTTGTTCGGACTGCTCGCAGACTAAGTCAGGTAACTCTCCTCCTGCCGGTCGTCTCAGACCGCTTTCCATTCCCTCTCGACCATGGTCTCACATCGCCTTAGACTTTATTACCGGTCTGCCTTCGTCAGCAGGGAAGACTGTTATTCTAACGGTTGTCGATAGGTTCTCTAAGGCGACTCATTTTATTCCCCTCGCTAAGCTTCCTTCCGCTAAAGAGACGGCACAAATCATCATTGAGAATGTGTTCAGAATTCATGGCCTTCCGTCAGACGCCGTTTCGGACAGAGGTCCGCAATTCACGTCTCAGTTTTGGAGGGAGTTTTGTCGTTTGATTGGGGCTTCCGTCAGTCTCTCTTCCGGTTTTCATCCCCAGTCTAACGGTCAAGCAGAACGGGCCAATCAGACTATTGGTCGCATCTTACGCAGTCTTTCCTTTCGAAACCCTGCGTCTTGGGCAGAACAGCTCCCCTGGGCAGAATACACTCACAACTTGCTTCCTTCGTCTGCGACCGGGCTATCTCCTTTTCAGAGTAGCCTTGGGTACCAGCCCCCTCTGTTCTCGTCCCAGCTCGCCGAGTCCAGCGTTCCCTCCGCTCAGGCTTTTGTCCAACGTTGTGAGCGCACCTGGAAGAGGGTCAGGTCTGCACTTTGCCGTTATAGGGCGCAGACTGTGAGAGCCGCTAATAAGCGTAGGATTAAGAGTCCTAGGTATTGTCGCGGTCAGAGAGTATGGCTCTCCACTCGTAACCTTCCCCTTACGACAGCTTCTCGCAAATTGACCCTGCGGTTCATTGGTCCGTTCCGTATTTCTCAGGTCGTTACTCCTGTCGCAGTGCGACTTCTTCTTCCGCGACATCTTCGTCGCGTCCACCCAGTCTTCCATGTCTCCTGTGTCAAGCCTTTTCTTCGCGCCCCCGTTCGTCTCCCCCCCCCCGTCCTTGTCGAGGGCGCACCTATCTACAGGGTCCGGAAGATTATGGACATGCGTTCTCGGGGACGTGGTCACCAGTACTTAGTGGATTGGGAGGGGTACGGTCCTGAGGAGAGGAGTTGGGTTCCATCTCGGGACGTGCTGGGCCGTTCGCTGATCGATGATTTCCTCCGTTGCCGCCAGGTTTCCTCCTCGAGTGCGCCAGGAGGCGCTCGGTGAGTGGGGGGGGTACTGTCATTTATTGTCATATATTGTCATGTCTTGTCCCTGTGCTTTCTCTTCTATTCGTTTCCCCCTGCTGGTCTTATTAGGTTTCTTTCCCTCTATCTATCCCTCTCTCTCTCTATCGTTCCGTTCCTGCTCCCAGCTGTTCCTCATTCTCCTAACGACCTCGTTTACTCTTTCACACCTGTCCCCTATTTTGCCCTCTGATTAAGTCTCTATTTCTCTCTCTGTTTCTGCTTCTGTCCTTGTCGGATTCTTGTTTGCTGTTTGCTGTGTTCTTGTCCTGTCGTGTTTTGCCTTATCATCAGATGCTGCGTGTGAGCAGGTGTCTCTGTCCGCTACGGCCCGCGCCTACCCGAAGGGACCTGCAGTCTGTTGCCGCTTATCCTGCGATTCCCCTCAACAACTAGAGGATTTCTGTTTTCCCTGTTTGGACATTTCCTGTAAAGGATTGAGGATTATGTTATTCTCTGTTTGGACTTAAATAAACTCAGTTTCTGTTAAGTCGCTTTTGGGTCCTCACTCACCTGCATAACAGTAATTGTCTGAAAGAAAGCATAATTAAATTGTTGCCATGAGCATAGTTACAGTCACCAACGCTCTGGATAACATGACAACTGCCTAAACAGCTCTGCTGGTCAGAGTGGGGTGTTCTCTCATTATGTGTCTGGAAGTAGCTAGCCAATGTTAGACAGTTAGCTTGGGTGCTTGACTGTAGTTATGAGGTCAGAGCTTTCGGAACAACCCTACTTATTTGCCAGAGCATCCAGTGTGCACTCTGAACGCAAAACCACAGAGCAATAGGGCAAATAATGTTCAGTGAGCTGTTCTCTCTCTCTCTCTCTTAGATGTCTGGAAGTAGCTGGCAGGTTAGCACAGAACGGTTGGATCAACCCTTAAGGAGATGGGTGTGGCTAAGGCTTCAGAGGGTGTGTGAACAAGGCTCAATGGGTGTGAGCAAGATGGCGGTCAGTGCAGAATATTTGTTTTGGTAACTGAAGGAATTATTGGATTTCCTTACCCAATTATGACCATTGGATCATTTCTACGGTCATAAAACCCCGTATGAATATGGTTTAGATTATTTACCAAAGTAATTGATTACTTTCTGCAAGTTATTCACCTCTGAAACTAAGTTTGCTACAACACTAGATAGCCAGTTAAGCTATCTAGCTCAAAAACTAGCTCGTCGAACGTACATGGGAACTGCCACGACCAGAACCAAAAGGAAAGAAATGGAGAGATGGTCAGATGGACAATTAACCACAAAAGATAGTATGATTTTGGATACTCCTCTTCAGAATGTAACTGTGAGGGGTAAGACTGCAATGAGTGATGAAAATGTGGTGAGCATCCCCTCCAGTCCCCAGCTCAGACCGTTACCTTACGACCCCAGCACTCCAGTCAAGCCCCAGGGAAAAAAAGATGAGGACAAGAGGGTATTTCACTTCTTTGAGATGCAAAACAATATTGTAATGCTTTTGACAGCAAAGATTGATGAAAGGGCAAATGGCTTGGAGGTCATGGTTAGGGAGAATACAATGAAAATTGAGGCCATTAAAAAAAATAAGTTAACTTTATCTTTGGAGAAATGAAAACCCTCCAAAAGTGACATGAAAAAAAAGTTGAAGTTATCTGCCAGGAAAATGAAAAGAAGGTTGCTGAACTCGAGCAAAAGGTGAATGAGGCGGAGACATACCAGCGCAGGTGGAACCTGAGGTTCCATGGAATTCCAGAGTAGGCGGGTGAGGACATCAAATGCAGAGTTGTTGACATCTGTGGAGCTGTCATTCCCAAATCAAAAGCCAAACTTCAGGAACATGTAGACCTCGTCCATCATTTGGGAAGACTCAAGGATCAAGACAAGAGACCGAGGACAAACATCATCCGGTTCACCAATAGATCTACACTGGATCTTTTTTGGAGGCGGGCGAAGAATTGTGAATTCCTCATCAAGCAAAAATTGAGGGTCACCGAGGTTCTGACCTCATCAGACAAAGTAACAAGGGAAAAACTGTGGCCGATGGTGGCTGCAGCTCGAAAGGCAGGGAAAACTGCATTTTTTTTATCGGTGCAAGAGTGATCATTGATGGGAAAGAAATGCGGCCAAATCAGAACATTTGAAAGAGCGCCAGAGTCTAACTCGGACAGAAATGTCAGTCCAAAGAACTGATTGCCAGGTGAAAAGCAGTCTTTTATTATAAAAAATGTACACAAGCACTTGAATGAGAAAAGGCTGGCCTGAGAATTGATCAACTTAACACTAACATGCTGACCAGACTGGACACATTGCGTGCGCGAGCGTTGCAAAATAAATTTAGAAATCCATGTTATTCAATTATTGCACCCACACTGCTCGCGCGAGTCAACGAGAGTCTGCGTTGCCAAGGGCTAAAATAGAACTTCTTTCTATTTCTGATGCAGATCGCGCTGCAAGTCCTGCCTCTCCCATTTCTCATTGGTTTATAGAAGCAGGTACCCACATGCCATCTCCTCACTGGTTATACCCATGTGGGTGATTGAAAGACAAACTGTTGCCGGTCGTCGTGGTATACTATGAAGGTTTAGATGCCAATCACCATATAAGTTCAAAGATGGAAAAAGCCTGGAAGGAGGAGAGATGACTAGAAACTATTCAGTTGACCATTTATGTGTGGATTAATTGTCGGAGTATAGGACCTTGTGCATTTCAGGTAAAATAACAACAATGTTTATATCCCAGGACAAATTTGCTAGCAACAGCAAGCTAGCTAAATAGGACAAATTAGCTAGCATGTGCAAGCTAGCTAGCTAAATTGCCATAGATGTTTAATGCTTTTCGACCTGTCCCCAAATTAATGTAATTGGTTCAGAGTTTGTTTTGATATTTTAACCTGCGTGACGTGATGGCATTTAGTGTGCGGGGAAAATGTTTAATTATGCACGATGGCGCACGCATGCAGCCGGTTTTGTCACGCCTTGGTCATTGTATCTTGTGTTTTTGTTATATGTTTGGGTAGGCCAGGGTGTGATATGGGTTTATATGTTGTATTTCGTATTGGGGTTTGTATTAATTGGGATTGTGTATGATTAGGGGTGTGTCTAGTTTGTTATGCTGATGAATGAGGACCCAAAAGCGACTTAACAGAAACAGAGTCTTTATTCCAGTTGTTAACAAAAAACGATAATCCTGGATATTATCTCCGGTAAATCCAAAACAGGAAAACTGAAATCCTCTCGTCAGTAGAGAGGAACGACTGGAGACGCGACCACAGACTGTAGGTCGCTTCGGGAAGGCACAGGCCGTAGCTGACATAGACACCTGCTCACACGCAGCATCTGAAGAAGGCAGAAACACGACAGGGCGGAACAAGGACACAGAACAGCTAACATCAAACAATGATCCGACAAGGATAGAAGCGGAAAACAGAGGGAGAAATAGGGACTCCAATCAGAGGGCAAAATAGGGGACAGGTGTGAAAGAGCAAACGAGGTAGTTAGGAGAACGAGGAACAGCTGGGAGCAGGAACGGAATGATAGAGAGAGAGAGCGAGAGAGGGAGAGAGGGAGGGGGAGAGAGAGGGAAAGAAAGAGGGAAAGAACCTAACAAGACCAGCAGGGGGAAACGAACAGAAGGGGAAGCACAAGGACAAGACATGATAATATATGACAAAACATGACATAGTTAGGCTTGGCTGCCTGAGGCGATTCCCAATTGGAGTCAGGTGATTCTCGTTGTCTCGGATTGGGAACCGTATTTAGGTAGCCTGAGTGCGCGTTGTATTTTGTGGGTGATTGTTCCTGTCTTAGTGTTGTAGTCACCAGATAGGCTGTAATAGGTTTTCGTTTCGTTTGTTGTTTTCTTATCAGTTATTTCATGTACCGCGATATATTTCAGTAAAGTCATGAGTAACCTACACGCTGCATTTCGGTCTAACTCTCTTCATTCAACAGACGAACGACGGTACAGGTTTGGGTTCCGTGTAACTACAGGTGAATAACTACTTATTGTAAGTCTACACAATGTCTCCCCCTTGTGGGAGTAAGAATACTTTTGTAACTTTATGACCAATATTTTTTGTTTTTTTTGTTGGAGAGGTTAATAATGGGATGGAAATCATTTTGAGTTACATTTCCTTAGGAAAAGCTTATATTAGCATAACAAGGTTGTCGGTTGAAGTTTGTCTTTATCTCTTTGTTCAATTAATGTCAGGGGTATTCGTAATTTACTCAAGCTTAAGGCTATTTTCCTGTATTGTGTCACGCCTTGGTCTTAGTATTTTGTGTTTTCGTTATATATTTGGTCAGGCCAGGGTGTGACATGGGTTTATTTTGTTGTGTTTCGTATTGGGGTTTTGTAGGCATTGGGATTGTGGCTGAGTAGGGATGTCTAGCATAGGCTTGGCTGCCTGGGGCGGTTCTCAATCAGAGTCAGGTGATTGTCGTTGTCTCTGATTGGGAACCATATTTAGGTAGCCTAGGTTTCACTGTGTGTTTTGTGGGTGATTGTTCCTATCTCTGTATTTGTTTTCACTAGATAGGCTGTATAGGTTTTCGCGTTCCGTTTGTTGTTTTGTTAATTAGTTATTTCATGTATCGTTCTATTTTATTAAAGAACATGAGTAACCACCACGCTGCATTTTGGTCCGACTCTCTTTCAACAGACGTACGCCGTTACATATTGCAAACGGTTTAATGCAAACTTGCAAGGAACTTTTAACAAGGTACACCTGCTAATACAATGACAGTAGGCCTTCATTGTAAATAAGAATGTTCTTAACTGACTTGCCTTGTTCAATAAAGGTTAGATAGAAAAAAAATATTGAAAAAATGTTGAAATGCATTTCAGGTGACTACGTCATGAAGCTGGTTGAGAGAATACCAGGAGTGTGCAAAGGTCATCAAGCCAAAGGGTGGCTACTTTGAAGAATATATTTTTATTTGTTAAACAATTTTTTGGGTTACTACATGATTCCATATGTATTATTTCATAGTTTTGATGTCTTCACTATTATTCAACAAAGTTGAAAATAGTATAATTAAAGATAAACCCTTCAATGAGTAGGTGTGTCCAAACCTTTGATCGGTATATATATATATATATATATATATATATATATATATATATATATATATATATATATATATATATATATTTTATATTTAATTTTTTATTTTATTATTATTATATATATTTTTGCTAGAAAGGAAAGGTAGAGCTCAAAACAGGTGTGGCTCTGCTCCACCTGCCCTGAATGACGGGTCGCCACTGCATGTAACCGTTATTATATTAAATGGTATTCACTCCTTATTAATGGCAAAGGGCTGCATTCTTGTTCATATTTTTTCCCAGTTGTTTATGAATAAGCTTTCCATCATATTCCATCATTTTTTGCCACGAGTAGATGTGTGTACGCATGGTCTAAAGTTTGCTGGGAGGTGAGCACATTCTCATGTCAAGTACATTTTTTATAAATGCCAACTTTGCGTGAAAACTGTCGCACGCACATATATATTGTATATTTTGTACATACTGTACACATGGTTTATAAATGACGCCCCAGGTGATCTGCTTCTGCGGCGCATGCGCGTGTGTCATGCGACTACAGCTCTAAGCGCAGCCGTATAGAGACCGTTCTCTCCCCCAAACACCATGGAGGCTTCGATGAAGATGCAATGCGAAAATGGAATGATTTTCACTTGTCATTTATTCAGTAATGTAACTGCAGTTTATGAATTTAACCTATACTATATCGGACTGTCGTATAGAATATAAATATATTTTTGAGAGAGAATCTGATCACGGGTATGCCTGGCGCAGCCAACGGACCGTTATGATTAGAATATTGGGCATGGGTTGGATTGCTGTGTTCTATCCCATTTACCTTGTTCCTTATCATTCTATCATGCTGGACCTGACTAGGCATGTTCAAAATTGTGAATTTGCAGTGCTTGCCACAAGGAAATGTGACTATCAGCATTTTGTTTTTGAGAAAATGTGAAAGGTAACAGTGGAATGATCATGAGCGACTGTCGACAAACACATATGTTTCTTAAGATAATATTATTTTCGCTATGCTCTGTTGCGCAGGCGTGCTCGCCGGGACGCTAACATTCTTGCGTGATGTAGCCTATAGGAATGTGAAGAAAACGGAGCAATAAAATGCATCGACAAAATGGTCTTGCTTCGCCGAAAGGATTTATTAGTGATCCTTAAAATACATTGTGCCAACGAAGAATGTCAGGGACATCAAATGCAGAATCTTCTGAAGGAGTAGTCTCCAAAGTGAAAGTAAAAAAGCAGATCAAGACAATCATGAAGGATTTGGAGACCATCCTGGGAGACTTGAGAGATGTGGCCAAAGAGCTCAAAGAGGTTAGTGGAATAGGTTCCTTATGTCTGGCTTAAGTGGCTTTTAGGCTGTTTGAGATGAACATACATTGTTTCTTTATTTCATGCTGGTATGGTTAGGCTATAGTTTTTCTGTTGATGGGGAGCAAAACAAGCTTGTTCTATAATAACATCTGAAGGCTCATATATAAATAATTAAGTCCAGGGCCTACAAACATTGCATTGGCCTATCATATGTGACAATATATCTTATCAGTGAACATGAAATATATTTAGGACAGGTTGTCTCTACGGAGGATGACAACGGAGCTGCGCCTTGTTGCGCATGCTTTGATATAAGCGCACAAATTAATCATTGTTCATCTTGAAGTTCCCCGGAATGGTGTTGCATTTCATGTCATCATCTTAACACAGTCTAGCCTAGGCCTACTGTTTCCATGAGATTTGTCTCCTGACAAATTATACAGCAGCTCATCAGCACCTTTTTACAATATCCGGGTTTTGTCAGTGCTGTCATTGGGTCCAAGTTATTGAAGCTGAATCACAATTGCAATTTTACTGCATTCATTCATTCATCTCATGCTTTCTTTGTTTTCTTTTCAATTCCACACATTGATCATAATAATCCTTGTTGTCTACCATCGTCCATAACCCGCAGTCTAACGTGCTTTGACATGTGGATGTTGTCAACCTATATGCTTTTGTAAGAACAGAGCTGTCCAGCCTGCTGAGCCTGAAATACTCGTCCCTATCTGACAGGTTGTCACTTGGATAAGACCTACTTACAAGATTTTTCTTACATCCTGTATTAAAATGGATATACGGTACACGTGTCCTATGAAATAATAGTCCTCTTTCAACCGTTTCAACAAGTATTTGAATGGAATAGTAGCAGGGTCAGTGTGTTCTATTCAGGGAAGCATACACAATCTGTCAGTCTAACAACACTGCTAAAACAACCAACCTAGAGGGTTGTCAATATCAAAGCCAATATTTCAGTGAATCCCATTCAAATGCAGTTGTCTACTGCAACTCACACACTATACTGGCTGGATTCAAGCCTATGTTTAAGGGGAGCTGAACCCAGATGCTTGGCACGGAGAGAGAATCAACATGCCCTACAGCATGTGGCACTGGATACTGCAACTCTTTTTTTTTTTGTGGCCCACTAAATGATCAATTTATGACTGTGCATGGAGATTTCACTCTAAATGAGCTTTTCGCACCATGAAATTGAGATATGCGGATATTACTTCAATATTACTTCAATGTCTTTAATTACTTCAAAATGTAATGTTTTTTAAAAAGGTATACTGTATGGATATTGTTCACAGACATGGTTTGGCAAAGTATTGGCTGCCACTGTAATGTGAGTAGTAAAATGATTTAATGATATGTAAATCATCTCCATAGGTCTTAATAGGTATTATGTCAGTTATGGATTACAAAGTAATTTCAGACTATCCCTAATAGTTTTTAACATTGTGTCTTTTGATGCATGCATATCAGTAATAAGGGTTGATTTCTAGTCAGAATTAGTAAAGATACCTAAGGGAAGATGTCATTCACTACGAAGAGATGTCTGCCATTTTTACTGACTATGTATATTATTATCATCACCTCAACCATGAATGTATGGGAGGCAGAGTATGTGCTTTCAACAATTTCAATTGAATATGTCCACTATGTGTAAGTGCATACACACAGAATGAATTCTTATCTAAACAAGTTAGTACTGCTAATTCATAGCCAGAGGGTTCCACTTCTGAGTCTGAATACAATTTGGTGGGTTGTGTGGGTAGTTTCCCCTTACCTTACAAATACATAATGAATCAGATAATATTGTTGTGTTGCAAGTGAATCTGGCTTGAGATTACCAAATGTTAAAAGTTATTATAATATTGCATTATTTTAATAGCCAGGTTGCACGTCAACAAGTGCTTCATACAGTAACATTTTGTCTGCTGCTGTATTTTGTACTCTAATAGTCTGTTACTTTGATGTCTGTCAAGCTAAATATAAGTACTGTCCATGATAGCTCTTTTTCCTTTCTACTGGTTCAGGTTGTGCATGAGATCGACTCCCTCACGTGTGACCTACAGCTGGAGGAGGCGATGACGGACATTTCCAAGACAGACACCCTGAACAGCAGCTGTAGCAGCAGCACCACCACAGCCTCCAGCATTGACAAGATCAAGATCTACCCTGACGACGCTATCTTTAGGCCCCCGTCTGTCATCCCTGCTGTCCTGACTGTGCTGAAGAAGCCCCACCCTCCTCTGCCGCCTCCCAGGCTGACATCTATCAAAGCGGAGGAGAACAACAAGAATCCTCCATCAGGGAACCTACTAGCCAAGGCTAACGGGACTCTTATGCGCAATGAAGTTTTCACAGGGAAGCCAAACAGAGACTTATTGTACTGCATCTCAAATAGTATTCCAGAGAAAGGACGTACACCCATGTCTTTGCTACGGCATGAAGAGAGCAAATGCCACCAGGCCACCAGGGAGCGGGTCCGATTTAGTGAAAAGGTCCAGTATCACGGGTACTGCCCTGACTGTGACATGCAATATGACGTCAATAACACAGATATACACTTACAGACAGAATTGACTGAAGAAATTAGCCCTGTCCATCAGTGTTCCTCCTCCTCACCACCACCCCAGCTCCTGTTGGAAAATGGCGGCCTCAGCGTCAGCCATAGTTTCCCTCCTGCAAACTCGCCTTGTGTGCCTCATCCTAACCCTTCCTTGAAACCACAGAAAACCATCCTCCGAAAATCAACCACCACAACGGTTTGAAAATCAACCACCACAACGGTTTGATGTTAATCGCCCTTAATTAAACATTTAAAAATGATAGTGTTCTAGTTCTTTTTTACGAGCTTTCTACTCCAGTCAAACGTGGATTAATCTAAACAATGAGAAAAAAAGAGACTATGCACAAGGAGAGAATGAATGGTGAGTGAGTGGCAACCGACAACTGTCCTTGTAGTGTAAGGGAGTTTAGCAGGGTTGGGTTGAGAGAAGTGAAGTTAAATTGACTCATATTTTTGAAGCTATTCAAGAAACAGGAAGCTGTGTTAGAACATGTTATTAATTTATGCTTTAGGTTAAACAAGAAACCTAGCTTTCCTCAAATCCGTCCGCTGCCCAACACACTGTCTGACAGTATGGCAATGAGGTCATACCTTTTCTCACTCAATATCGCTCCACTCTCACACTTCACTTGAAGGATACAAATACTGAGCTATATTGTATGCACAATTTTTTTTTTGGTAATTGGCCACAAAATCAACATTTTGCAATAGTCGTCTCTGGATTTGCCAGGTCGCAATTGTAAATGAGAACTTGTTCTCAACTTGCCTACCTGGTTAAATAAAGGTGAAATAAAAATAAATACATTTAAACCCCATTGAAAACCTATGGTATGAATTGAATAGGGCCATCCATATGAGCAGATGAAGGATATCAAGGATCTGGAAAGATTCTCTATGGAGGAATGGTCTAGGAAGCTTTCTCCAATCTCATAAAACATTTTAGAAAAAGGCTGTGTCGTTATCCTTGTAAGGGGAGGGTGACTAGAGAATTATAAACAGGAGTGCCAATACATTATGACCCCTATCTTTTTGAGATTTGTTTTTATTTCTTGTTCAACAAAATGTCTTTCTGAGCAATTGTATTCCTATATAAATACATACAATGCCTTCAGAAAGTATTCACACCCCTCAACTTATTCCACATTTTATTGTGTTACAGCCTGAATTGAAAATGGTTCAACGAAACAAACACATGTCCACCCAGCTACACACAATACCCCCATACTGACAAAGTGAAAACATGTTCTTAGAAATCTTTGGACATGTATAGAAAATAAAATACAGAAATCTCACTTACATAATAAATATTCACACCCCTGAGTCAATACATGTTAGAATCCCCTTTGGCAGCGATTACAGCTGTGATTCTTTCTGGGTTAGTCTCTACGGGCTTTGCACACCTGGATTGTACAATATTTGCCCATTTGTTCTTTTCAAAATTGTTCAAGCTCTGTCAAGTTGGTTGTTGATCATTGCTAGACAATCATTTTCAAGTCTTGCCATAGATTTTCTAGCAGATTTAAGTCAAAACTGTAACTCGACCACTGTCTCCTTGGTAAGCAACTCCAATGTAGATTTGGCCTTATGTTTTAGATAATTATCCTGCTGAAAGGTGAATTCACCTCCCAGTGTCTGGTGGAAAGCAGACGGAACCAGGTTTTCCTCTGGGATTTTGCCAGTGCTTAGCTCCATTCCATTAAGTTTTGTTTATTGTGAAAAACTCCCCAGTCCTTAACAGTGACAAGCATGACACAGCCACCACTATGCTTGACAATATGGAGAGTGGTACTCAGTAATGTGTTGTATTGGATTTGCCCCAAACATAACGCTTTGTATTCAGAACAAAAAGTTTGATTTGCCACATTTTTTGCAGTACTATTTTAGTGCCTTGTTGCAAACATGTTGCATGTTTTGGAATATTTTTATTCTATACAGGCTTCCTTCTTTTCACTCTGTCAATTAGGTGAGCATTGTGGAGTAACTACAATGTTGTCGATCTATCCTCAGTTTTCTCCTATCACCATTAAACTCTGTAACTGTTTTAAAGTCACCATTGGCCTCATTGTGAAATACATAAGTGGTTTGCAACTGAGTTAGGAAGGACGTCTGTATATTTGTAGTGACTGGGTATATTGATACACTCTCCAAAGTGTAATGAATAACTTCACCGTGCTCAAAGGGATATTCAATGTATTTTTTTACCCATCTACCAATAGATGCCCTTCTTTGCGAGGCATTGGATAACCTACTTGGTCTTTGTGGTTGAATCTGTATAGGTGTTGAATACTCTACTCAAGACATTACATTTTTTAATTTTTTATTAATTTGTAAAAAATGTACTTTTACTTTGACATTATGGGGTATTGTAGGCCAGAGACAAAAATCTAAATTAAATATATTTCAAATTCAACACAAAAAAAATGTAAAAAGTCAAGGGGTGTGAATACTTTCTGAAGGCACTGTAGTTCAGTTTTTGTATTATTTATTTTATAGTCTTTTTTGCTCATCTTTATCAAGGCTGCCAATAATTAGGGACCTGACTGTATATAACCATTCATCACATGTTGGTATTTTGGTCTTAATTGAATAGAACTGTAGTCAAACAGTCATACCCATGTGTGTATGTGGTAGGGCTTTACTATGTTATTATGCCATTCAAAAACGTATGAAAGGGTATGCATTCAAAGACATTTAGAACCTAAAATCGTTATTTTGCTGTCCCCATAGGAGAACCCTTTGAAGAACCCTTTTTGGTTCCAGGTAGAACCCTTTTGGGTTCATGAATTACCCTTTCCACAGAGGGTTCTATAGGGAACCCGAAAGGGTTCTACCTGAAACAAAAAATGGTTCTCCTATGGGGAGAGCCAAAGAACCCTTTTGGAATGAATGAAATTAGGCATACCCTGGAGGTGGATGGAAATAGGGGCACCTCCTACTAGCAAGGCTTCTAATGAGCAGGACTAGGCTATTACTGTGCTGATAGCAATCTTTCGTACTGCCTTTGTACCACCACAAATGTTGACAATGCTCTAAAACCGACATGGACAAGCGGCGTGTGTTTGAAATGTGTGTGAGTGTGAACAAAGACAAAAAGCGGGGCGTGAAATTTTATGTTGATGTGACTCAATGCATGATCTCTTTGCTCTAATGGACAAGCTTACTAACTGCGTTCACCATTTAGATAAGGATTTGTGCTTATTCAAGCATTTAAAAAATTAGGAATGCCATGAAGGACATAGCAATGTCAGCCCCGCAGACTTGTGCGCCTGGTCACATTGATGAGATTAGTAGAAACATTTTATTCTAGAGAAATCAATGTATTTACCTTCATCAAGAAGTACAGTGCTATTGAAAACTAACAGATTAAGAACCATTTCCAGGAAATACATAAATACATAATATAGCCTACTGAAAGGAAATGCTGAGTGATCAGTGTTGTGAGAACCTTAAAAGGGCTTCCAGCAGAATGTGCCCACACGAGCCATATAAAGAGATATCTATCGCAATGATGACTCCCACCCACCCAACTACAAGTCTTGTATACATGTAACACAATTACAAAGATACATGTAACACAATTACAGTACTGTAGTGCCAATCCACAATTACCTATCATATTCTGCCATATGTAGGCTGCTACTACAGTGCTAGACAAAATTGTTAATATACTCATCATGTATCAATGGGTTATGTCTTTCTTTGCTTCCTCAATCAAAATAAGATGAAAAGACATTAAACAAAATGAAAAGTGAAATATGGCAAGACAAATAATACAGTTTTGTGCCAGAGGCTTTCCATCTATAATGGAGATCTCAAAAGGGCATTACGATACAAAAGAGTGCTGAACTACATTATCGAACATCAATGCTAACAATACATCTTGCACGTTAGGTATGGATGCTCTGTTAGATTAGTCCCCCTACTACCATATTGCACATAGAAATGGTGGAAAGGGAATGTCCTCTTGCAGTCGTTTGTGTGTTTGAGAGCGAGAGCATGAGTTTGAGAAATGTTTTTGTGAAGCAAACTTAATCAGAGATTATTATGCCCCTTTGGAGACTATTAAAAGCAGAGGCATCAGATGCATCTCCTTTTTTAAGGGAAAACAATATTACAATTTGGACTTGTTTATCACAGCTATGGTGACACAGCTGTCCAGATATACACTCACAAATTTGTCAAGTGTAAGAATTGACCAAGAGGCTATGAGGAATGTATGAAACCACACACATTTAGGAAATACAGTTAGGCCTTTTATGTCACCCCAAAACTTTACAGAAACTGTAAAAAAAGGGACAGTATCAACATTATACTGTTATGTGTAATCACCCTTGATGTAAGCCATTTGACTTTGACATTAGGTAAAGACAGCCCAATCTTCAATCCAAGAACAAAGCATTCAAGTTGACCAACATCTGTGAGTTACAAACTGTTAGGTTCCAACAACATACAGGATTATTGATGTTTGCTATTATTCTGTTGCTGCATGCGCATGTTTTATAAGAGAATGTTCTATTTTGTTCCCTCTTTTGCGATTAGATGAAAAAAAAGGTATACAATGCAGCCTTGAATGCTCGGAAAGGAATTGTGCAACAATTTCTAACAAAATCATTTTTTTGAATTGTGGTTATGTTCTTTTTAATCTGTTCATTCCCATAGCTGCGGCTGTTTATGCAAGTTCAATTGCATTTCCCTCTTATTGTCAGAATGCTCATATGCATGTTTTCTTTGTTTTCCCCTGCAGGTCCTTCTGGGTAAGAGTGGAAAAAACCTTCACTGACATTAAGCTGATCAACTTCAGTTCAGCATACAGTCACTGAGAACGATGCTCCCTACCTTTGACAGAACATCCCCCAGAACCCCCGAGCCATGGCCAAATAATTCATCCTCACAGAGAGAGAACATTGTAAGTCCTCAAGGCATATTCTTATCCATGGATAAATATGGCAGAAGTTCAAATGTAATGGAAAAATAAGATGAAAACATTGTGTCCAAGTGGGACTCGTTCATTTACAACTGAAATTAAGATTTTCTGTTTAGTCATAGGTTAAACTGATGTCCCCAGCATTTGGAGAACTCTTCCAGGTGGAAGTCTACTCAGTCTCAAGTCCTGTTGAGAGGGCAAGAGAGAGAGAGCGCGAGCGAGGAAAAAAAAAACATGGTCAATATTTTAAAGCCATAATTTGAACAAGAAAAGACCCACTCAGTTACAGTTTTTTGCTCTGTGAATTGTGCTATATTTGCCTTGAAGATAACCTATTTGAAATAAACATCCAGTGAAATCTGGTAATCTGCAGTGACTGCTCTGAAGATAGAAGCCGCAACATGGTCCTCTAATGTCTATACTGTGGTAGGGTGTGAAAAACATACAGTAAATGTGTCCTTTTGCAAATCCAACATACAATATGAGGCAAGTTGAATGGCTCAGAAATTGTAATGGAGGCTGGTCACTCATTTGTGATCAGAATATGTTGTGCATATTGAAATCTATGTTCAATGTCATGCAAGTTACTTGCAAAGATATGGCATACAGCTTTAAACAACTCTCAAAGACAGAATCATTTGCATCAAATTGTATTTGTATATATTTAGAGTAATTTTCTACAGAGATTTTAACATAAACTCTAATATTTTTGATATTCCATGGGATGAGAGTAGTATTTTGAAGAAGACTGTCATACTTTTGAAATACATTTATCTCTGCAGGGCATATCTGGATATTCTATTTCTATAGTGAGAGAGTATTTGTATAGATTTTAAAAAACATGTTATCGTTATGTTTACAGGGGTGTAAAAAAAATGTGTAGCACATGAAAGCAAACTAGATTAAACCAAATACAGTACATTGTTGTGCTCAGAGGAAGCATGATGCTGAATGAATGCACGGCTGATTCTTCTTCCACCTCATCCTGTCATCACTGTGGTCTCCTATGCATTTACTGGAGAGGCTGTTGAGACATGCTGCCCCTTCCACAAACTGGAGTGCACCTCACCTTTGCCCACCCTTAGCTGATGTGGACTTTGTGACTGTGTGTCCTTGTCTCTCTGGACCACTAATGACTTTGCTTTGAAGAGGACGGAACGTAACAAAACAAACTTTGTCAATGACGTGTCGGGAAAACAATGTATATGTCCACATCTTTATGAATAATTTGCACTTTGCACTTATGTTAGTCTTTATACTTTGTGGACTTTAACACGTGAATTACAGAATAATTTCAAGTATGTGTGTTTATTGTGTTGATTTGACATTTCAATGCCTGCTTTTAAAGCTTTTTGAAAGGCAATGACCTACAGTATATCACCCTCTAGAGGTCAAATGAAAAAGGAACTATTACTGCAAGCTACTACAATGTCATTATCTCACGGTCAGTGTTCACTTTCTAGAAGTGTAACAGGAGAGATGCTCTGGGAAACCCAATTCCAAGTGAACAAACATAAGAGGCAAAAGGAAGAAAAACAGAATAGATATTTTAATAATAGTATTGCATGAACCATGAGCTTGTGTGATCCATCCACTGTCCCAAGTAGACCTTCAATGTAACTTTCAATGTATAGCCCGTGAATCTGCACGGACCCGGGTCTCACTAATGAATTCATACCACACCAATCTTAGTTGAATACTATTTTTTAGTATTTATTTACTAAAAAGCTAAAATGATGATGAAAGATAGACAAAACACATTATAGGCTATTGATTAGAACAGGCCAACACACTGTGGCGCGTGTTACCCACAATGGGAATTTCAAAAGAGAGAGAAAAAAAAAAGTACACAAGAGAAATATACATTTGGGTGAATTTCTCAGCTATGCTATTCTAACCCTAGCCTTGCCTCAAACTGCCGCTCTTATGGGTCAGAATATAATGATGTAATTACGTGGGAATGATCTCCGAGGATTCTCTGAGTGGACCGTTCCGCTGTTCGATGACGCACTTCTCCTGCGTACCTCCCTCCTCCTGATGTCAGTGTCCTTTTTGGCTTAGGAGTCTGTTCCCTCACCCTTTTCTCTGGAAGGGGTCTTCTGAGGACAGACAGCTCTGTAGCTCAGAGCTCACAACACAGGAATGAAACCCTTTAGAAGGTACCCCAGACAGGGCCAACCAGGCAGAATATAACCCCACCCACTTTGCCAAAGCACAGACTCCACACCACCCGAGGGATATTAACAGACAACCAACTTACAACTCTGAGACCAGACTGAGTATAGCCCCCTCCTACCCCCTCCACCTCACCTCATGAGCCCGAGGGGGCACAAAACCAAACAGAAGATTACGTCTGTGACTCAACCCACTCAAGTGACGCACCCCTCCTAGGGACGGCATGGGAGAGCACTAGTAAGCCAGTGACTCAGACTCTGTAATAGGGTCAGAGGCAGAGTCCCAGTGGGAGCCTTCCAGGCAGAGACAGCAAGGGCAGTTCGTCGCTGCAGTGCCCTGCCGTTCACCTTCGCACCCCTGGGCCAGACTACACTCAATCATAGGACCTACTGAAGAGACGAGTCTTCAGTAAGGACTTAAAGGTCGAGACCGAGTCTGCGTCTCTCAAATGGATAGGCAGATCATTCCATAAAAATGGAGCTCTATAGGAGAATGCCCATAGAGCTGTTTGCTTAGAAAGTCTAGGGACAATAAGGAGGCCTGCGTCTTGTGACCGTAGCTTACGTGTAGGTATGGACGGCAGGACCAATTCTTGCTAAGTAGCCTATGCTTACCTGGCTGAATATCATGATTCTTTGCATCAATCCAGTGGCCATTTGTTTTGCAAACTCCATCTCATGTGCGCTACAGAAACACCGCTAACCGAACAGTGCAACAGTGCAACGTGCAACACTTGAATTAAATGGTAACTACTAAAAAATATATATATTTTTTTTGCAGACCTCAAAAGTGGTCTTGTGATGTGATTTAAAACCTGTTTGGGATAGGGGGCGGTATTTTCATGTCCAGATGAAATTGTGCCCAAAGCAAACTGCCTGCTACTCAGGCCCAGAAGCTAGGATATGCATATAATTGGTAGATTTGGATAGAAACACTAAAGTTTCTAAAACTGTTAAAATTATGTCTGTGTATAAACAGAACTTATTTGGCAGGCGAAACCCCGAGGACAAAACATCCAGGATTTTTTTGTTTGTTGAGGTGACTGTTTTCAATTGCATTTCTATGGGAATCTAGATTTCTGAGGCATCTGGTTGCAGTTCCTAGGGGCTTCCACTAGATGTCAACAGTCTTTAGAAAGTGGTTGATGTTTTTCTTTTGAGTAATGAAGAAGTATGGCTGTTCAGAATGAGTGTCGAGTCTAGTGTACTCGTGTTTGTACTCACTTTCATTTTATCCGCTATTGAACACGGTTTATTCCTTCTTAAATTTGATCGATTATTTATGTTTTAAAATACCTAAAGTTGTTTGAAATGTTTGGACCAAGATTACAGGTAATTTATTAGATAATGTGTAGTCAGGTTGGGCGAGTTGGAACCAGTGTTTTTCTGAATCAAACGCGCCAAATAAATTGACATTTTGGGGATATAACGACGGAATTAATCGAACAAAAGGACCATTTGTGATGTTTATTTGAGATATTAGAGTACCAACAGAAGAAGATCTTCAAAGTTAAGGCATTAATTATTAACTGACAGATTTTATGTTTTTATTTTATTTTATTATGCTAATTAGAATTCCGCGGGTGTGGACATCGACTTTAGTCTTATTTCAAACCAACTTGCATAAACCTGAAACGGACCCTTACCTTAAACCTAACCTTAACCAAACCCTTAACTCTGACCCTTACCACATTTTTAAAAATAAATTCTGTCCTTATAGCCTTTTCCAATTGACACACTCCTCGAGCACCTATCCAGTTATTGGTCTTCGGATTAAGGAAGGAGAGGAGAGTCCATTGACTTCCATTGAAACAGAAAAAAAAATTGGGTGTGGGATGTTGACCCCCAGAGGTCCGATGTCTCGTTTCCTCTTCCGTCTCTGGCTTCAACAACACTGCAAGGTATGATAAAAAACCCTGATGGACATGGGACAACTGTCATACCAAATTTAAAATAAATACGATTTTTAATTACCAACGTAGCATAAAGTAGGCTACCCTGTTATACAGTGAGCAAACTGCACTTTCTGAAGTTGGATAATTTTTACTGTCTGGACCAAAAACATTTAGCTATGCAGATAGTATGGGCAGCAAATTAAAGTTGTTGTGACCTTTGTCTTTTTTCTACTTTCCCTGATTGGATTGACTAGCTAACACTGGGGTGTATTCATTACGCTGATTATGTGCCTAGCATACTCCCTTAACTATCTACTACTAACAGTAGCTCTAACTATAACCATAACCCTTACTCTAAACCTAAACGTAACCATTGCCCTAGCCTTGTCCCTTACCCTAACCTTTATTCTAATTCAGCATAATCCCAAATGCGGTCCTGGGGACCCCAAGGTGTGCATGTTTTGTTTTTTGCCGTAGCACTACACAGCTGATTCAAATAATCAAAGCTTGGTGATTATTTGAATCAGCTGTGTAGTGCTAGGGCAAAAACCAAAACGTGCACCCTTTGGGGTCCCCAGGACTGAGTTTGGAAACGCTAGTCTAATCTAAACGAAGCCAGCTAAACCAGGAAAGGTTAAGATAACATTATACCTGAAACATTCATATGTGAGTAGAGAGTGTAGCTACAGTATACCTCCACTGTGTATTGGGTGTTCTAGGCAACAACAAAAAAGCTGTGGTGTGAAATTATAATTTGTTTCTGAAATGACAGTAACATTTTGCAGTATACTATTTTCTGTTTCAACTCCAGCAGAAGGCTAGAAGAGGGATGTTGAATTCTGAGCTCCAAGGCTGTTGTTGTGAGGTTAAACTGGACTGTAAAGGATTCACTTACTGGATATGAGATAGACCTATGAGGATACCCCTCGTCTACATCCAGTCTTTGACGCACCAATTGACTGGAAATGCTGTTAAATTTAAAAGCACATTTTTGCACCTTAACCCTGTAGTAGCCTAATACTTAAAAAATGCATCACTGAAAAGACTTGTCTGAACATGTGAAAGTTAATGTATGTGGCAGAGCACTTGCCTTCACCTGCCCAATCATATTATGTCAATGTCATTAGTCTAAGTGGCTCTAGCTAGAAGAGCCCGTTACAGTCACCTCTTGCATGACCCCAGGCATCTCGTAAACAAATCCAAATAATTCAAGACGTTGCACTACACTACTTGTAACCTACAAATGGGTAGATAGGGCGTTTGTTTACAGTAGTCTAATCCTAGACGCCTGTGGAGGGAGAGTAATGAAGCTGAACGAATGTAGCGTGGCTCACTATGCCACCTGCGTCGCCGCCAGACATGATGGGCTTTCTGTTCAAGAAGGGGGAGTGGAACACAGCCTACCACAGGCGCTGGTTCATCCGGAAGGGCAACATGCTGTTCTACCTTGAGGAGTGTGAGAGCCAGGAACCCATCGGTGTCATCGCATTGGAGTGCTGCACCGTGATGCTCTGCAAGTCAGCTGAAGAACTCGCCTTCACCATCAAGTTTGACTGCGCCAAGGTGTGTGTCTACAAGTTGGCGGCAGCAAACCAGGCAGCCATGGAATCTTGGATGAAGGCTGTGTCACGAGCCAGCTTCGGCAAGGAGATCCAGGATGGACCTGGAGGGCTTCAGGGCATGCACACTCCAAATCAGGAACATCATCTAGTGCTCCTCTGGTGCCCTCTTCCCAGGTTACAGGTTCAGCTGTCGCACAGGGGGAGACTCATACCCACAGCCTTCAGGAGGAGGTACAACTCCTTTCAGGAACCTCTAAAGAGAGTAAGCCCTCTGCTCAGGTCAATGGGTGCGCAATGGGCCCCCCCTCTGGTGTGCCGTGGGAGGGGAACAGAAATGGGAACGATGTGGGGCGATGTGGTCAGGCCCCCGCCTGTGCCTCCGCGCAGTGTGGGTGCATCTCTCTCCTGAGTTTTGCTTCTCCACATTTCACGACTGGTACAGAAAATAGGTTGCTGAACTAAGGGTGGAGTGGCTTCAGAGCTAGTTAGGCACCCCTCTCTCCCACCTCACAGCCCAACATTAGAAAGGGTACTTGTCACCTCGCACAAATTGTTTCACCCCAAAATACCTTGATTTTAATGTCAGAGAGTGTGTCCTTGTAATTCCAAACACTGTCTTGGGGCAGTCTGGGAAGCTGGCTGGCTTGCTAAAAGCAGCACTTTCCTGGTAGTTTTAGCTGTCATGGGCCATCGGTAATATGATGTGTTGTCATAGGAATTTACTGTCACTTCATTTTATATGAGAGTATGGTATTTCAAAGAAAAGCTTTGTATTTACACATTTCTAGTTATTTTGTATTTTTTTAATCTTAAACTACAATAGAATCAACTATTTTATCACGTTTTATATCATTGTTGTTTTCTACCATTTTTTTATACACAAAGGATGACTCCTGAATGTTCCTGAATTGAGTATATCTGGCAGATGATAGAAATTAGTATATCGGTATGTACAGTACCAGTCAAAAGTTTGGACACACCCACATCAAGGGTTTTTCTTTATTTCACTATTTTCTACAAAATATAATTTATATTTGAGATTCACCCTTTGCCTTGATGACATCTTTGCACACTGTTGGCATTCATGAGGTAGTCACCTGGAATGCATGTCAATGAACAGCTGTGCCTTGTTAAAAGTTAATTTGTGGAATTTCTTTCCTTATTGCGTTTGAGCCAATCAGTTGTGTTGTGACATGGTAGGGGTGGTATTGAGAAGATAGCCCAATTTGGTAAAAGACCAAGTCCGTATTATGGCAAGAACAACTCAAATAAGCAAAGAGAAACAACAGTCCATCATTACTTGAAGACATGAAGGTCAGTCAATCCAGAAAATTTCAAGCACTTTGAAAGTTTCTTCATGTGCAGTCGCAAAAACTATCAAGTAGGATGAAACTGAATCTTCTGAGGACCGCAACAGGAAAGGAAGACCCAGAGTTACCTCTGCTGCAAAGGATAAATGCATTAGAGTTAACTGCACCTCAGATTGAAGCCCAAATAAATGCTTCACAGAGTTCAAGTAACAGACACATCTCAACATCAACAGTTCAGAGGATTTGCTTCACATTTTTATGGTTACCGTGTAGTTTTCATCATTTTGATGTCTTCACTATTATTCTACAATGTACAAAATAGTTTTAAAAAATTAAGAAAAACCCTGGATTTAGTAGGTGTGTCCAAACTTTTGATTGGTACTGTACTATGTTGAAAATATGCATTTTATAATGTTTTACCAGAGGTCTTGAAACGACGACCATTGAAGAATGAATACGGTTTCATGAATTATTTAAACCACAATGATTATGCTCATGCTATGGATTATATATTTTGGAAATTGTTCTTTCTCTTTAATCTGTGCCTTATGATTTTCCTCCCAAACATTGACGAGTCGACACACAATATTAGTCTGTCTAATAATGACAGAGTACCACATCCCAGTGCAATTTTATTAATTTGTGACAGATTTCACGCAAAGTATTATCATTAGTACCTTTAAAAAATATATATACAGTGGGGCAAAAAGTATTTAGTAAGCCACCAATTGTGCAAGTTTTCCCACTTCAAAAGTTGAGAGAGGCCTGTAATTTTCATCATAGGTACACTTCAAATTTGTAGTATTTTTAATGAATTTATTTGCAAATTATGGTGGAAAATAAGTATTTGGTCAATAACAAACAAATTCTTTTTTATATACCCTTTGTTGGCAAGTACAGAGCAATGACGTTTCTGTTAGTCTTCACAAGGTTTTCACACACTGTTGCTGGTATTTTGGCCCATTCCTCCATGCAGACCTCTGGAGCAGTGATGTTTTGAGGCTGTTGGTGGGCAACACGGACTTTCAACTCCCTCCAAAGATTTTCTATGGGGTTGAGATCTGGAGACTGGCTAGGCCACTCCAGTACCTTGAAATGCTTCTTACGAAGCCACTCCTTGTTTGGCCGGGCGGTGTGTTTGGGATCATTGTCATGCTGAAAGACCCAGCCACGTTTCATCTTCAATGCCCTTGCTGATGGAAGGAGGTTTTCACTCAAAATCTCACGATACATGGCCCCATTCATTCGTTCCTTTACATGGATCAGTCATCCTGGTCCCTTTGCAGAAAAACAGCCCCAAAGCATGATGTTTCCACACCCATGCTTCACAGTAGGTATGGTGTTCTTTGGATACAACTCAGCATTCTTTGTCCTCCAAACACGACGAGTTTAGTTTTGACCAAAAAGTTATATTTTGGTTTCATCTGACCATAAGACTTTCTCCCAATCTTCTTCTGGATCATCCAAATGCTCTCTAGTGTGAGCATACCAAGTAATTAGGCGTCACTCTAAAGCGGGAAGGTGGAATAAACGAGTCAGGAGTAGGTTTTTCTGATTGAACACGGTTCTCTATTGAGGGTATTTTGTCAACAAAAACATTCTAACATAATCAATGAAAAAAATCTTCCAAGGAAAAAAACACACATCTTCTTCTCCAGATGAAACAAGAACACAATAGGATAATCTTTAAACTACAACAAACATAAATCACGGGTTTGTCACCGTCTTCGTGGTTCTTTCAGCACAGCTTCTCTCTCTCGGTGGCCATCTTCCAGAGATTTTCCTCCTCTCTGCTGGTTCCATTCTCTCTTTTATAGGGGAAGGAGAGTATCTCATTAGTACCGTCAGCTGTGCTTAATTGACTCTGGTTACCTTGTCTCCCATGCTTTGTTGGGCTGCTATCCATGAGCCCAGCCTGCCCTCTAGTGGTCCTTCCACATACCTTCCCACCCAGGACCGAACCGGAGGGTCGGACCCCAGATGCACCGTCTTGGTCGCGTCGGGACAGCGCGTCTACATTCCCGTTCCTCGATCCGGCCCTGTGGATGACATGGAAAGAGAACGGTTGTAAAGACAAAAACCATCTGGCTATTCTGTTGTTATGGTTTCTCTTACCAGCCATCCACGTGAGGGGCGCATGGTCAGTAACTAATGCAAACCTCCGACCCAGTAGGTAGTACCGGAGATAATCGAGGGCCCACTTGATGGCTAAGGCCTCTTTCTCTATGGTCGCATACCTCTGTTCCCGATCGCTGAGTTTCCTACTAATGAAGAGAATCGGCTTCTCTGCTTCACCTTCACCCTGAGCTAGTACGGCCCCGAGCCCTGTATCCGAGGCGTCGACCTGCACAATGAACTCTTGTGAGAAGTCCGGAGCCTGTAGAACGGGATCAGAACACAGGCCATCTTTTAACAATTGAAAGGCCTCTTCCATCTCGTCTTTCCACTCAACCTGGTTTGACAGGTTTTTCCTGATGAGGTTTGTGAGGGGGTTGGCAATGGTTGCATATCCCGGGATAAAACGGCGATAACATCCTGTTATCCCTAAGAAGGCCCAAACGTCTCGCTTGGTCCGGGGTCGAGGCCAGTCACGAATTGCCCTGGTCTTCTCTGCCTGCGGGCGTATTTTCCCATTCCCCACGGTATACCCCAGGTATTCCGCTTCGGACAGGCCCAGGCAGCATTTATTTGGATTGGCTGTCAACCATGTGGCTTCCAAACTCACGAGCACCGCCCGTAATCGCTGGAGGTGACTATCCCAGTCCTCGCTGTGGATGACCACATCGTCTATGTACGCCAGTGCAGTCCGAAGGGCATCCTCACATACTGGAAAAGCCCCTCTGGGGTGGCGAAGGCAGTCTTTGGGCGATCCTCCGGAGCCACCGGCACTTGCCAATATCCCTTCGTCAAATCCAGGGTAGTGATGAACTTGGCCTTTCCTAAGCGCTCCAAGAGTTCATCCACGCGGGGCATGGGCTACGCATCGAATGTAGAGATGGCATTCACACCCCTAAAGTCGTTGCAGAGTCTCATACTACCATCGGCTTTGGGGACCAGGACTATGGGACTGGACCACTCACTCGTCGAGGGCTCGATCACGCCCATCCTCAACATCTCCCTCACCTCTTTCTTAGCGATGACTCGGCGAGCCTCAGGAATCCTGTAAGGGCGGATATGCACTTTCTTGCCGGGTTCAGTGTGGATATGGTGGAACAGGACATCTGTTTGTCCTGGGAATGGAGAGAATATTCGACCAAAGTTCATAATCAGCTTGTCTAGCTGTCTTGACTGCTCCGGTAGGAGAGTTTGGCCACGGCGCACCTGTGGTAGAGCCTCTTTTTTTTCTTTGCCTTCCAGGGCCATCAAAGCCACCTCCTCCTCTCGTCCATGGTACGTCTTCAGCAGGTTTATGTGATAGAGTTGGACCTTCTTCCTCCTGTCAGGTTGCTTGATGAGGTAATTGACCGGTGAGACCCTTTTCATTACCTCGTAGGGCCCCCTCCACTGCGCCTGCAAGCGATGTTCGGCCGTGGGCACAAGCACCATCACTTTCTCTCCCACGGTGAACTCACGTGGGGTCGCAGATTTATCATAGGCCCGGCCTTGGTTCCTTTGGGCCTTCTCCATATGCTCCTTGACTATGGGCCACACTGATGACAGGCGGTCTCTCATCAGGGTAACGTGTTCTATTGTGGATCGAAAGGGGCATGGTTGGGTCTCCCAGGTCTCCTTGGCTAAGTCGAGGATTCCTCGACAGGGTCTGCCATAGAGCAATTCAAATGGAGAGAATCCAGTGGATGCCTGGGGTATTTCTCGCAGGGCAAACATTAAGTGTGGGAGAAGCATGTCCCAGTTTTTCCCGTCTCGGGACACCACTCTTCTCAACATGCTTTTAATTGTTTTGTTCAAGCGTTCACACAACCCATCTGTTTGAGGGTGGAATATGCTTGTACGTATCTGTTGAACCTGATATAACCGACACAAGTCCTTCATCAACCGGGACATGAACGGGGTTCCTTGATCGGTTAAGATCGTCTTGGGATGGCCCACACGAGAGAACATCAGGAATAACTCCTTGGCAATTCCCTTTGACGACATGTTACGCAGGGGTATGGCCTCCGGGAACTTGGTAGCATAATCTATAACCACTAGGATGTACTCGTGTCCTCTGGCGGATTTTGGGAGGGGTCCTACGAGGTCCATAGCTATGCGTTCAAAGGGAGTCTCTATGATGGGGAGAGGAATCAAAGGGTTACGTAGGTGTGGCCGTGGGGCTGTACGTTGACATTGATCACACGTCTTACAATACCTGGCCACATCTCGGGTGACACGGGGCCAATAGAATCTCTGCATGATTCTGTCAATAGTCTTGTCTCGTGCCAGGTGTCCTCCTAGGACGTGGGAATGGGCTAACTGTAGAACTGTATCCCTGTATGGTCTAGGCACCATTAGTAATTCCTGGTTTTCCCCCCTTCGTCATACGACCCAGTATAAGAGACCCCGCCTGATTGCATAGTAAGGAAGAGGGGGCTCACCTGATCCGTCGACGTTCCTCCCGTCGATCACCTTCACCTTCCTCATGGCCTCTCTTAGGTCTGGGTCTCTATGCTGCGAGGTGCCGAACTGTCCCTTTAATTCCTGGGGCAGGTCAACCTCAGTAGAGGGATGTGGAGGTTGTTCCACATCCCCATCAGGGGAGACCGAGGAGAATCCCTTCCAGGTTCCCTCCTCGGATGGAGCTTCAAATATATCCCTTAGTGCCTGGTTGCTCCTTCCTTCCTGCGTTGTGTATAACCCTTCACAGGTGTCTTCATCGGTGGTTTCCTGGAATATCTGTCGTAAACGTTGGGTCGCTATTTCTTCCTGGCTACGTCTCCTTGTAGTACTACTACCTCGGGCTTGGAGATTCTCTTCTTTCCTGTCCCCCTTCTTCCCGTGCATAACGTCATCTGCCGAAGCTCCTTATATAGGGGACAGTCTCTCCCGATCAATAATGGCACCTTCAGCTGGGGCACTTTCCCTGCCCTGACTGTACACCTTCCTTTTGGAGTGAGAATAGGCAGATTCACAGTGGGGTAATAGTGGGTGTCTCCATGGATACAGGATACGGCTACTTTGTCTGGTAGCAGTGTTGCGGAGGTAACCATCCGCTCCTCTACTAACGTAACCATACTTCCCGAGTCGAGAATAGCTACCACATCTTGTCCTTCAACTCACACCGGAATCTCTGAGGCTGGGGCTATCTCTGCTAACCAACAGTGTTGATCCTGCCCCCTCAAAATGGGATGTGTGGGGGTAGGCAGTGACGACTCCGTGACCATGGGCTCATCCTTGCTAGGACATTGTGGGGCATAATGGTTGGGAGACTGACACTTATAACACCGACCCGGCTATGTTGTGGCTGACTTCTCCCACCTCCGGGGGGGGCTTGGACGTTTCGGTGGCGGGCACGCCGGGGTGAGTCGTGGTACGGGATTGGAAGACTCCTTCCGTTCCTCCTTGTCACTTTTTAACAGCTCCCCTGTAGACCGATATGTTTCCACCGCCTGGGCTATGTCGTCGGCTGACAACGGGTTGGCTTGCCCCACAACCCTTTTTAAGTCACTGGGTAATTCTCTCAATATCTTGTCCACTAGGAGAGTCTCTATCACATGTCCTACTCCCTTTCCAGGTTCTAGCCACTGTTTCGTCAGTCGTATTAAGGCGAAGATCTGGGCACGGGTTGATCAGCTGTATAGGTCCATTGATGGAACTTTACAGCCCTATCTCTGGCAGTCAGCTGGTACCGGGACAGGATCTCGGTTTTTAGTCACCCATAGTCCGCAACTTCGCGGGAATCCAGGTCAAAATAGGCTTCCTGAGCCACCCCGGTCAAAAGAGGAGCTAATGCACTAGCCCATTCTGTGGGCGGCCACTCTTCCAAGGTGGCCGTCCTTTCGAAGGTCATGAGGAAGGCCTCAATATCATCCTCCTTGGAGAGACGAGGTAACATGGCGTGAGCAGCCGCACTTGGCCGAACTCTAGGTTCTTCTCGTCGACTCAGCTGCTGTTGCAGGAGTTCTATGGTTGTCTGCTGTGCCGTGATCAATTGTTGTAGTAGGGCGTTATCCATCGTTCTTGAATGGTTCCTCCGGGTCTTCTGGAAGAATATTAATTTACTCACTTATCCTTGTGTCACTCGTCCACCTAATGCCCGCATCCTCCACCAATGTGAGCGTACCAAGTAATTAGGCGTCACTCTAAAGCGGGAAGGTGGAATAAACGAGTCAGGAGTAGGTTTTTCTGATTGAACACGGTTCTCTATTGAGGGTATTTTGTCAACAAAAACATTCTAACATAATCAATGAAAAAAAATCTTCCAAGGAAAAAAACACACATCTTCTTCTCCAGATGAAACAAGAACACAATAGGATAATCTTTAAACTACAACAAACATAAATCACGGGTTTGTCACCGTCTTCGTGGTTCTTTCAGCACAGCTTCTCTCTCTCGGTGGCCATCTTCCAGAGTTTTTCCTCCTCTCTGCTGGTTCCATTCTCTCTTTTATAGGGGAAGGAGAGTATCTCATTAGTACCGTCAGCTGTGCTTAATTGACTTTGGTTACCTTGTCTCCCATGCTTTGTTGGGCTGATATCCATGAGCCCAGCCTGCCCTCTAGTGGTCCTTCCACACTAGCAAACTTCAGACGGGCCTGGACATGTACTGGCTTAAGCAGGGGGACACATCTGACACTGCAGGATTTGAGTCCCTGGCGGCGTAGTGTGTTACTGATGGTAGACTTTGTTACTTTGGTCACAACTCTCTGCAGGTCATTCACTAGCTCCCCCCATGTGGTTCTTGGATTTTTGCTCACCCTTCTTGTGATCATTTTGACCCCACGGGGTGAGATCTTGCGTGGAGCCCCAGATCGAGGGAGATTATCAGTGGTCTTCTATGTCTTCCATTTCCTAATAATTGCTCCCACAGTTGAAGTCTTCAAACCAAGCTGCTTACCTATTGCAGATTCAGTCTTCCCAGCCTGGTGCAGGTCTACAATTTTGTTTCTGGTGTCCTTTGACAGCTCTTTGGTCTTGGCCATAGTGGAGTTTGGAGTGTGACTGTTTGAGGTTGTTGACAGGTGTCTTTTATACTGATAACAAGTTCAAACATGTGCCATTAATACAGGTAACGAGTGGAGGACAGAGGAGCCTCTTAAAGAAGAAGTTACAGGTCTGTGAGAGCCAGAAATCTTGCTTGTTTGTAGGTGACCAAAAACTTATTTTCCACCATAATTTGCAAATAAATAAATGTAAAATCCTACAATGTGATTTTCTGGATTTTTTAAGACTTAGACTTTAAGTCTAACATGATAATCTAAATAATAATTCAAATAATTTAACATACAGCATTGAATAATTTATTTAACTTTGTTCTTGTACATTTCACTTGTTCTGTTTCCCCAACATATCAATACCGAAATGAACTTGTTTTATGAGCTACTTTAAATAATTACATTTATATTAAATGCATAAGCTAGCCTAATCTTCTACTGGGGGTGAAACCCAGTGCTTGACTTGGTCTGAAATAAGTTCTGGCAGGGGCACAACTTTGGTTTTAGAAGTGAGAGGGGATCCCCACGTCCCCAGTGAAAGTTGTGCCCCTGGGTGCTGGTACTAATTTTGGGTGCCAGCACTGGTTATACTAAGGTGCAGGAGAGCCACAATACTTTTGAGCTAATATTCTGTAAGTGGGACAGAAGCTCAAGCAGTAGAACATTTTAGGTGCCGGTACTCAGCTCCAGTGTCCTCCTGCCCAAGTCAAGCACTGGTGAAACCTGAAAACATGCACTCGACCACAGCAATTTTGACAGCGGAAATGAGGCCAACTTTTTTCCATGTAGAGTTTTATCTATGTGAAGCCAGAAAAGCCAACCAACAGCTGCCTACAAACATGCCCTTATTTCTGTGATATGCAAAATAAAAGTCCTGTGAATAAACGGCATACGAAAGTCATAGTATTGGAGTATTTTATGTTACATCCTCATTAAACATGATTATATATAGGCTATACGGGTCATTTCACCAACAAGATGCATTTTGGGTAGTGTAATTTGGTCAAAATATTTTATTTGACCTAATTTTAATATTGTCAATCAATCAAATGTATTTATTTAGCCCTTTTTACATCAGCCGACGTCACAGCATTGTCATAAAGAGCACATGTTCAAATTCATAAAAAAACATTTCTTCCCATCTCAAGAGGTTTCACATTAAGAACAATTACTATAGTAAGTGTCAATTAAAGTAACAGGGTTGAAGTTTTCATCTTAAATCAGCCATAACTCCCCTTCTGACAGGTGGAATGGACGCACGCTTCTTCAACATAATGGGCTATTTGAATGCAAGCTTCACAAAACAAATGTGGAATTGATAAAACATGTCTAGCCTATCTATCTATGGGTATCAGGTTTGACATGTTTATGCCCGACCTGCTCAGTTTTCCACCACAAAACACACGAAAATGGCCAAAAGGAGTAGAACAAGCTCACCTTCTTTCACACAATGATTTGACTACTTATTAATTAATGTTCAATATTTCTTTTGAAAAAAACGAATTATGATTTTTTTCCCCACCATATTAAAATGTGGGTTGACTTTAAAATGAGCGACAAACCTAAATTAATCACTAATCATGTGAAACAAATAATCTTCAGTAATGTCAAAGCAACAAAGTAACTAACTAGGGCTTTACACATTTTTGTAAAGCCCTAGTTATTTTTTGGTTAAGTGGTTTAAAATCTACCTAGATGTCGGAAAAACTGGAGGGACATGTCAAAATGCTGACAGTTGTGGCTGCTTTGCGTGATGTATTGTTGTTTCTACCTTCATGCCCTTTGTGCTGTTGTCTCTGCCCAACAATGTTTGTACCATGTTTTGTGCTGCTACCATGTTGTGTTTCTACCATGTTGTTGTCATGTTGTGATGCTACCATGCTGCGTTTTCATGTGTTGCTGCCATGCTATGTTCTTGTCTTAGGTCTCTCGTTATGTAGTGTTGTCTTTCTTGTCGTGATGTGTGTTTTGTCCTATATTTTATTAAAAAGTATATTTTTAATCTCAGCCCCCCGTCCCCGCAGGAGGCCTTTTGCCTTTTGGTAGGCCGTCATTGTAAATAAGAATTTGTTCTTAACTGACTTGCCTAGTCAAATAACAGTTAAATAAAATATAATTTGACCCATGTGACAATACATGTTTTTTTTTTTTTAAGAGGGGGGGGGGGGGGGCTCTGAAATGGCCCCAGATTATCCGGCCCTGGATTTTTCCATGGGTTTGACACAGATATCATTTTCGTTCTCTATTGAGATTTCAGTGGAGGCTGGTGGTAGCAGCTATAGGAAGGCAGGATCATTGTATTGGCTGGAATGGAATAAATTGAACGTTATCAATCACATCAAACATATGGATTTGTTTGACAATATTTTTGAATCCTTTCCATTTATTCCATTTCAGCCACCAGCCTCCTCTGAGTTAGATACTGATTATGCAATAGTAAATAAAATAACTATTTCACCAGCAATTATTTCACCAACAATTTATAATAATGGCTGAAATGTCATTAATGAATCGTTAAGAATTCACAATTAATTTCACTGCCATTTGTACTTTTTCTTTTTTTCTTTTTTTCTGTCTGATATCAGCTGATGTACGAAGGGCTATATAAATACATTTGATTTGACTTTGATTTGATTTAGGTCCGTACTTTTATTTTGAAGGTGTTGCCGGAACGTCACCCGGAACTGATCACCACGATATTGCTAATGTTGCTGGTGTCACATCAGTCAATTTCCTTCCTGAAAGTTTGTAGCCTGTTGCACGCATTCAAAATGAGAGAGAAAGCAACGGGCTTTTGGGCATGCAGGTACATTTTAAATACATATTTATTATTATTTACCGAGGTTGGTTTTAGCTATTATAAATGTTTCTCAACGCATATGGGTTATGCTACGTCACATTTTTGGTACGTCGTCGTGCTACGTGTGCTCATCCAACAAAATAACAGAACGTAAGTATGTTGTCAAGAGCCGTGTCAAATTTGGTCTTGTTTCTGTAGTGCTCAAAACATCAGTCGTTGGAATAAGTGTCATAAAGAATATGGTTGCTTGCTTGTAGTTAGTTGTTCAGAAAGTAATTTCGGGAAAGGTTGATGACGAACTCCAAATGTGTTTTGCTGTTGATAGCTATCTAGTGTACTTTTCTGGATGAAATTTAAAGAGCTGTCCTCTCCATCACTGAGGCGAGGACTGGTTGCCACTACTTTGGGTAGTTTCTTGCAAAGCATTTTGATAGCTAACTAGCATACTTGTTCTCAGAAAGACTACCACGTTAGACCACGAACTGGATTTATTTAGTTAGTAAAACAGCCAACCTTGCTGAATGGTGATGTAATACTGTTTTTACTGAAACACAATACCAGAAACATTACACCAGGGCACGTTCAGTGCAGTTCTGTAACGTTCTAGTTATGTAGAACTCACATCCTTCTGAGATGTTGAATAAGCAATCATGTCTATTTGTAACATTTGCCTAATGAACATGTTGTTTGGGTGAATGGAAATGGTGCTGTCTGAACTCCAGGGTTGCATTCAGAAGGGTACAATGTAGTGAACTATGCAGATAGACATGGCATTTAAAAAAAACTCAGCTGGCACAATTCTTACTTGTCAGGCATACATTTGCTTGCTAGACATGCATTTTCTTCTACATTGTTTATCTGAACGCTCTACAAAATGATGCCCTGTTGAACAAAAATTTGCAACGGTGAAACCTACTGAAGATAACCAAGCAGCACAAAATAGCCTACACCCATCCTCCGGTTGCTCAGAGGGTGGTTGTAATACTGTGCTACTGCACAAGCTTGTCAATTTCTTAAAATAGGTCACTTGCTGCTTGGGGTCACATACAAAGATCAGTGACACACAAAGATCACACTTGGTATCTGAACCAAACTCAATATCCCTTGGGTTGGCTTGGACTGGATAATCAGCGTCCTCCCAAAAACTGGGTGGGCTAAGGCTGGATTTTCTCTCCACTAGAAGTAGACTACTCCGTAGATGCTCCACAGCCTCTGTGAATTTATCACACACTGCGCAGAGGGCTTCACATGGAGATTTTGATGAAATGCAGAATTTCTAGGCCTAATTATGCAAGCAACAGTGATATTTCACTAAGGAGAACGCTTGGTGGAGTACAACCCCCCCCCCATAGAAGTACGATGCCCCTTGAGCAAATGGGGGTTAAATGCTTGCTCATCGACAGGTTTTTCACCTTTGTCGGCTGGGAATTCGAAACCGCGACGTTTCGGGATACTAGACCAACACCACTAGGCTATCAATGGTTGCATGCCACATCATCGACTGACACATTTCTATAACATTATGCAGTTAGTTGGTACTTAAAATACCTATTTAGGTGTTGTAAGATCTTGTCTGGCGTCAGCAACGTTTAAGCATAGGAACCCCAGTCTTAGCTAGAAAACTCAAGTTGGCAAATGCTACACTTTGGATTACATTTGGTCTTCTGATTGGTTGAAGGTGAACTGACATGACGTGAACGCGACATTAAACTAACTGACTATTTTTGTTAAAAAATCTGAGCGATAATCAGTTTGGATACCAGGCTATGCCAGACCCACCAAACATGAGCAAATATGCAGTGCATTTGGAAAGTATTTAGACCCCTTGACTTTTTCCACATTTTGTTACGTTACAGCCTTATTCTAAAATGCATTAAATATTTTTTTACCTCCTCCATCTACCCACAATACCCCATTAACAACAAAGCAAAAACAGTTTTTTTTGTTGAAATTTTTGAAACAAAAAAAGATAACATTTACATAAATATTCAGACACTACTCAATACTTTGTTGAAGCACCTTTTAAGCTGCTGCTACTCTGTTTATTATCTATGTATAGTCACTTTAACTCTACCTTTATGTACATATTACTGATCGGTGTCCCTGCACATTGACTCTGTATCGGTACCCTCTGTATATAACCTTGCTATTGTTCTTTTACTGCTACTTTGACATTTTTTGTTCCTTTTGTTTTTTTATTTATTACTTACAATTTTTTACTTCACACTTATTTTTCTTAACTGCATTGTTGGTTAATTAAGGGCGTGTAAGTAAGCATTTCACTATAAGGTCTATTGATGATGACCTGTTGTAAACTGGTAATCTCTGTATACCTGTCGCAAGACCCACTGGTTGATGCTTATTTATAAAACTCTCTTAGTCTCACTCCCCCTATCTGAGATATCTACTGCAGCCCTCATCCTCCACATACAACACTGTTCTGCTAGTCACACTCTGTTAAAGGTTCCCAAAGCACACGCATCCCTGGGTCGCTCCTCTTTTCAGTTCGCTGCAGCTAGCGGCTGGATGGAGCTGCAACAAACTGGACAGTTTTATCTCAATCTCTTTATTCAAAGACTCAATCACGGACTCTCTCTTACTGACAGTTGTGGCTGCGTTGCGTGATGTATTGTTGTCTCTACCTTGTTGCCCGTTGTGCTGTTGTCTGTGCCCAGTAATGTTTGTACCATGTTTTATGGTGCTACCATGTTGCGTTTCTACCATGTTGTCATGTTGTTGCAACCATGCTGTGCTTTCATGTGTTGCTGACATTCTGTCTTGTCTTAGGTCTCTCTTTATGTAGTGTTGTCTCTCTTGTCGTGATGTGTGTTTTGTCCTAATATAAATTGTCCCAATCCCTGCAGAAGGCCTTCTGACATGCCTAGTTAAATAACATAACATTTGGCTCATGTGACAAATAAAAAAATGTGATTTGATTTGAAGAGGTGGGCCTCTAAAATGAATGATCAGTGGTCACACCCCTCCACACTTGGTATCTAATCTGAATATCCCTTGGGTTGGCTTGGACTGGCTAATCAGTGTTCTCTCAAACTATGGATGGGCTAAGGCTGGATTTGCACTCCACTAAAAGTAGACTACTCTGTATAGGCTCCACAACCTCTTTGTCAATTCACCACACACTGCACAGAGGGCTCCACATGGAGATTTCAATGCATGGCAGAATTTGTAGGCCTAATTATGCAAGCAACAGTGATGTTTCACTAAGGAGAACTCTTAGTGGATGCTTCACCTCAAAGAAAAGTGGAAAGTGTTGTTTTACAGGGTCAGCCATAAAGTACGGTTCCCCTTGAGCAAATGGGGGTTAAATGCCTTGCTCATCGACAGGTTTTTCACCTTTGTCGGCTCAGGAATTCGAAACGGGTAACTTTCGGGTTACTGGCCCAACACTACTAGGCTACCAATGGTTGCATGCCACATTTCTATAACATACAGTGCCTTGCGAAAGTATTCGGCCCCCTTGAACTTTGCGACCTTTTGCCACATTTCAGGCTTCAAACATAAAGATATAAAACTGTATTTTTTTGTGAAGAATCAACAACAAGTGGGACACAATCATGAAGTGGAACGACATTTATTAATTTTTTTAACAAATCAAAAACTGAAAAATTGGGCGTGCTAAATTATTCAGCCCCCTTAAGTTAATACTTTGTAGCGCCACCTTTTTGCTGCGATTACAGCTGTAAGTCGCTTGGGGTATGTCTCTATCAGTTTTGCACATCGAGAGACTTAAATTTTTTTCCCATTCCTCCTTGCAAAACAGCTCGAGCTCAGTGAGGTTGGATGGAGAGCATTTGTGAACAGCAGTTTTCAGTTCTTTCCACAGATTCTCGATTTGATTCAGGTCTGGACTTTGACTTGGCCATTCTAACACCTGGATATTTTTATTTTTGAACCATTCCATTGTAGATTTTGCTTTATGTTGTGGATCATTGTCTTGTTGGAAGACAAATCTCCGTCCCAGTCTCAGGTCTTTTGCAGACTCCATCAGGTTCTTCCATAATGGTCCTGTATTTGGCTCCATCTTCCCATCAATTTTAACCATCTTCCCTGTCCCTGCTGAAGAAAAGCAGGCCCAAACCATGATGCTGCCACCACCATGTTTGACAGTGGGGATCGTGTGTTCAGGGTGATGAGCGGTGTTGCTTTTACGCCAAACATAACGTTTTGCATTTTTGCCAAAAAGTTCCATTTTGTTTCATCTGACCAGAGCACCTTCCACATGTTTGGTGTGTCTCCCAGGTGGCTTGTGGCAAACTTTAAACAACACTTTTTTATGGATATCTTTAAGAAATGGCTTTCTTCTTGCCACTCTTCCATAAAGGCCAGATTTGTGCAATATACTACTGATTGTTGTCCTATGGACAGAGTCTCCCACCTCAGCTGTAGATCTCTGCAGTTCATCCAGAGTGATCATGGGCCTCTTGGCTGCATCTCTGATCAGTCTTCTCCTTGTATGAGCTGAATGTTTAGAGGGACGGCCAGGTCTTGGTAGATTTGCAGTGGTCTGATACTCATTCCATTTCAATATTATCACTTGCACAGTGCTCCTTAGGATGTTTAAAGCTTGGAAAATCTTTTTGTATCCAAATCCGGCTTTAAACTTCTTCACAACAGTATCTCGGACCTGACTGGTGTGTTCCTTGTTCTTCATGATGCTCTGCGCTTTTAACGGACCTCTGAGACTATCACAGTGCAGGTGCATTTATACGGAGACTTGATTATACACAGGTGGATTGTATTTATCATCATTAGTCATTTAGGTCAACATTGGATCATTCAGAGATCCTCACTGAACTTCTGGAAAGAGTTTGCTGCACTGAAAGTAAAGTGGCTGAATAAATTTGCATGCCCAATTTTTCAGTTTTTGATTTGTTAAAATGTTTTGAAATATCCAATAAATGTCGTTCCACTTAATGATTGTGTCCCACTTGTTGATTCTTCACAAAAAAATACAGTTTTATATCTTTATGTTTGAAGCCTGAAATGTGGCAAAAGGTCTCAAAGTTCAAGGGGGCCGAATACTTTCGCAAGGCACTGTATTATGCAGTTAGCTGATACTTTAAAATACCTATTTAGGTGTTGTAAGATCTCTGGCATCAGCAACATTTAAGCATAGGAACCCCAATCTTAGCTAGAAAACTCAAGGTGTCAAATGCTACCCTTTGGATTACATTTGGTCATCTGATTGGTTGAAGGTGAACTGACATGACGTAAATGCTGCATTAGGCTAAGTGACAATTTTCTTTCTGAAATCTATGTTAGCGCGACTCCTAATTTGATCTTGCTAGTTATCTAAGTAAGTGGCTGTATTAATAAGTTGGACAGGGCATCATATTAATATGGTGGACAGGGAATCGTATTGGGTTAGCTTTCTGCAGTGTTTGAGAAGTCAATGTCCTTTGGATGAGGTCTGTTCAGCTGCCACTGCTATCTTGATTTCCTTGTGTTTTTTTCTTCCGTGTCTGCTCCTCCCCTCCCCCTCTTCTCCAAGCAGAGAAGTATTTGTATCTATTAGGCCTATAGGCTACTCATCTGAAAGCTCACACATTTCACTGTAGCCTAACCAATAACCTAAAGGTCAACATATTTCTTATATGGCAATGTTGCTTAACTTGTAGCCTAGGCCGGGCTGCTTCATGTTTAATTATAGCATATCTGTAGGCCTACTTTGAAGCACAATTTCTGCCTACCTTTTAGGCTTGTTGAGCAATTACAAAAAGCAATATCATCATATCCTATTTTTAGGTCAAGTTGATATTTTCTATAATAGCTTTATTCATTCTTGCTCACAGTTTACGCAAACTGAAGAAATGCAGAACTGACAAACATTTCACACACAATAACAAGAAAACAATTAACACATGGCAAACATAATAATACAAACACTTAAATATATAATAGGCTACAGAGCATTTCTTCTCTTGATGGGAAATCTGTATTTAAAAAAAAGAGATTAAAATATATTTGAGCTACAGTGAACTATTTTTAGCTTATTTTCTGTCATAATTTTCAGCACGGGACAGCTCCTGTAACGACAGTTAAGTTCCACTTTGTAACAAGTACACTGTGTGGTGTTTTGGGAAATGGGTGTGACATCGTCAGACATTGACTATTAACGATGCATCGTAAAAATAATGTGTAAGGGCCTCCCGGGTGGCGCAGTGGTCTAGGGGCCTTCCGGGTGGTGCAGTGGCACTGCATTGCAGTGCTAGCTGTGCCACCAGAGACCCAGGCTCTGTCGCAGCCGGCCGCGACTGGGAGGTCCGTGGGGCGACGCACAATTAACGTTGTCCGGGTTAGGGAGGGTTTGGCCGGTAGGGATATCATTGTCTCATCGCGCACCAGCAACTCCTGTGTCGGGCCTGGCGCAGTGCACGCTAACCAGGTCGCCAGGGGCACGGTGTTTCCTCCGACACATTGGTGCGTGCAGCTGGCTTCCGGGTTGGATGCGCGGTGTGTTAAAGAAGCAGTGCGGTTTGGTTGGGTTGTGTTTCGGAGGACGCATGGCTTTCGGCCTTCGTCCCCCCCAGGCCCATACGGGCGATGAGACAAGATCGTAGACTACTAACAATTGGATACCACGAAATTGGGGAGAAAAGGGGGTAGAAAAAATAAAAAATAATGTGTAGAATAACACCCAAACATGCAAAGGAGGATATTGTATCTATTCAGGACATGTAACCATGAAGAGAATGACATTCATAAATATGAATTTCTGATCAGGGATTTTGATGGATTTTGTTTGGAGTCTGTCATGGAATTACAACTAAAAGAAAACAGTTGCGTTAAACAAATGTGAAGGTATTAGTGTCATGTCTCTTAAAACTGTGCACACCGTTATTGATATATATATTTTTTGTTTGTGCATTTTTTTGTTGTCTATATTTTAATTACACCTGGCAACCGGCCTGCCACAGGAGTCGCTAGTGCGCGATTGGACTAGGACATACCTGCCGGCCAAACCCTCGCCTAACCCGGATGACACTGGGCCAATTGTGCACCGCCCCATGGGTCTCCCAGGTACAACAGAGCCTGGACTCGAACCCAGACTGTAGTGGCACAGCTAGCACTGCGAAGCAGTGCCTTAGACCACTGCGCCACCTGGCAGGTGTACACTGTTAAACTTCCTTTGAGGTACAGTGGATTCGGAAAGTATTCTCATTTTTCCACATTTTGTTACGTTACAGCCTTGTTCTAAAATGTAATACATTATTTTATTCCTCAATTTACACAATACCCCATAATGACAAAGCAAACACATCTTTGCCAATTTATTACAAATAAAAAAACTAAAATACTTTATTTACATACACTAACAGTCAAAAGTTTGGCGTCACTTAGAAAGGAAAATCTGAAAAATAAGCTTTTTTGTGCTTATTTCTGGGATCATTTTATTATAGCTCATGAAACATGGGACCAACACTTTACATGTTGCGTTTTATATTTTCGTTAAGTATACATAAGTATTCACACCCGAGTCAATACATGTTCGAATAACCTTTTGGCAGCAATCACAGCTACACTATATATACAAAAGTAGGCGGACCCCCCTTCAAATTTGTGGATTTGGCTATTTCAGGCACACCTGTTGCTGGCAGGTGTATACATTTGAGCACACAACCATGCAATCTCCATAGACAAATATTGGCAGTAGAATGGAAGTCACAGCTCTTCTTACTGAAGAGCTGTGACTTTAAACGTGGCACCGCCATAGGATACCACCTTTCCAACAAGTCAGTTCCATCAAGTCAGTCAAATTTCTTCCCTTTGAGAGCTTCCCCGGTCAACTGTAAGTGCTGTTATTGTGAAGTGGAAACGACTAAGTGCAACAACGGCTCAGCCGCAAAGTGGTAGGCCACACAAGCTCAGCACTCGGTGGTCCTGTTCTGTAAAGCGTGTAGAGTGTAAAAATCATCTGTCCTTGGTTGCAACACTCAATACCGAGTTACAAACTGCCTCTGGAAGCAATGTAATCACAACAACTGTTTGCTTCATGAAATAGCCTTATATCACCATGCGCAATTCCAAGCATCAGCTGGAGTGATGTAAAGCTTGCTGCCATTGGACTCTGGAGCAGTGGAAATGTGTTCTCTGGAGTGATGAAGCGCCCTACACCAATTGGCAGTCCAATGGGCTCATTTGGGTTTGGCGGATAGCAGGGGAACGCTACCTGCCTGAATGCATAGTGCCAACTTTAAAGTTTGGTGGAGGAGGAATAATGGCCTGGAGCTGTTTTTCATGGTTTGGGCTTGGACCCTTAGTTTCAGAGAGGGGAAATCTTAATGCTACAGCAAACAAAGACATTCTAGACAATTCTGTGCTGGGAAGGTCCTTTCCTGTTTCCTCATGACAATGCCCATGTGCACAAATAGAAATGGTTTGTTGAGATCTGTATGGAAGAACTTGACTGAGCACTGACCCCAACCCCAACAAACACCTTTGGGATAAATTGGACTGACGACTGTGAGCCAGGCCTAATCGCCCAACAACAGTGCCCAACCTCAATAATGCTCTTGTGGCTGAATGGAAGCCCCTACAGCAATGTTTCAAAATCTAGTGAAAAGCCTTCCCAGCAGAGTGGAGGTTGTTATAGCAGCAAAGGGGGAACCAATTCCATATGAATTTCTCATGATTTTGGAATTGATGTTCGACAAGCAGGTGTCCACATACTTTTGTTCATGTAGTGTATGTTCCTTTTTGCGTAAGTCTAAGATTGCACACCTGGATTGTGTACTAGCCTTGTCAAATTGGATGTTGATCATTACTAGACAACCCTTTTCAAGTATTGCCATAGATTTCAAGCAGACTTTAAGTCAACTCCAAGCAACTCCAGTACAGATTTGGCAGGGTAGCCGGCAGGGTAGCATAGTAGTTAGAGCATTGGACTAGTAACCGAAAGGTTGCAAGTTCAAGTCCCGAGCTGACAAGGTACAAAATCTGTCGTTCTGCCCTTGAACAGGCAGTTAACCCACTGTTCCTAGGCTGTCATTGAAAATAAGAATTTGTTCTTAACTGACTTGCCTAGTAAAATAAAGGTAAAAATAAAATAAAATAGTGTTTTTGGGTTATTGTCCTGTTGAAAGGTAAACTAATCTTCAGTGTCTAGTGAAGCAAATTTTCCCTCTAGGATTTTGCCTGTGCTTAGCGCCATTCCGTTTCTTTTTTATCCTGGGAAAACTCTCCTGTCCAAAACAATAACAAGCATACCTATAACATGATGCAGCAACCACTATGCTTGAAAATATGAGGAGTGGTACTCCGTAATGTGTTGTATTGAATATGCCCCAAAATAGCATTTTGTATCAGGACAAAAAGTTAATTGCTTTACTACATTTTTTTTTCTTCATTACTTTAGTGCCTTGTTGCAAACAGGATGCATGTTTTGGAATATTTGTTTTCTGTACGCTTCATTCTTTTCACTCTGTCAATTAGGTTAGTATTGTTGAGAAACTACAATGTTGTTAATCCATCCTCAGTTTTCTCCAATCACAGCCATTAAACTCTGTATCTGTATCGTGAAATCCCTGAATGGTTTCCTTCCTCTCCGACAACTGATTTTAGGAAGGACATCTGTACCCTTTGTAATGACTGGGTGTATTGATACACCATCTAAAGTGTAATTAATAACTTCAACATGCTCAAAGGGAGATTAAAAGTCTGCTTTTTCTATTTTTACCCATCTACCAATGGGTGTCCTTTGCGAGGTATTGGAAAACCTCCCTGGTCTTTGCTGTTGAACCTGTGTTTGAAATTCACTGCTCGACTGAGGGATCTTCTAGATAATTGTGTGTGTGGGGTGCAGAGATGAGGTAGTCATTAAGAATATTGCAACATGTGACATATGCACATTTTTACTCCTGAATTTATTTAGACTTGCCATAACAAAGGGGTTGAATACTTATTGACTCAGGACATTTCAGCGTTTAATTTTTAATTTGTACAAAATTTAAAAAACGTTCCTCTTTGACATTATGGGGTATTGTGTGTAGGCCAGTGACAAAACCATACATTTAATCCACTATGAATTCTGTCTGTAACACAGCAAAATGTGGAAAATGTTAAGGGGTATGAATACTTTCTGAAGGCACTGAAGATATAGTATAGGCTACAAAATAAACATTCCAGCAAACAGGCTGACCACACCGCCCGCGTTGCAAAATACATTTAGGAATCTATGTTATTCAATTATTGCACCCACACTGCTCGCGCGCGTCTGCGTTGCCAAGGGCTAAAAGGGCTAAAATAGAAGTTATTCCTATTTCTGACGCAGATCGCGCTGCAAGTCCTGCCTCTCCCATCTCCTCATTGGTTTTTATAGAAGCAGGTACCCACGTGCTATCTCCTCATTGGTTATACCCACGTGGATGATTGAAAGATGAACTGTGTTGCCGGTCGGTGTATTAATACTATGAAAGTTTAGATGCCAATTACCATATAAGTTCAAAGATGAAAAATCCTTGGAGGAGAGATTACTAGAAATTATTTGGTTGACCGTTTTATGTGTGGATTAATTGTCGGAGTAGAGGACCTTGTGCATTTCAGGTAAGATAACAACTGAATGTTTATATATATATATAACTAGCTAAATTGCCATAAATGTTTAATGCTTTTGGACCTGTCCCCAAATTAATGACATTGGTTCAGAGTTTGTTTTGATATTTTAACCTGCATGTCGTGATCGCATTTGGCGTAGGGGGACAAAATAAATGTATTCACGATGGTGCACAATGGTGCATGCGCTCTGCCGGTTTGGTTTCCGTGGGACTCGCCCAATCATGAAGATGAAGCATAGGCTACTCACCAGTGATGGCCGATGTGCTTGTGCCAATATCTCAAGATAAGTTACTTTGAGAAACAGTGCTTAAAATGTTTGTTTTTGATTAATCTTCTCTTTTCAGCAGTAGGCATTTGCTTTCCAAATGGTAGCCTATGTTTTTCTTGCGATTGTATTTAGAAATTTGTGAAAGGCAAACTGACAGCTGCAATCAACCATAAAAATATAATTCCTAGATGGCAGTTCCCATTCAATTCAGGCCTGGCAGCCATTGCTAGTGTACCCATGAGTTTAACAGTCCATGTCAGGGTTAGAGGTTCCAAAATCCTTCTATGGATTATACAGTTGAAGTTGGAAGTTTACATACACCTTAGCCAAATATATTTAAACTCAGTTTTTCACAATTCCTGACATTTTAATCCTAATAAAAATTCCTTGTCTTAGGTCAGTTAGGGTCACCACTTTAATTTAAGAATGTGAAATGTCAGAATAATAGTAGAGGGCATGATTTATTTCAGCTTTTATTTCTTTCATCACATTCCCAGTGGGTTAGAAGTTTACATACACTCAATTAGTATTTGGTAGCATTGCCATCAAATTGTTTAACTTGGGTCAAACGTTTCGGGTAGCCTTCCACAAGCTTCCCACAATAGGTTGTGTGAATTTTGGCCCATTCCTCCTGACAGAGCTGGTGTAACTGAGTCAGGTTTGTAGGCCTCCTTGCTAGCACATGCTTTTTCAGTTCTGCCCACACATTTTCTATGGGATTGAGGTCAGGGCTTTGTGATGGCCAGTCCAATACCTTGACTTTGTTGTCCTGATGGCCAAACAGTTCAAGTTTTGTTTCATCAGACCAGAGGACATTTCTCCAAAAAGTACGATCTTTGTCCCCATGTGCAGCCAGACCGTAGTCTGGCTTTTTTTATGTCGGTTTTGGAGCAGTGGCTTCTTCCTTGCTGAGCGGCCTTTCAGGTTATGTTGATATAGGACTTGTTTTTACTGTGGATACAGATACTTTTGTACCTGTTTCCTCCAGCATCTTCACAAAGGTCCTTTGCTGTTGTTCTGGGATTGATTTGCACTTTTCCCACCAAAGTACGTTCATCTCTAGGAGACAGAATGCGTCTCCTTCCTGAGTGGTATGACGGCTGCGTGGTCCCATGGTATTTATACTTGCGTACTATTGTTTCTACAGAATAACGTGGTACCTTCAGGCGTTTGGAAATTGCTCCCAAGGATGAACCAGATTTTCTTTCTGAGGTCTTGGCTGATTTCTTTTGATTTTCCTATGATGTCATGTGGAAAAATTACTTGTGTCATGCACAAAGTAATGTCCTAACCAACTTGCCAAAACTAGTTTGTTAACAAGAAATTTGTGGAGTGGTTGAAAAACAAGTTTTAATGACTCCAACCTATGTGTATGTTCCGACTTCAACTGTATCTATGGCCACAATGCATCAAGCTGTTCTATATTAGGTGCGAGTGCTTCCCAAATTGCGGCCTTCCCGACTTTAAGTGCTTGTTATAAAACTTAATCCACAGCCAGTTTTTGAGAAGCTATTGATCCTTTGTTGCTAAATTATGCTCTCTGGTGTAGTAATTTGAATTATGTTATTTATTTCTGTTTAGACATGTGTAATATCATTTTGTGGCAAATAGTTTTTTGGTCTAATTTTGCCCAAATTATTTTAATTTATCATTGGCCTCAGCACCCGTACTTCATGCTGCTATGGGTAAATCCATTTTAGTTCTATCACTTTTTTGATTTGAACAAAACCATCCGTACCTATTTGCCCGTTGTAGAAGTGCTCAGAAAGTGACTTTTTGGACCTGAATGCCAGAACATTCGCGGTCCTCAATGTTGACCCATTTTACATATCCCACTGTACTATGTGACATCCATATATTCATCAATGGAAAAGATAAACGGTTGAGAGTTGATATCATTTAAAAGCTTATAAACGGGCTTGTCAAACTATTGTATAGTTTTCCACATAAAAATGTTTTTAATAAAAGTATGTATGCAATTAGTGCCTATTTTACATCATCTAAGGTTTTTGTGTTGTACCCGCCATCAGCTGAGACAACATGCTCATGTTTAATAAATGTAAAAAATGTCAACATTCAAGATGGTTGGAGGGCCACACTTCGGATAATGTTTTATTGAATGGAATATCTGTTTTTAAATTATACTGTCAATCCTCCATAAGGAAACCTATGGAAATATAGATAATAGAATATACATGACAATTTAACTTGACATTCAATGGTAGGTGGACTGGCAGTCATCTTTGTGGTAGTAATTAGAAGTAAAAATGTACATTTAAATATCAATGGTTATATCAAGATAATCCATCCACCTGACAGGTGTGGCATATCAAGAAGCTGATTAAACAGCAGGATCATTACACAGGTAAACCTTGTGCTGGGGACAATAAAAGACCACTCTATAATGTGCAGTTTTGTCCTGAAACACAATGCCACAGATGTCAAATTTTAAGTGAGTGTGCAGTTGGTTGTTGACTGTTGGAATGTCCACCAGAGCTGTTGTCAGATAATTGAATGTTTATTCCTAATTTTGGAGAATTTGTCAGTACGTCTCACAACTGCAGACCAAGTGTTACCACGCCAGCCCAGGACCTCTACATCCGGCTTCTTCACCTTCAGGATCATCTGAGACCAGCCACCCCGACAGCTAATGAAACTGGGTTTGCACAACCAAATAATTTGGCGTCGTATCCGATTTCAGTGGGCAATTGCTCACCTTTGATGGCCACTGGCACGCTGGAGAAATGTGCTCTTCAGGGATTAATCCCGGTTTCATATGTACTGGGCAGATGGCAGACAGCTTGTATGCTGTCGTGTGGGCCAGCGATTTGCTGATGTCAATGTTGTGAACAGAGTGCCCCATAGTTGCGCTGTGGTTATGGGCAGGCATAAGCTATAAGCAACGAACAAATTTCATTTTATCGATGGCAATTTGAATGCAGAGAGATACTGTGATGAGATCATGAGGCCCATTGTTGTGCCATTAATCCGCCACCATCACCTCATGTTTCACAAAGATAATGCACGGCCCCTTTCGCATGAATCTGTACACAATTCCTGGAAGCTGAAAATGTCCCAGTTCTTCCATGGTCTGCATACTCACCAGACATGTCACCCATTTAAGCATGTTTTAGAAGCTCTACAGCGTGTTCCAGTTCCTGACAATATTCAGCAACTTTGCACATCGATTGAAGAGGAGTGGGATAACATTCCAAAGGCCACAATCAACAGCCAGATCAACTATATGCGAAGGAGATGGGTCACGCTGCATGAGACAAATGGTGGTCACACCAGATACTGACTGGTTTTCTTATCCACGCCCCTACTTTTTTAAAAGCTATCTGTGACCAACAGGTGCATATCTGTATTCCTTGTAATGTGAAATCCTTAGATTAGGGCTTTATTTATTTATTTCAATTGACTGATTTCCTTATGAACTGTAACTCAGTAAAATCTTTGAAATTGTTCCATGTTGCGTTTTTATTTTGTTTGCGTTTATATTTCAGTGTAAATACAGGAAATTGTTTGAGTTCCTTCTGTGCGTCTAAAGTATAGCTACATTGTGTTGGGCTGAGCTTGCATTGTTGTGTGTAAAGCATGGTGAAGGACTGGGGATTAAAACAAAGAGTAGACTTTATGGCTCCTCTGCCAAAGAGGAATCAACTATACTGGTAACGTACCCAGAAGCTACTAGAGAGGTAAAGAAATGCTCCAGTTGCCAATACAATATACTCCACGAGTAGCCTATACTATAGTTTACGACCACTTTAGATTATTGCTTTGTATGGACAAAGAGTTGACACAGAGAACTGAACACAGCCTACGTATCCCATCGCTTTCCCACATAGCCTACACCAATATGATGTCGTTGCTGTATGTGGAATTCAAGCTGGCTGGTGTGCACTTCAGCTTCCTCTCTGGCTCAGGGTATTGAACTGTATGGGAGCTGGCTCCCACAGTTTCCAGGCTAGTCTAGGGGTAGGGTTTCTGTTGGAGCTGGTTGCCAGGCCTGGGCAGGGCAGGGTTTCCTGTTCCTGAGATTGCTGCCCAAGCAGAACTGGCCGCTAGAGTTATCTTTTGTCTCAGTGAGTCTGCCACCTGGGTTCGTTCCCTCCCTCCCTCAGAGACCCAGGCCATTTTGTGGCTTTTACATACTTCTCTGTGTGCCCAGTTTGTCAGTGTTTTCTTCTTCCCTGAAAACTCCTTGTATTCAAACACCAAACTAGCGCAATATGGAGAATCAACAACAGAATGTTGGATTGGATTCAAGTTCTCGTGTGATAATGGGGGATTGACTACTTTAAGTTATGTAGCCAAAGAATAGAGGGGGGTTTCTCTTGCTAAAAACAGCCTTAGTAAAACAGTCAACTTTATCTCTGTGTCATGGTATGGTTCAAGGTGAGTGTTTGTCATCTGCCCGGGATAAACTCTTTACTGGGCCCACTGCAGCAGGCTTGAGGATGTAAACAAGTCAGTGAGGGCTCCTTTGTCTTCTCCATGCCCTAAAGTAACCGCCATTCCCACCGGGGTTAACAAGAAACACTGTGTAGTGTGTGTGTGTGTGAGCACAGATATGACCTCAGATATCTAAATAGGTCCACGCTGCAAGAGGGCATCCACTAGGGCTGATAATATCACATGATGACACTGCTGTGTATGTGTAGGGTAGTCTCTGCTCTGCCTCTAGTAAAACATGATGGCACAGTGGGTATGGACTGTTGGTGACCCAGGCAGGAGGGTTTGGGTAGTGTCACTGGGCACACGGCTGAGCCCAAAGAGAATGTGGGGGACTGAGACCGCCTAGACCAGGGCAAGGCAGGCACATTGGAGGAGAGGAAGTGTTTGTTGCAGTGCTGGAGGCTGCTGAGTCATGACTGAGCTGGCTACGCTGATAGAAACAGTGATCTAGGGGCCAGCGACAGGGGTGGGAGTCCCAGCGGGAGCATGCGTACAGGGGTTTTGGGTGGGGAGGAAGGGTAGTGGGGCATTGATGGTTGGTGACGCAATATATCTGGATGCTACCTATGCCTCTGACACACATTGAAGTGACGCCTCAGACTCTTATACATTATATATAGTAAGCCAAAACAGAAAAAAGTGGGGCACTCAGTCAAATTTAGGTTAGAGAGCAATTTGTCCCCCCCCCCTCCATGTATGGCTGGGCCACTCCCCTGATTCTGTGGTTTCTGTGATCTGTTGAGAAAGGTTTGCCCCCACTTCCTCTAGTAGACCTTACTCTGCTGCGAAGGTATGTAACGAGGAAATTATTGTTTAATACACCATGAAAGTGCGTAAGTCCAGCATTGGGTTGTGTTGCTTTTTGATGTTGGGAGCCATGTTGGAAAAACAAACCCTAGTCAGAGATTGTATTTAGAAAAAAAAATCCTTTCTCAGAAGGGTCATTGAATGTCTCTATTTTGGTGAGATGGATGCATCAGTCCATTGACCCATTACTTAAAGGAAGCGTCCAATGATTTGTTTAATTTCCTTATTCCGGTTAAAATGTGTATGAGAGTAGAAAGCTGAGGTTTGATCACTGCACCCATTGGTAAGGCAACTGGTAAGTTATCTCATTTGATTGAAAAATGCCACAGAATGTGACCTTTCGGTTATTGAAGGCAGTTGGAGACTTGGACGTTAGACTTTTTTCCACAAAAGCAATGAATTCTGGCTAAAACCGTAAGGTTTATACAATATCACAATTAAGCTCAGAATGTTGACGTTTCATAGGCCTTGGTCTTCTGTCTCGAGGGAGGGAGAGGCCACAGATGACTGCCTAGTGTGTGTGTATTGGCAACAGTAGTCCACAACATGGGCTCTCGTCTTGAAAAAGGAGAAGCCTCAGCTGTTTGCAGCATCCATTGAGAAATGCTAAAGCCAACTTCCTCTATCTGCACTTCATTCACTGTCACATTACTGTATTGGCTCCATTCTTGTGGCCTTCTTCCTCTGTAAAGCATATGAAACTGATTTGGACTTAATCTAATCAGGTTTTATTGTCCCGCCTTTTTAGTAACTCAGGTTTCTTTTTTTTATTGAACCTTTTATTTAACTAGGCAAGCCAGTTATAAGAACAAATTCTTATTTAAAATGACGGCCTACACCGGCCAACGCTGGGCCAATTGTGCACCGCCCTATGGGACTCCCAATCACAGCTGGTTATGATACAGCCTGGAATCGAACCAGGGTGTCTAGTGACCCCTCTAACACTGAGATGCAGTGCCTTAGACCGCTGCGCCACTCGGGAGTTGAGGTGTAATGAAGTTGTTCTCAAGGTAGGCTAGCAGGATACTTTTTCCTTATTATGCTTGCTGAAAGCAAGAACACTAGACATCTCATCCTATTTATTATTTGCGTTTCAATGGTCATAGAAGTAAATAGACTTACTTTGCTACAACAATTACTTCAAGACTAGCAAGCACACACTTTTTATTTTTTTAAGGATATATGCTTTAATAGTTTGACTGAGGCTACTATAATCATCCAGTAACTTTTTCCTCTGGTTGCTCTTCAGATTTATCAGAATCTTCTTTATGAAAGTGTGTGTGTGTGTGTCTGTGTCGGTGTGTTTTCCCAATGAATCAATGACATTTTTGGGTGCAGCAGATACTTAATCTGTAAATAAATGGAATTAGTTTTATGGTATATAAAATCAGAAATCTGCTCTCCTTTTCCAAATGTCTGACTACGTGTTGTGTATCATACTCTTCCCTTAGACTTCCAAAGGTCTTGGATTTTGGGTTCACAGAGGTCCTTAATGATAGTTGAAGGTTTTAAGTTTGATTTGAATAGGCCTTGGATCTATATCAATAGATTTTTTTCAAATGTAAGTGAATGTATTAAAATGGCCCCTATTAATAATACATCTCTTCCCTCCCCTGTCCCCCAACACCTTTTTAATTTGTAGTGATTCTCAGCTGTGCTGGTTACTGCAATGAATGGTGACACTATCCATCAGGCGACAACCACAGCTTCCATTGCAGCACCGTGTGGCTGGAGAGAATTCTGCGAGTTGCATGCCATAGCCACGGCCCGGGAACTAGCCAACCACTACCGTAACTTTGCCAGGGATCGGCCAGAGCATGATGTCATCCCACCGGACCGCTTCTCCAAGCAGTTCAGCGAGCTGTTCCAGCAGCACTTCCACAGCGAGGTGGCCGAAAAGATCCCTACATTGGCCCCTTCATCAATGATGGGCCGGCTCCGCAACACCTCCTCCGGGGTGCAAAACTACCGGGAGGCGGGTCAGCCTGGCGCCCCGGCCCTGTTCACCGTGCTGGACTCAAAGCCGAAGCACGGGGTGGTGGAGCAGCCCCTTCAGTGCTCATCAGCCAACCCAGGGGTGCAAGCTCGAGCTCCTGTCCGGAGCCACAGCCAGGAGGAGCTGTCTGTGTCGGAGCGGCGGCCTGTGTCTGAATGGTACATCCCCACCTCACTCTCCTCCGCTGCTGCTGATGTCACACACTTCTCTGTCAGCCAGATCAGGCAGAGCGTGCGCTGTCTTCTTAAGGAGCCCCTGCCCCCACCTCAAGACCTGTTGTCGAGAGGGCCGGGTGACAGGGGAATAGGAGGGACTCTGGACGAAGTGGCGGCCTTATCGTTGTCAGCGTTGACTGTGAACCCCTCCCCCGAGACCACTGCCTCTGCCTCGTCCATGGCGGTCCACTTCCTAGACCGTCTGGCCAGCAGGTTTGGCAGTAGGAGTGTGAAGCGTGGGCCGCAGGCTGCGGGCAGCTGCAAAGAGGGGCAGCTGAGGTACCTGGTGGTTGACGACACTATCTCGGACATGCAGCATCGCTGGGAGCGCTGCCGCCTACTGGTGAGGAAGATCAGAGACGGCCTAGCAGGAGAGAGGTTCCAGCTGGAGCTCTATGACCCCCCCAAGGTAAAAGACCCCCTGGTCCCAGCTGCTGAACTGGGCTCTCCCCTTCTACTATCACATTAATCTGGCTCTTTCTGATGGGATTTTATTTCATTAAACTGGGCTTCACCTATTATTGGCAATTGCTGCTGCAAGAGCACTGATAATTTGGAAGTGATGTTTAGGTTGCTCTACCTAAACTGGCTGTCAAATACAGGTGATCTAAAGCTTGATATAAACATTTAAGTTCAGCTGGCATGGTCCTTCTCTGAGCAGTAACCATATTGGGCTCTCATCGAGTGTTAACTTTGTAACTACAATAGATGTAGTACCCTAAGGGGTACTATAGACACACACATTAAGCACATTGCTTATATTTACAACAGCAGTATAGCCTACCTAGCTGGCATGAAAATAAACCGTGGGGAAAAGTGTCCTCCATTCTCTATTCAAGTGCATAGATGACATCCCGCTGACCCGGTTTCGATACAGGTGCATGATAATGGTTCATTCTAAATCAAAACAACTTTCACACAAACTCAGCAAAAAAAAGAAGCGCCCTCACTGTCAACTGCGTTTATTTTCAGCAAACTTAATTAACATGTGTAAATATTTGTATGAACATAACAAGATGCATAAACTGAACAAGTTCCACAGACACGTGACTAACTGAAATTGAATGATGTGTCCCTGAACAAAGGGTCAAAATCAAAAGTAACAGTCAGTATCTGGTATGGCCACCAGCTGCATTAAGTACTGCAGTGCATCTCCTCCTCATGGACTGTACCAGATTTGCCAGTTCTTGCTGTGAGATGTTACCCCACTCTTCCACCAAGGCACCTGCAAGTTCCCGGAATTGTCTGGGGGTAATGGCTCTGGCCCTCACCCTCTGATCCAACAGGTCCCAGACGTGCTCAATGGGATTGAGATCTGGGCTCTTCGCTGGCCGTGGTAGAGCACTGACATTTACACACAGAATGAGTAGTATGGCTGGTGGCATTGTCATGATGGAGGGTCATGTCAGGGTGAGCCTGCAGGAAGGGTACCATATGTGGGAGGAGGATGTCTTCCCTGTAACGCACAGCGTTGAGATTGCCTGCAATGACAGCAAGCTCAGTCCGATGATGCTGTGACACACCGCCCCAGACCATGACGGACCCTCCACCTCCAAATCGATCCTGCTTCAGAGTACAGACCTCTGTGTAACGCTCATTCCTTCGACAATAAACGGAAATCCAACCATCACCCCTGGTGAGACAAAACCGTGACTCGTCAGTGATGAACACTTTTTGCCAATCCTGTCTGGTCCAGCGACGGTGGATTTGCGCTCGTAGGCGACGTTGTTGCCGGTGATGTCTGGTGAGGACCTGCCTTACAACAGGCCTACAAGCCCTCAGTCCAGCCTCTCTCAGCCTATTGTGGACAGGCTGAACACTGATGGAGAGAGTGTGCGTTCCTGGTGTAACTCGGGCAGTTGTTGTTGCCATCCTGTCCCGCAAGTGTGATGTTCGGATGTACTGATCCTGTGCAGGTGTTGTTACATGTGGTCTGCCACTGCAAGGACGATCAGCTGTCCGTCCTGTCTCCCTGTAGCGCTGTCTTAGGTGTCTCACAGTACGGACATTGCAATTTATTGCCCTGGCCATGTCTGCAGTCCTCATGCTTCCTTGCAGCATGCCTAAAGCATGTTCACGCAGATGAGCAGGGACCCTGGGCATCTTTCTTTTGGTGTTTGTCAGAGTCAGTAGAAAGGCCTCGGTAGTGTCCTAAGTTTTCATAACTGTGACCTTAGTGTCTTAACGACCGTTCCACAGGTGCATGTTCATTAATACAATGAAGATCTGAGAAGTTATTTGGATATTTATGAATTATCTTTGAGAGGGACGTTTCTTTTTTTTTGCTGAGTTTATATTATTTAGTATATGTAAAGACAAGATGAAATCACGAATAGTCTAATGGGTGACAATATTAGCCTATCAGTTGTGAAATACATATTATCACTTGTGAATGATGCCCAGCATAAGAAACAAAGCCTTTTTCTGCGACCTTTTTCTAATCATAGTCGCACACCCTATGTAGCTTTTGAAACAAATATTATTTAAACAAAAGGGGTCCAAATAACTGATTTGAAATGTAAAGCGGATTAATGAGTTTACAAGGAGTGTAGAGCCTAAGTGGCATACATACTCGGTGCGTGAGTTTCAAGTTTGTGGAAGATAATTTTCACCATATAAATGCATCTTTAAATTAAAAGCATTACATGCATAATTGCATTTACGGTCACTTTTGACAATGGTGTTTTGTGCTAATGGAACTTTTGTGCTTATAGCCTACTACCATGTGTGCATTGCTGCGATTATAATATGAATAAATAGCCTAATAGTTTATAAACATTTTAAGCTAAACGTTCTGATCTGTTGCGTCAGCCACATTGCTTAAAACATTTTTTGATGCTAGTGGTTGAATTAATTTGGGATCTATGGATCGATCGCATCCCACAACTGTCCCAGACTATGTTTGGAATATTTAGAATAGAATAGGTTTACCTTTTTGTACTATGGGGGATAGTAGATTGACATACAGTGCTTCGAAAGTATTCAGATCTCTGGACTTTTTCCACATTTTATGTTACAGCCTTATTCTTAAATTGATTTAAATGTTTTTCCTCATCAATCTACACAATTACCCCAGAATTATGAAGCAAAAACAGGTTTTATACATTTTTGATAATTTATTAAAAAAAATAAACAGATACCTTTTTTACATAAGAATTTAGACCCTTTGCTATGAGACTCGAAATTGAGCTCCGGTGCATGCTGTTTCCATTGATCATCCTTGAAATGTTTGTAGTCCACCTGTGGTAAATTCAATTGATTGGACATGATTTGGAAAGGCACACACCTGTCTATATACAGTTGAAGTTGGAAGTTTACATACACTTAGGTTGAACTCATTAAAAGTCGTTTTTCAACCACTCCACAAATTTCTTGTTAATAAACTATTGTTTTGGCAAGTTAGGACATCTACTTTGTGCATGACACAAGTAATTTTTCCAACAATTGTTTACGGACAGATTATTTCACTTTTAATTCACTGTGTCACTATTCCATTGGGTCAGAAGTTTACATACACTAAGTTGACTTTGCCTTTAAACAGCTCGGAAAATTCCAGAACATGATGTCATGGCCTTAGAAGCTTCTGATATGCTAATTGACATCATTTGAGTCAATTGGAGGTATACCTGCAGATGTATTTCAAGGCCTACCTTCAAACTCGGCGCCTCTTCAATTGACATCATGGGAAAATCAAAAGAAATATTACTGCCATGTATGAGAAACGCATTTCAGTATATAGTTTCCAAGAGAATCTTCGCTACAACACATCATTTTCAAGATGTCAACAATTGCTTCAGTGAAAGTCTGAAGAATACATCTCAGAACAATTACACAATGTGGTGAATTCACTATCTTCTGAAGTGAATATACGGTGCATCTATAACCATCACACCCAGATTTTATGGATCTTACGGATATCAATACGCCAAAAAAGGATACTGATAATGAAAAGAGAAACCAATTATAGACCATATAAAACCTTGATAGAAATTTAGCTTTACAGAGAAAGTTTCAATGATGATCTGATGTAAGGTGCATTTTTGACAAAACCTTTTCCTAAAAATACTTTATGAATGTTACATTGCTTGTCCCAGTTGTTTCAATAACATCTCATCTTCATAACTAACACTGTAGACTTTTAAAAAACCTGCATAAATATATACATTGTGCTTCCAGTGTGGAAAAACAAGTTCTGTGAGCACTTTCTAAAAGCCATGAAATGTGATTGACTGAAAATACTTTTTTGAGACTTGACATCCTACTCTGTAATGGTATAAATTCATACAATTTCCCATTTCAAATAAAGTCTGAACTCTAACAAAAATACCTTTTTTTTTAAAAAAGATGCATTTGACCATGGTTTGGAAATGGAAAATACTTTTTATACTACCAAACCTCATCGGCCATCTGTTTTTTTGTTAGGGCCTATACTTCAAACTCACAAAGCAACATGCAGCGTTAATTTCAGTCACACTGCATACCACAACTAAGCATCTGAAAATGTAGCCTAAGCCAGTGAAAACAGTTACTCAATTAGACGCCCTCAAGAGTTACAGGAAACGTAATGAGTGATGAAAAAGACATGCTTTAGTACTCAGAATAACCCTCTGCCTTGTTCTTTTTAATCAAAGTTAAAGCTACGCAAATTTGTACTGTCTTCTCTTAGGCTATCAGTATGCACACCAGTGAGTTTCTTGTTTAGGCCTAGTCACTACATCGTTATGGAACTAGGAATGTGAAGTGACTCAAACTATGCATGAAATTGTGGGAATTGTTCCACAATTTGCTATTGGGGAAATGTTTTTCTGCTTTTTAATATAGTATTTATATAATGTTACAATGATCCATTATTGGGATGTAAGGTAATATAGGCCTATTTCCATATGCTTATGTCCTTATGATATTATATGAAGTGATATTGCAATCTAGGCCTAGACTATTTGGTAAAAAAACAATATCAATTTGAAGAGAATAGATAACCAAACTAGGGATGCAAATTTCTGTCAATGTTGGTTCCGACGAACCAACCCTCATTAACTGATCAATAAACTGTATTTTTCCCCCCCTCAAACAGTAAAATAAAAAAACATGTTATGCATACATACAAGGAACTGACATTTTTCATTAAGAGCTTAATGAAAACATGGAATAATGGCAAACCTATTGTCTTAAAGGCTATAGCCTATTATTGAACATGCAAATGCTTTAATGAAATCTCATCGATGGGGCTGTAGTGGAGCAGGTTGAAAGCTTAAAGTTCCTTGGTGTCCACATCACCAACAAACTAACATGGTCCAAGCACACCAACACAGTCGTGAAGAGGGCACAGCAAAACCTATTCCCCCTCAGGAGACTTGGCATGGGTCCTCAGATCCTCAAAAGGTTCTACAGCTGCACCATCGAGAGCATCCTGACGGGTTGCATCACTGCCTGGTATGGTAACTATTCTGCCTCCGATCTCAAGACACTACAGAGGGTAGTGCGTACGGCTCCAGTACATCACTGGTGCCAAACTTCCTGCCACCCAGGACCTCTATACCAGGCGTTGTCAGAGGAAGGCCCTACAAATTGTCAGACTCCAGCCACCCTAGTCATAGACTGTTCTCTCTGCTACCGCAAGGCTTGCGGTTCCCGGAGCACTAAGTCTAGGTCCAAGAGGCTTCCAAACAGATTCTACCCCCAAGCCATGACTCCTGAACATCTAATCAAATGGCTACCCAGACTATTTGTATTGCCCCCCCCCACCCTTTAAGCTGCTGCTGCTACTCTGTTATTATCTATGCATAGTCACTTTAATAACTCTACTTACATTTCCATGAAAACATACATAAAACGAGTTGCAAAATGAATAGGAAATATTTTTTATTGAAATGATAATTGTGTCCTTCAAACTTTGCTTTTGTTAAAGTATCCTCCAATTGCAGCAATTACAGCCTTGCAGACCTTTGGCATTCTAGTTGTCAATTTGTTGAGGTAATCTGAAGATTTCACCCCATGCTTGTTGGATTGGCTTGATGAGCACTTCTTACGTACCATACTTTCTAGCTGCTCCCACAACAACTCAATAGGTTTGAGATCCAGTGACTGCGATGGCCACTCCATTTTAGACAGAATACCAGTTGACTCCTTCTTCCCTAAATAGTTATTGCATAGTTTGGAGCTGTGTTTGGGTCCTGTTGTAGGAGGAAATTGGCTCCAATTAAGCGCTGTCCACAGGGTATGCCTGTGAGTGATGGCCTTCCTTTTTCAAGATCCCTTTTACCCTGTACAAATCTTCCACTTTATCACCACCAAAGCACCCCATTGCCTTGACCATGCTTGACAGATGGCGTCAAGCACTCCTCCGGCATCTTCATTTTTTCCACGAACACCTCAAACTTAGCTTTGTCTGTCCATAACACTTCTTTCCACTCTTCCCCTGTCCAGTGTCAGTGTTCTTTTGCCCATCTTAATCTTTTCTTTTTATTGGCCAGTCGGAGATATGGCTTTTTCTTTGCAACTCTGCCTAGAAGGCCAGCATCCCGGAGTCACCTCTTCACTTTTGACATTTAGACGGATGTTTTGCTGGTACTATTTAATGAAGCTGCCAGTTGAGGACTTGTGAGGCATCTGTTTCTCAAACCAGACATTCCAATGTACTTGTCATCTTGCTTAGTTGTGCACCGGGGCCTCCAACTCCTCTTTCTATTCTAATTAGAGCCAGCTTTTGCTGTTATGTGAAGGGAGTAGTACACAGTATTGTAAAAGATCTTCAGTTTCTTGGCAGTTTCTCACATGGAATAGCCTTCATTTCTCAGAACAAAAATAGACTGACGAGTTTCAGAAGAAAGTACTTTGTTTCTGGCCATTTTGAGCCTGTAATCGAACCCACAAATGCTGATGCTCCAGATACTCAACGAGTCTAAAGAAGGCCAGTTTTATTGCTTCTTTAATCAGTACAACAGTTTTCAGCTGTAATATAATTGCAAAAGGGTGTTCTAATGAACAATTGGCCTTTTTAAAATTATAAACTTAATTAGCTAACACAACGTGCCATTGGAACACAGGAGTGATGGTTTCTGATAATGGGCCTCCATACGCCTATGTAGATATTCCATTAAATATCAGCCGTTTCCAGCTACAATAGAATACAACATTAACAATGTCTACACTGTATTTTTGATCAATTTGATGTTATTTTGGGGCGGCGGGTAGCCTAGTAGTTAAAGCGTTGTGTCAGTAACCGAAAGGTTGGTGGATGGAATCTCTGAGCTGACAAGGTAAAAATCTGTCGTTCTGCCCCTGAACAAGGCCATTAACCCACGGTTCCTAGGCCGTCATTGTGAATAACAATTTGTTCTGCCTAGTTGAGCTTTTTTTCCCCATTCAAATTGTCTTTTTCTTTCAAAAACAAGGACATTTCTAAGTGACCCCAAGCTTTTGAACGGTAGTGTACATATTACCTCAATTACCTCGACTATAACTGGTGCCCCGCACACTGACTTTATTATTACGTTTTTTGGGGGGGTGGTATTTTTCTTAACTGCATTGTTGGTTAAGGGGTGTTAAGTAAGGTATACATACAGCTGTTGTATTTGGCGCATGTGCCAAATCAGATTTGATTTAATGAAGTAGCTAATAAAATGTCATTTTCAAGCACTTGCCAAAATGCAATTCGTGGGAAAACACCGTTCTAAACAGCACCCCTCATGCGAGCATTACATTACATTACATTTAAGTCATTTAGCAGACGCTCTTATCCAGAGCGACTTACAAATTGGTGCATTCACCTTATGACATCAAGTGGAACAGTCACTTTACAATAGTGCATCTAAATCTTAAAGGGGGGGGAGGGAATACTTATCCTATCCTAGGTATTCCTTAAAGAGGTGGGGTTTCAGGTGTCTCCGGAAGGTGGTGATTGACTCCGCTGTCCTGGCGTCGTGAGGGAGTTTGTTCCACCATTGGGGGGCCAGAGCAGCGAACAGTTTTGACTGGGCTGAGCGGGAGCTGTACTTCCTTAGTGGTAGGGAGGCGAGCAGGCCAGAGGTGGATGAACGCAGTGCCCTTGTTTGGGTGTAGGGCCTGATCAGAGCCTGGAGGTACTGAGGTGCCGTTCCCCTCACAGCTCCGTAGGCAAGCACCATGGTCTTGTAGCGGATGCGAGCTTCAACTGGAAGCCAGTGGATAGAACGGAGGAGCGGGGTGACGTGAGAGAACTTGGGAAGGTTGAACACCAGACGGGCTGCGGCATTCTGGATGAGTTGAAGGGGTTTAATGGCACAGGCAGGGAGCCCAGCCAACAGCGAGTTGCAGTAATCCAGACGGGAGATGACAAGTGCCTGGATTAGGACCTGCGCCGCTTCCTGTGTGAGGCAGGGTCGTACTCTGCGGATGTTGTAGAGCATGAACCTACAGGAACGGGCCACCGCCTTGATGTTGGTTGAGAACGACAGGGTGTTGTCCAGGATCACACCAAGGTTCTTGGCGCTCTGGCAGGAGGACACAATGGAGTTGTCAACCGTGATGGCGAGATCATGGAACGGGCAGTCCTTCCCCGGGAGGAAGAGCAGCTCCGTCTTGCCGAGGTTCAGCTTGAGGTGGTGATCCGTCATCCACACTGATATGTCTGCCAGACATGCAGAGATGCGATTCGCCACCTGGTCATCAGAAGGGGGAAAGGAGAAGATTAGTTGTGTGTCGTCTGCATAGCAATAATAGGAGAGACCATGTGAGGTTATGACAGAGCCAAGTGACTTGGTGTATAGCGAGAATAGGAGAGGGCCTAGAACAGAGCCCTGGGGGACACCAGTGGTGAGAGCGCGTGGTGAGGAGACAGATTCTCGCCACGCCACCTGGTAGGAGCGACCTGTCAGGTAGGACGCAGAGGAGAGAGAGTTAGCTTTAGCAGTGCGGAGCGCCTCCGTGATACAGAGAGAGCAGTCTCAGTTGAAGGACTAGTCTTGAAACCTGACTGATTGGGATCAAGAAGGTCATTCAGAGAGAGATAGCGGGAGAGCTGGCCAAGGACGGCACGTTCAAGAGTTTTGGAGAGAAAAGAAAGAAGGGATACTGGTCTGTAATTGTTGACATCGGAGGGATCGAGTGTAGGTTTTTTCAGAAGGGGTGCAACTCTCGCTCTCTTGAAGACGGAAGGGACGTAGCCAGCGGTCAGGGATGAGTTGATGAGTGAGGTGAGGTAAGGGAGAAGGTCTCCGGAAATGGTCTGGAGAAGAGGGGAGGGGAGAGGGTCAAGCGGGCAGGTTGTTGGGCGGCCGGCCATCACAAGACGCGAGATTTCATCTGGAGAGAGAGGGGAGAAAGAGGTCAGAGCACAGGGTAGGGCAGTGTGAGCAGAACCAGCGGTGTCGTTTGACTTAGCAAACGAGGATCGGATGTCGTCGACCTTCTTTTCAAAATGGTTGACGAAGTCGTCTGCAGAGAGGGAGGAGGGGGGGAGGAGGATTCAGGAGGGAGGAGAAGGTGGCAAAGAGCTTCCTAGGGTTAGAGGCAGATGCTTGGAATTTAGCGTGGTAGAAAGTGGCTTTAGCAGCAGAGACAGAGGAGGAAAATGTAGAGAGGAGGGAGTGAAAGGATGCCAGGTCCGCAGGGAGGAGAGTTTTCCTCCATTTCCGCTCGGCTGCCCGGAGCCCTGTTCTGTGAGCTCGCAATGAGTCATCGAGCCACGGAGCGGGAGGGGAGGACCGAGCCGGCCTGGAGGATAGGGGACATAGAGAGTCAAAGGATGCAGAGAGGGAGGAGAGGAGGGTTGAGGAGGCAGAATCAGGAGATAGGTTGGAGAAGGTTTGAGCGGAGGGAAGAGATGATAGGATGGAAGAGGAGAGAGTAGCGGGGGAGAGAGAGCGAAGGTTGGGACGGCGCGATACCATCCGAGTAGGGGCAGTGTGGGAGGTGTTGGATGAGAGCGAGAGGGAAAAGGATACAAGGTAGTGGTCGGAGACTTGGAGGGGAGTTGCAATGAGGTTAGTGGAAGAACAGCATCTAGTAAAGATGAGGTCGAGCGTATTGCCTGCCTTGTGAGTAGGGGGGAAGGTGAGAGGGTGAGGTCAAAAGAGGAGAGGAGTGGAAAGAAGGAGGCAGAGAGGAATGAGTCAAAGGTAGACGTGGGGAGGTTAAAGTCGCCCAGAACTGTGAGAGGTGAGCCGTCCTCAGGAAAGGAGCTTATCAAGGCATCAAGCTCATTGATGAACTCTCCGAAGGAACCTGGAGGGCGATAAATGATAAGGATGTTAAGCTTGAAAGGGCTGGTAACTGTGACAGCATGGAATTCAAAGGAGGCGATAGACAGATGGGTAAGGGGAGAAAGAGAGAATGACCACTTGGGAGAGATGAGGATCCCGGTGCCACCACCCCGCTGACCAGAAGCTCTCGGGGTGTGCGAGAACACGTGGGCGGACGAAGAGCGAGCAGTAGGAGTAGCAGTGTTGTCTGTGGTGATCCATGTTTCCGTTAGTGCCAAGAAGTCGAGGGACTGGAGGGAGGCATAGGCTGAGATGAACTCTGCCTTGTTGACCGCAGATCAGCAATTCCAGAGGCTACCGGAGACCTGGAACTCCACGTGGGTCGTGCGCGCTGGGACCACCAGATTAGGGTGGCCGCGGCCACGCGGTGTGGAGCGTTTGTATGGTCTGTGCAGAGAGGAGAGAACAGGGATAAACAGACACATAGTTAACAGGCTACAGAAGAGACTACGCTAATGCAAAGGAGATTGAACTGACAAGTGGACTACACGTCTCGAATGTTCAGAAAGTTAAGCTACGTAGCAAGAATCTTATTGACTAAAATGATTAAAATGATACAGTACTGCTGAAGTAGGCTAGCTGGCAGTGGGTGCGTTGTTGACACTACACTAATCAAGTCGTTCCGTTGAGTGTAATAGTTTCTGCAGTGCTGCTATTCGGGGGCTAGCTAGTAGTGTTTACGTTCCTGTGCAATTGTTTTATTTGAATGATTTTAAAGAGGAATATAATATAATTTAATTTAACTGAATAAAATATAAATGATGTGTTTCCCGTTATGTAGCAAGTGCGCATATTGAACGTAAAATTGATCATTTGAAACCGGTCCTATATGCTAGCTACGTAGCAAGAATCTTATTGACTAAAATGATTAAAATGATACAGTACTGCTGAAGTAGGCTAGCTGGCAGTGGGTGCGTTGTTGACACTACACTAATCAAGTCGTTCCGTTGAGTGTAATAGTTTCTACAGTGCCGCTATTCGGGGGCTAGCTGGCTAGCTAGCAGTGTTGTTTACGTTACGTTGCGTTAAAAGAACGACAATAGCTGGCTAGCTAACCTAGAAAATCGCTCTAGACTACACAATTATCTTTGATACAAAGACGGCTATGTAGCTAGCTATGTAGCTAGCTACGATCAAACAAATCAAACCGTTGTACTGTAATGAAATGAAATGAAAATGTGATACTACCTGTGAATGCGACCGGGTTGTTGAGTTCTATTCAGAAGACGTTGGCTAGCGTTGGCTAGCTGTTGGCTAGCTATCAGAGTCTCCTACGTTAAGGACGACAAATAGCTGGCTAGCTAACCTCGGTAAATTAAGATAATCACTCTAAGACTACACACTCTAAACCTAAACAACACAATTATCTTGGAACGAAGATACGAAGACAGCAAAGACAGCTATGTAGCTAGCTAACACTACACTGATCAAGTCGTTCGGTTGAGTGTAATAGTTTCTCCAGTGCAGCTAATCAGTGGACGTTAGCTAGCTGGCTAGTGAAGACTACGTTAGGACGGCGAAATACGATAATTACGCAATTATCTTTGATACAAAGACGGCTATGTAGCTAGCTGAGAAGAAATTGCTAAGATTAGACAAATCAAAACGTTGTGCTATAATGAAATGTAAAAAGTTATACTACCTGCGGGAGCGAAGCGCCGATGCGACCACTCGCTCCAAACCGTGACAGAGAAATGGCAAAAATTTCAGTTAGAAACTTAGAGGGGGAATCTAATTGCAACAACCAGGATGAGTTTCTAATATGCTTAGGATTGTGCCTTTTGGCTTTTGGACAACGAAAGAAAGTTTATATGAAAACCAATAGGACAGGGGAGAAATGCTAGTTAACTTCTCTAGGGTAGGGGGTAGCATTGGGAATTTTGGATGAAAAGCATGCCCAAATTAAACTGCCTACTACTCAGCCATAAAAGCTAGAATATGCATATAATTAGTAGATTTGGATAGAAAGCACTCTGAAGTTTCTAAAAATGTTTGAATGATGTTTGTGTATACCAGAACTCATATGGCAGGCAAAAACCTGAGAAGAAATCCAACCAGGAAGTGGGAAATCTAAGGTTTGTAGTTTTTCAACTCTTCACCTATCGGATACACAGTCTATGGGGTCATATTGCACTTCCCAAGGCTTCCACTAGATGTCAACAGTCTTTAGAACCTTTTTTGATGCTTCTACTGTGAAGTGGGGGCGAATGAGAAGGGAATGAGTCAGAGGTCTGCCAGAGAGCCATGCGCGTTCACATGATAGTTAGCTTGAGTTCCATTGCATTTCTGAAGACAGGAATTCTGCGGTTGGAACATTATTGAAGATCTATGTTAAAAACATCCTAAAGATTGATTCTATACATCGTTTGACATGTTTCTACGAACTGTAACATAACTTTTTGACTTTTTGTCTGCACCTAGTGATCGCGCGTCATGAATTTGGATTACTGGGCTAAACGTGCAAACTAAAAGGAGGTATTTGGACATAAATGATGGAGATTATCGAACAAAACAAACATTTATTGTGGAACTGGGATTCCTGGGAGTGCATTCTGATGAAGATCATAAAAGTGAATATTTATTTGCTATTTCTGACTAATGTTGACTCCACAACATGGCGGATGTCTGTTTGGGTTGTTTTGGTCTCTGAGCGCTGTACTCAGATTATTGTATGATGTGCTTTTTCCATAAAGCTTTTTTGAAATCTGACACAGTGGTTGCATTAAGGAGAAGTGGATCTAAAATTCCATGCATAACAGTTGTATCTTTTAGCAATGTTTATTATGATTATTTCTGTAATTTGATGTGGCTCTCTGCAAAATCACTGGATGTTTTGGAACTACTGAACGTAACGCGCCAATGTAAACTCAGATTTTTGGATATAAATATGAACTTTACGGAACAAAACATACATGTATTGTGTAACAAAAAGTCCTATGAGTGTCATCTGATGAAGATCATCAAAGGTTAGTGATTCATTTTTATCTCTATTTCTGCTTTTTGTGACTTCTCTTTGGCTGGAAAAATGGCTGTGTTTTTCTGTGACTTGGCTCTGACCTAACAATCGTTTGATGTGCTTTCATCGTAAAGCCTTTTTGAAATCGGACTCTGTGGCTGGATTCACAAGAAGTGTATCTTTAAAATGGTGTAAAATACTTTTATGTTTGAGGAATTTTAATTATGGGATATCTGTTGTTTTGAATTTGGCACCCTGCGGATTCACTGGCTGTTGACGAGCGTTTCACGTACCCTAGAGAGGTTAACGGCAGGAGGAAGTCTATAAAATAATTGCAGCAACATTTCTACGGTTGGATTTTGGCACGGCTAATTTCAAGCAAGGTAAGACATTCCTCGTTATTTGAGGTAAAGTAAAACGTTCAGGTTTCAAACAAGTATACTGCCTCAAGCTCACATTGGATTGGTGGGTGACACGCTGATTGCCTGTTTACTGTTGACTATAGCCTATGCACTCGAATGGGAGGCGCACTTTTATTTACGTGTTGAGATGGCGAAAAAAAATAATGTATTTTTAATCGTATCCATCAAAACAGTTTGAACACGCAATTGCGTTTAGAATTGTTATTTGTTGCGCAATGACTGGGTTTATAAAAGCAGGTTTCACTCCAGTACCAGCTTTTTGAGGAGCAGCTCTTGCGCTGTCTGATAGGTGATAGGCCATTCCGCTCCTCAAACTAGACTCTGTGCTGTGCACCATGTGATTAAGATACGGCGACGAACGAACATACACATGCGGCAATTTAATTCCACTAAATTATGCAAATTAACCTATAGACCGATAAGCATGACCGGTCCAATGTATTTTCATCGGCTAACTGATTAATTGTTAACCATTAACATCCCTAAACCAAACACCATATTTTCTGGAATGTATAAATCAGAACACCTGCTACTAGCCTACCGCACACAGACAAATGAAAACCAACTAAACTGGCTCTAGTACAGAGTTCATAATCATCCAAAGAGGTGACTAGACACTGCAGTTTCAGTTTTCATCACTCGGGTCTCAATATCAAACCAACTGTCTTTCTCTTACCAGGGTGCTGTTTCTCGAAAACCCTAAGCAATTTGGCAATCTTGAAATGGTAGAATTATGTAGGCAAAAATAATCTATGCATTTAGTTTGCTTGTTCCAGGCAGGCATAAAGGCATTGCCAGTGTATTATCTGCTAAGTAATATGCCTACTAGACCTGAATTAATTAAAATGCCACCATTTTCATTGTATGTGCTATAATTACATATTTTTTGTTCAAGCTTAGTAAGGAATCATAGGCTAGCCATTATGGGAGTTGACACTACGCATATTATTGTGTACGTCCACGTGAGAAACAGTTCACACACCGACAGTGACTGTGTGCAAAGGCCAATGTGTGGTTAATCAATGTTGCTTTTAAATATGCTTATTGAGATGTATGGCTTTCCGCCAAAATGTGTCAGTGGCCTCCTTAAGTGTAGACTGGCAAGTGTCCTCCGGTGGAAATAGATCTGAATGTAACGTGCCATGTTTCTATCAGAATTGTAGCGCAGTAAAATGATCCTGATAATTTTGCACATAACACCCAAGCTGCCATTTTGATAATGTATGTTTTGTGATTTTAAACTAGGAAAACCTGCTGTCACTGAAATTTAAATATTTAAATGTCTTTAAGCAGCAGCGGTCAAGTAAACGGGCAATGCTGATGCTGGATGTCAAAACAATGTGTATTTGATTGACCTCTGCTCCTTTAAAAAATACATGACATTTTAACACTTACTGTGAGTGGAGGTTTTCGTTTTGTTTAGTTAGTCTCACTTTCGGGCTAAACCGTTTCCCAAAATGGTCAAATCAGTCCATTATCCATGCGCTGTCCTCAGGACCAAAACGCTACTCTCTTACCAATAATCTTACTATAGGTTTATACAGTACATTCGGAAAGTATTCAGATCCCTTGACTTTTTCAACATTTTGCGTATGCACGTGCATACGTTTAAGTTTGTGCATGTGTGCGTGCACATGTGAGCACAGAAGCAAACAATCAGAGATAAGGAGGACTGGTAAAAGTGGGAGACTGTGAGTGTACACTCCAGACATTTGCTCTCCCTTGTCTTTGTCCACTGCTGGGCACAGAATGAAACATGTACAGCTCTGCAGTTTTGGCCTCTGACCGGGGCTCCTAAAATAACAGGGATTGGCCCTGGGAAAACAGGCCCAGAGGTGCAGCACCGATAAAGCTGCCTTCGTGGCTCAGGGGCTTAGTGGTGGTGTGTCTGGCTCTGTCTGTCAGTTGGTCTGTGTACACTGGCCCTGGCTCTGTAAAAAGATATTCAGGCAGATCAGTCAATCACACGGGTCCTCTCATCTTGTGTACAGGCTAAAGACTGTAAACCACACACAGTACCATGTCTCACACACACAGGGGGGTAGGGGCACACAGCCAAAGAGAGGGGAGGCATAGACCGAGTGATAGGGGAAAGGGGAAATGTGATTTAAAAGAGAGAAAATGACCAGAGACTGAGGGTGCAGAGGAAAGGGGTTGCAGAGACAGAGGTAGGCTAGATGAGAGACAAAGCTCCACTTAGGGGCTTTCCACAGGCAACTCTGCAAGATCACGTGCACTAGCACTGTGGTTACAGGTCCATCACAGAGCGATGAGCATTGTTGCCCACAACACACACACACATCAGCGAACTAGTGTTGCACGGTATACCAAAACGTCTGTATTTTTTCGATACTAGAACATAAATGGTCTGGTACTAGAATTTGTGTTAATTTCTTTACATCTGTCAAATGTATCTCACGGATCCAGACAGTCTGCAGCTGAACCCTTGTTCCTTGTTATAACGCGCACTGTGCCTGCTCCACTTACACATGCTAGCCTGTTGCGCCATTGTTTAGACGGCTCGTTGCAGAAGCTTCCGTAGGATGGTGTCCTTGAGCAACAAAATCAAAACTTTTCGCTTTCACCAAAATATAGTTTCCAGTCAACAGAGGCATATCCCATAGCTCTAGGAACGATTTGACATGTTGAATGTGTCCTTCACTATCAAACGAGCATTTTAAAACATGTTTTTATCCAGGGTCTCCCATTTTATGCCTGTGGGTTGCCTTTGTAGTCCATTCTAGACCACCCAGTCATACGAGAGTAAGGTACAAGGTAATCTCCCACTTCTACAGACAGAAAATGGGTTTTAAATGCTTATTTAACAGTGAAGGACACATTCAACACGTAGAATCGTAAGTATTTTTCCTAAAAGATACTGATTATGCCTCCGTAGTACTGGAAACTTTATTTTGGTGAAACCGAATCGTTTAGATTTCATTGATCAAGGACGCCAGGCTATAGAAGCTTCCGCAACGAGCCATCTGTAAACAATGGCTCGTGAAGCAAGCTAGCCTGCACTGGGAGTCGGGCTGCATCATGTTAGCTCCCATGTTCTACGTGTTGAGTCACGATAATCTACTATTGTGCACTCTGAACATGTTAGTAGTACCCACCTCTAACGATCATCAGTTCTCTAATGGCCTGGTACTCAGAGCTTTATTATTAACCACTCTGTCATAAATCCAAATGCAGTTGAAAATCACATCAAAACGGTTAACTCACATCACTGTGATTGCTCAATTTGAAGAAAGATGTTCAACATGGTCATTTTGGATGTTGTTTCAAAACCTAACACATATGCATATTAGAACTTATGCATATGCTAAAGTGCATTCGGAAAGTATTCAGACCCCTTTTTCCAGATTTTGTTACGTTACAGCCTAATTTTATTTTAATTTGATTGATTAAATGTTTTTTTTCCCCACATCAATCTAATCTCTCCCATAATAACAAAGCAAAAACAGTTTTTATTTTAGCAAATGTATTAAAAGTAAAAAACTGAAATGTACATATGTATTCAGACTCTTTACTCAGTACTTTGTTTGAATGCAATGTATGCATAGGCCTATATAAGCCCCAAAAAACGTAATTAAAATGATTGTCCCGTTATACAAAGCACAGCCTACGGCATATTACACATGGCAGAAACATTTTTTTTTAATTAATATTTTTTTGGTACAGTTAGCCTATAATTATAGTGAATTTGTATTTGCTTTTTGAATAGAATAGTAACATAGTTAATAGGCTGACATATTAGCTTTAGCTCCAGAATCTTACCACCATGCATTTCCATCTTCTCCCCTCTCTCCTTTCCTTTTTCCAGTGCGCAGAGAGAGGGGCTTTCAACAGTTGAAATATGTTTAGTTGTGAAAACATGTTACTTTTGATGTTCCCGAACAGATTTCACTTGCCCAAACACTTGTGGCTGCAGGAACAGGGTTGGAAAGCCCTGAGCGGGTTGTTAAGAACCTCTTCCATAGCCTTCCCCATAGCCTTCCCCAGTTGCGCCAGCTGGTCGGGAGAGGTTGGGAAGAATGTCACGTAGCGAAATAACCGGAGTAGCCTACCCAACATGAGTGAAAAATTAACATGCGCTAAAGTGGTCTCCATTCGATATTTGAGTGCATATTAAATCAAAACACACTGATCTTCTACCAAATCAAACCCACCCCAACCCCTCCCATGCTCTAACAGAGCACCAACCCAAAATCAGACTTAAATGAGGCATTGTATACAATGAGCAATATTATCAAATAGTAAAAATAATATTATTCAAAAAGTTTAAAAATTATACATTCTAATTTGGGTTGGTTTATGGAGTTGTGAAATTTGCTGGGTCCATGTCTTCTACAAAGGATAGGATGGAGTAGTGTATTTTCTCTAGCTTGAGATGTTGCATAGCTTACTTTTCCAATGGTTAAAAGTAGGAAGAAACCATCCTTCCACTTAAATAGTATACGATGTCTAGCTAGAAGAGTAGTAAAATGGCAGCATGTTGCCCATAGAACTGTTTAACCTCTCTTGGGTAGGGGTCAGTATTTTCACGTCCGGATGCCGGATGAAAAGCGTGCACAAAGTAAACTGCCTGTTACTCAGGCCCAGAAGCTAGGATATGCATGTATGGTAGAAACCACTCTAACGTTTCTAAAACTGTTAAAATTATGTCTGTGAATATAACAGAACTGATATGGCAGGTGAAACCCTGAGGACAAACCATCCCACAAAAAGAAAATCAGCCTTCCACTGTTTCCAATGGCTTTCATTTTTATTATGAGGCAAACTCCTCCCAGATTGCAGTTCCTAGGGCTTCCACTAGATGTCAACAGTTTCAGGCTGGTTTTTGGAAAAAATGAGAGATTTGTAGTTTTTCTAAGTGGCTCCCATTTTGGCTGTAGTGTTTCCATGCGCGTGAGTGAAAGCGCATTCTTTGTGATTTATCTCCGGTAATGAACATAATATTCTCAGTCTTAAATTGTATTGTTTATTTATGTGTTAGGGTACCTGAGTTTTGATTTTATAAACGTTGTTTGGCTAAGTTTATTGGTAACGTTTGGGATTCATTTTGAAGCAATTTCACCGGATGGTGGGACGCTATCCCACCTGCCCATAATAAGTTAAAGGGGCCTCCTGTGGTGCCACACTGAATAATACAATAAAGGCAGAACGTTCTATAGGTCTCTCCAGTATCTTAGAAAAGGTCTCAAATCGATATCCAGAAATCTGTCCATTTTGGGTTCAAAACATGCAATAAAGTAGGAGGAGCCTGCTGTCATGTACTCCCGCTCCACCCCTCCGGCATTCGACGTAGCTGGTTTACTAACCACCGGTCCTAACAACCATAATCACGCGTACATGGCATCAAACATTACACGCACCTGTGGTTCATCATGAGGCACACCTGGACATTACCTCACTCATTACCTCTCCTTTATATAGAATGCCATTAGGTTCATTCCCCAGGCAGTATTGCTTCTGTGTTTCATGTCAAGATGCTACTCTAATGTTGTATCGTTCCATATTCGTTGTTTTATTAAACTTACCACCTGCACCTGCTTCTCGACTCCCAGCGTCTGTTACAGAATGCTGCGTCTACAAATGGAAGCAGCAGGAAATCCGAACATCTCCCAGATGGTTGACGAACAGGGATACTTACTTCGTCAATGTCACGACCAGCTGGCGCAACTGGGGAAGGCTATGGAAGAGGTTCTTAGCAGTGTCTCAAACATCCACGAAAGGCTTTGACTTCAACTAGCAGAGGATACTCCACCACCAGTCAATCCAGCAAACCAGCCCATTCAACAACCCGCTCAGGTCAGCGACACCCATATGTCCCTTCCAGATGAATATGACAGCATCCCATCTAAATGCCGTGGCTTCCTACTACAGTGCTGCCTCACACCAGATGGAAGCCCCAACCGCCGAGAGGTCCAAGGTTGCCATGGTTGTTTCTCTGCTGATTTGGCGGGCGTTGGAATGGACCGTGGCCGTCTGGGAGACACGAGAGGGAGGAGCTGGATTCATATGAGGTGTTCATGGCTAGCTTTGATCATCAACCAGAGGGCAGAGAGGGGGGTGAGCGTCTACTACTGCTGCAGAGTATGCGCTCACCTTCCGGACAGTGCAGGATACAGGGATTGAACGAGCCGGCACTTCGTACGCTATTCAGAGGACTGCGCGAGGAGGTCCAGACAGAACTGGCCTGTCGAAACGACAACCTCTCCTTTGACACACTCATCGCAATGGCCATCCTTCTGGATAACCTATTTTGCGAGCGTCGGTACTCAAATCGCTTCTCTCCCTCCCTCGGTGAACACTTTGGATCAGGGCCTAAACCCATAGAGGTAGGGGTCACACGCTTCCCCGCGGTGGCACAACACAGATGGGTACAGCTGGGGGTCTGTCTATATTGTGGTCAAGGAGGGCTCCAGCAGTGTCCGGTACGTCCCAACTCGGGATCCACGAGAGCAAAGGGACGGTCATGTCATCTTCCACCTCCTTGGGCAGGTGTGAGTATCCCCTCTTCATCACTTTCTGTTAAACCCTTTGTGGTGTCGATAACACTAGTCGACTGTCCCTCATGTTTCTACAGCGTTAGTGGGTTCCAGTGCCGCTTGGACCTTTTTTGACCAAACCCATCACCTCATACCCGCTCTCATCTCCTTCAAGCCCTTGATAATTGGCCACTAGGTTCCGGGACCATCACCCACATCACCAAACCACTCGCCCTCACCATGGAGTCCATCCATCAGGAGAACATTCCCTTCATCACCAGTGCACTAGCTCACAAGATCATCCTCTGCCTCCCTTGGCTTCAACGCCATAACGCCATAACCCCAACATCTCATGGTCGAGGATGAAAATCAGACTGGGCACCAGAATGCCGGAGGACCTGCTTGCTCATCCCCTGTGGTTCTATGTCAGATTGAGTCCTGTGGTTGCCCTTCAGTCCAACATCCCAGAGGTATACCAGGACCTGTGGGAGGTATTTTCCAAAACCCGCGCCACCTATCTCCTTCCTCATCGCCCGTGGGACTGTGCCATCTGCCTGCTTGCAGGCTCTGCGCAGATGCATCTACCCTCTGTCGGTGACATCCATGATGCACTCCAACAATGATTCATCTGCACGTCCACTGCGTCTGCAGGCTTCTTCTTCGTGACTGAGAAGGATGGAGTGTTACACCTAATGTATTGACTACAGACGACTCAATGATATCACCACCAAGTACCGTTACCCTCTCCCGTTGGTGATGGCAGCCATCGAACAGCTCATCGGGGCCTGTTATCCGCATCTGGGAGGGGGATGAATGGAAGAAAGCTTTTAGCATGATGTCTGGTCACTATCAGTACTTGGTGATGCCATTTGACTTAGCCAATGCTCCGTCAGTGTTCCAGGTATTCGTCAACAAGGTGTTCCCGGTACATTCTTGGACTCCAGGTGGTTGTGCATATTGACGACATCCTGGTCTACTTGGCTACCTTGGAGGATCACATCGCTCACGTCCGAATAGTCCTGGGACGCCTCCTGGCTAACTACCGTTTGTCAAGACGGAGAAGTGCCAGTTTCATCTGGAGGCTGTCTCCTTCCTAGGCTACCAAATCAGCCCGCAGGGGGTGAAGATGGATTTCAAGAAGGTAGATGCAGTCAGGTCATGACCAGTCCCAACCACCATAAATGGGTTACAACGGATTTTGGGGTTTGCCAACTTCTACTGTCGTTTCATCAGGAACTTTATCTCCATCGCCGCTCCTCTCACCTCTCTCCTTGAGTGGTCCCGGTAGGTTGGTGTGGAGTCCATCAGCTGACGAGGCCTTCCGCCTACTGAAGGGACATTTCACCTCTGCCCCGTTGCTGAAACGTACAGATCCCACGATACCCTTTGTGGTGGAGGTGGATGCTTCTATGGTGGGAGTGGGGTCAGTTTTGTTTGAATGACAAGGTTATCACAAAAATTGTATCCGTGTGCGGATTACTCTAAGAATCTGTCCCCTGCCGAGAGGAATTACGACGTTGGTGATCGAGTGCTCTTGGTGGTGAAGTTGACATTAGAGAAGTGGAGACACTGGCTTGAGGACGTCATCCTCACTGACCATCAGAACCTGGAGTACATACGGACAACGAGGAGGCTGAGTCCTCGCCAAACAAGGTGGTCCCTTTTCGTTACGAGATTTGACTTCACGCTGACCTATCCCCCAGGTTCAAAGAACACCAAAACCGATGCCTTGTCCTGTCTCTACGACTCGGGAGAGGGTCCTGTCCTGAATTAACCCATAATCCCTTCCTCTCGAGTCGTAGCCCCTGTGGTCTGGAATGTAGATGTGCACATTTGCCAGGCTCTGGAGAGAGAGCACGCACCCACTACCTGTCCTCGTGAGCGCATCTACGTTCCTACGGGGATAAGGGATCGGCTGCTGACCTGGGTGCACACAGCTGTCGTAGCTGGACATCCAGGTATTTCTATTTCGCCTTCTTTTCATGTCTCCCTTCTCAGGCCGTTGGTTCCTGGTCCCTTGGCTGATGCTGTCCCCCACGACACCCCTCCGACACCTCTGGACGTCGAGGGAGGTCCCTCCTATGTCGTCAGATCCCAACTGGACTCCTGACGTTGTGGGGGTTGGCTCCAGTACCTGGTGGAATGGGAGGGGTACGGACCAAAGGAATGTTGTTGGGTTCCGGTGGAGGACATTCTGGATCCCAACATCATCAGTGATTTACATCTTTGCCACCCAGCCCGCTCCTCGTCCCCGGGGCCATCCCTCTGGTCAGCATCGTCCTGCGGCTAGGGGGGAGGCATTTGATGTTGCTGGTTTACTAATAACCGGTCCTACCCTGCGATAATCCCTGCAATAATCTGAGTCATCAAAAGTCAGAAATAGCGTTATAAATATTCACTTACCTTTGATATTGATCGGAATGCACTCCCAGGAATCCCAGTTCCACAATAAATGTTTGTTTTGTTCGATACAGTTCATATTTATGTCCAAATACCTCCTTTTTGTTTGCGCGTTTAGTTCACTAATCCAAATGCACAAGGCGCGAGAACAAAGTCCAGACAAAGTAAAAAAAGTTCCATTACATTTCGTAGAAACATGTCAAACGATGTATATAATCAATCTTTTGGATGCTTTTATCATAAATCTTCAATAATGTTTCAACCGGACAATTCCCTTTTCATTAGAAAGGAAAGGGAACGGAGCTCTCACTCACGGCCGTGCGCGATCAACAACTAAAGGCTTTCAGCTGAGGCACCTACTGTGAGTGGTCCTATTCTCTCCCCTTTCACAGTAGAAGCCTGAAACAGCGTTCTAAAGACTGACATCTAGTGGAAGCCTTATGAAGTGCAATCTGACAATTTACACTGTATATTGGATAGGCAATCATTTGAAAAACTACAATCCTCAGATTTCCCACTTCCTGGTTGGATTTTTCTCATGTTTTCCCCTGCCATATGAGTTCTGTTATACTCATAGACATCATTCAAACAGTTTTAGAAACTTCATAGGGTTTTCTATCCAAATCTACTAATACTATGCATGTCTTAGCTCCTGGGCCTGAGTAGCAGTTTACTCTGGGCATGCTTTTCATCTGAATGTGAAAATACTGCTCCCTAGCCGAAAGAGGGCTCGGGAGAGTTAAGGGAATCCAGATTGTGCGACTTTAATCATGTGTAGATATAATGGATTCACTTTAAAAATAGAATCTAGAAGTGAGATAGGTGGGCGTGAAGGGAAGTGACTAGAGTATGAAGAGGCCTACAATTGCGTAGTTTTGTATCTAAAGAAATGGGATCTAGGAATATGAAACTTTTGTAGTAATTTATCAAAAGATGCAATACGCTCTTACGTATCCAAGGGTTTTTCTTTTTCCAGATAAAAGCAGATATCAGTTTATCTATGGAGATAAAAAAAAATTGTCAGAAAGATGGGAATACATTGAAATAAGTATAAAAATGTAGGTAATGCATTCATTTTAATTGTTAATTCTTCCGCCCAAAGAAGTGTTCAAGTTTCTGTTTCAGGCTGAGTGTTTATTAAATGTATTTTTCATTTTAACTAAGCAAGTTAAATTTTTTATTTACAATGACGGCCAAACCTGAACGATGGTGGGCCAATTGTGCGTCGCCCTATGGGACTCTCAATCATGGCCGGATGTGATACAGCCTGGTATCAAGGGAAATTGGCTTTATAGAGATCTTTGAGATTGTGTGTGACTCAATTCCTAATTATTGAAATTTCTGTGTAGTGACTCTGAAGGGCACATGACTAAAATAAGTTTTCATGGCATAAGTATTAATAGGCATCAATTCACTTTTTTTACCTTATACCCAGATATTTTATCAAATGTCTTTAGTATAATCTGGATGTCTGGAAGACCAGTTAAAGGGTCAGACATATATAATAACATGTTATCTGCATAGAGTGAGACTTTATGCTCTAAGCCCCCTCTTCAAATACTTTTGATAGTGGTGTTATTATGTATTGCTATGGCTAAAGGTTTGGGGATAGAGGACAACCCTGTCTTGTTCCACGTTGAAGTTTGAAATATTATTATTGTTATTTGTGCGCACTGCAGCCATGGGGGGGGTAAAGAATTTTGATCCAGGACATAAAATTGGGACCGAATCCAAATTGTTTGAGAGTATATAATCGATAATCCCACTCCACTTTATCAAAGGTATTTGAAGGCATAAAGTGATAACATCTCTGGAGTGTCAGATGAAGAGGGATTATGAAGTATATTGTAAAGATGTCTGATGTTGAAAAAATAATGATGATTTAAAAAAATGAAATCTATAATGGAGGTAAGTACTGACTCATCTTAGAAAGTATCTTTACATCACAATGCAGTAAAGAAGTTGACCTAAATGAACCACACTCAATAGTTTTTTCCCTTTTTCAGAATAAGTGAAATACATGCTTCTCATTGTTGAGGGTAAAGAGTTTGAGGGGAACGATTCCTCAAGTACGGAAAGCAAGAGGAGAGTTGATCTGAGAATAAATAAAAAAACATAATTCACTCGGAAATCTGTCGGATCCAGGGGATTTACCACACTGCATAGATTTAATTACCAACACAATATCTTCTACAGATAACTGTTCTTCTAATTCAGCAGCTATCTTAGGTTCAACTGTAGGAATATCTAAGTTCTCAAAGGTGTCGAGTAAGGTGGCATTACCAGCTGATTCCGAAGTGTATAATTGTGAGTAAAATTTATGAAAGCATGAATTGACCTCTAAATGATCAATACATTTGTTACCCAGCTTGTCAGTTGTCTCAGGTATGGTTTGATTTGCAGCTGGTGTGCGAGCATTTTCCCTGATTTCTCTCCATGTTCATAAGTTTTGTATTGAGATTTACTAATTTGATTTTCAGCTTGTCGAGTTGAAAGAAGATCCAACTCTGTCAAACATTATTTTAGTAAATCTGCAGATGGAGAGTGGGAATATGCCATATCCAAATCCAAGATTTTTTTGTAAATTCTCCTAGGCGTTGAATATTGCACTTCCTTAATCGCACTGTACGAAATAATTTGGCCCCTTAGATAAGCCTTCATTGCTTCCCATACGGTTGTAGGAGACATTCCATGGGTTTGATTAAGCTTGAGAAATAGCTCGATTTAAGATTAAATAAAAGCAACCAAGGTTTCTTCTGATTGCAGGAGTGAGTTAAGTAGAAGTAGTTTCATAGTAAGGGGAGAATGATCCGAAATGACTATAGCTTGGTAATCACACTCAGTGATAAGTGGCAGAAATCTATTGTCTAGGAAAAAGTAGTCTATACATGAAAGGTCTTTATGAACTGGTGAGAAAAAAATAATACTCCCTTGCTATGGGATTGTGGAAACGCTAAGCATCAGATATGCCGTGTCTTAAGAAATGGCTCATTTTTGGATACTGTGTTTGATAAAGATGATACCTTAGGAGAGCTATGATCCAGATTGGGCGACAATTCATATCACCACCTAGTATAAGTGTGTGTCCAAATTTGGTAATCAAGAAAATGAATTTGTGCCAAATGAACTGTTATCCTAATTTGGTGCATCAATTTTAGCTAAGATAACAGGTGTATTATACAGTCTTCCTACTACAATAATGAGACGGCCTGCTGAGTCTGCCTCTACACTTGACATTACGAATGGTATGTTTTTACTAATTAAAATGGTGACTCCTCTAGTTTTAGAATGAAAATTGGAATGATATGATTGACCGATCCACCCCCCTTTTAAAAGAGAGTGGTCGAAAGTGCAGAGATGTCTCCTGAAGAAAGATGATATCTACTTTAAAGTGATGTGATTGAGAAAGAACCCTTTTACGTTTCACTATGTGATTTTAATGATTTAACATTCCAGCTAGCAAAAGTGTCCCTCCAGTTGTCCCTCATGAGGTTAGGCCTGGTCATGTAGAGTCAGGTGGGGAAAGGATAGATGCCATATTACAAGAATAACTGATCCAATAAAAATGTTTCCAAAAATAGCAACAAAAAAAAGTTGAAGAATTAAAACAAAAACAAAACAATACTCTGAAGCCTGGTATGAAAAAGAAACTCACCCTGGTCTCCTTATAAAACAAGGAAACTGCTAATCCCCACGCAAATATATCCACACATGACGTGCTTGTAGTGGAGAACACTAAACCTAACGAGTAGAGAACCCTGCTGATATAGTGAAGGATTTTAAACAAGTTGCGCATAATAAACAAGAGTTATTTACAACCCAAACTAGGCTGTTTTAAAAGCAAGTATAAAACGTTTTATAAATCGCATCACTAGCAGCAACGTCTTTAAAGAAATACTTAGTGCTTTTTAAAATTGTATTTTAAACACTCCCCTAACCTGGCCGACGCTGGGCCAATTGTGCTCCGTCCTGTTGGACTTCCTGGCCACGACCGGTTGTGGCACAGCCCGAGAATGAACCCGGGTCTGTAGTAATGCCTTAGACCGCTGCGCCATTCCGGAGGCCTAATAGAACGTTGCTTTATCTACCCTGGATACGGGTACCATTGAGAAATAGAAATGAGCAGCCCATGGTAATTAGGGATGCACAATATATCAGTAAGCATATCGGAATCGGACGAGATTAGCTAAAAATGCCAACATTAGCATTGGCCCGATGTCTGTCTAGTTTAAAGCCGACGTGCAAAACCGATGTCAAAGCTGACGTGCATACCTACATAGCATAGGTAGATGTAGTAATGTCGCCACAAAAAAAAATATAGCTCTACACGTGCAACACAGCATTCCTAACCTAGCCCACAATGTCTGCTGTGTGGACCGAGCAACAAGACAACAAGTCAAGCAGTCATTTGAAAGAGTAAGACAATTTCAGCGAGACAACTCAAAGGCGAAATCCATTACCGGAGATACACAGTATTGTTGAAATGCACATCCATGAGCTACTGCTATTAGCTTCCATTTGGACCAGCGATGTCAGCCCCATGAGCATGCAGAGTTTGACAGCAGAAAGTAGCCTTATGCATGGGAGGCTAGGAGCTATTTATGTGTTCTAGGCCTATAGCAGGGGTACTCATATACAATTTCAGATGGTCCTGTAATACAAATTTCCTGTGTGACAAAAGTCCGGATGCATTGTTGTGTATCGGCATAGTAACAAACGCCCACCTCGCAACCCATGAGACACCAAACACCCTTCTTGTTGGCAGAGAGAAAAATGTGTATTTTCAAAGCACATTTCCTGTAATTCTAAAAATGTTCCAAGTCTTATGTGTGTTCATATGATACCAGGAGGCGAATCCTGACCGAATTGTAAAAATAAAATTATAGCTGTATCACTCAAAATAATCCCATATAAGGATTATTCCCTGTTAGCTTCTGATAGCTAATGATAATATTGCACAAGATGGGCCTATTTGAAACATTGCCGTCTACTGGCAGCATTTTACATGCCAGATTCAGAAGCTAGAAAAGCCCATTTGAAAAAAAGCTTGATTAAACCCATTTGATTTTTGCCACATAGAAAATCAAAAAACTAAAATTAGTTTTGCAGTCAGTTTCAGTAGCCTATAGTTTTTATTTCGATTTACTAAATCATTTTTCCAATCTTAGATTTTATTTTAAGTTTTTTTTACTAATAATAACCTTGATATATACACACACACACACTGTTTTTCAAATCCATCGGTTACAGACTCATTTTCAGCCGGCTTCATTTACCACTTCAGGCTACTTTTCATTTAATAGTTTAAATTCACTAGTACGTCGAGTCCTCTCCCGCTAGAATGAACGAAATGCATCTTCTGGTGATCTATTAAAGCGAGCAATGACAGGGAAACACTGCAGAGAGGAAGGTTTCACTCTCGCCAAAATCTGTCCAAAATAAGCCCAAGCTTTTCTATGGGCTTATTTTGGACCTAAATTTCTCACCTGCCTTTCCGCCTTTGGGACAACAACTCCTATTGTTAGAGCGGCGACATGAGTATCTCGTCATTATACTGTGTAGCTATACTGTGCAGTCAAATTTCTTTACACTGATGGAGAGAGCATGATCCTCGTGAATTTGCTTGCCCCATGTAAGTAATGTAAGTGGTAACGATGAGTCGAAATCCACAAAGGATTTCCCAGGTTTCCTTTCCTAGGATGTTGGAGCTTGCCAGACCGTGACGCTAAAGTGAATGACACTTCTCGTCAGTCATCGTAGACTATCGCATCGGTGAGAAAGCTGTTCATTTGTCTCCTTAAATTGTATAGGCTACTGTTAGGCCTCAACTTTTTGGTGATTATCTGTAGATAAATTATGAAAACACCTAATGAAGATGGTGAATAATCACTAGGAACAACTAAATGTATTGAAAATTATTTAATTTGCCCAAGATATTTCCTGCAACTTTCTGAAGAGACAACGAGAATGCCCGTCTGTGTGCGGTGCGAGCGTCTATCACTTTGTGTAGCGATGATGCTAAGTCAAACAGTCTTCTGGTAGATGGAAAGGCTTTCACAAAACCTTCTCAATGAAATGTTAACTACAAAGTAACCTGGCAGAATATTATGATTATTTTCAGCAATCCAGTGGGTACTTGTTTTGCAAACTCTACGATCAAGGGTGCTACAAAAACACTGCTAAAAAACAACCTCTGGCTAGGTGTGCACTTAAATTAAAGGGTAACTACACCCAAAAATCAAAATTTCTCAGATTTTTCCCAGTGTTCTCCTGATGGGTTTTAAGCATTGTTGTGGACTTTAAAAAACAACCAAATGCAATGTTCTGTTATAAAATCACAAAAAAGGTACTTATTTTTCATAATAATGTGGGCTATTTACTTCATACTTCTGTTTCAATAAAATACATAATTTGAAAAACAAACATCATTGTGGCACTTCATATCTTGCAGTATAAATATAAATAAGGCTTTAATCTCAAGAGAAGACAGGTTCCATTTTTAATGTTCTCTTACTTAGAAAATAGTCCTGATCATATAAACCTAGACCTGGACAATATTCAAAACTACTAGCAATACACTGAATTCATAAATGTTCTTCTTTCTACACAGTAACACAACAAAAAATATAGTTTTTACAACTGTTTGAAGCTGGTGGACCAAAACCGCTGTTTGAAACTGGTGTAGAAATTGTATTTCATCTTATTAAAAAATATTTCACAGCAATTTAGATGGCACAATGATTTCCTACATAATAAAGAGTTTGTTTTCACACATAAACTGTAATTGAGTGAGCAGTGTAGAATTTTAGCAACCAGGAAATGACAGAGCGTTTTCCACTAGATACGTAGCCACAAAGTTACAACAGGTTTCCCAGTTAGACAACAGATGCCGGTCCTGCATGAGAAATCAATAGGCGAATATCATAGCCAATCACAACACTGGTGGGTAAGTAGTACAGTGATACACTATCATTCCACTATTAGCGGCAGATATATTCTGGACATTTTCTGAAATTACAATGCAAAAATTCTAGAAAATCCTATGCGCTGTAATATCTATTATTACCATTTAATTCGAAGATACTTGACACAAATTCTAATAGACAAATAGGGTCTATTCATTTCTGTTGACCTCTGTCACTTTGTTTCCCTGGCACACATTGAAAGTCTGTGTCTCTGAAATGTTTCCTAGAAACCTGTCATTTCTCAGTTTTACCTCGGCCCCGCTGTCCCCACATCCTTGCTGATGTCATATCTCGCTAGATCTGATTGAGAGCTTTATCACCATTCTATTCGCTGCTGGTCCCTTTAGAGACTTCAGAGAACAGCACTCTTTTCTGTGACACTTCTGAGGATGTAGGGTTTGAAAACCTGCTTCATCATGAAGAATGCAAAGCATCCATGCTGAAGCTGATTAGCAAGCACATAGCCTAGTGTACCGGAGGCCATGGGTGGATGTGGTAAAGGACCTATTCTAAACATGAACTACCAAATTCTCAATAACCTAACCTAATGAGTTTGTCAACCAAATTAAATCTAAATCAAATGTGGCATATGAACATCAAATCCCCTTGCATTGTGTGTGTACTAATAGCAGAGGGGAACATTTGGAAAGTCTTTAGAGACAGTTCTGATGATGACGACAACCCCAGAGTCAGCGGAATGTTAGAGCAAAGCAGGCTTGGAGTCCTGCCCTGGGTGGATGGTGACAGCGGTCTTGACCCTCTTAGGGGATAGCGGAATTCTGGGTGAGGGGGGTGTTGTCATGGAGACGGCCTGAGAATGGGACCCTGGGAGGCGCTAGGGGACCCCAAACTTCCTGTGTCTCCTCTCTGGTTCAGTATGACTGTGGGGGTGGGTCTGAACAACCAATATGTCTTTGTTTAAAGTGATAGTTCACCCAAATTACAAAATTACATTTTGGTTTCCTAGTCTATTACTTTGCATTTATTTGATATAGTGATTTTCATTACATACAAGAATCTTAGTCTATGGACAAGGTGTGATGACAGCAATATGTGCTTTAGTTTAGTTTCCCTGCTGCCACTATTTCTAAATGCTAACGTTTTAGCATTTGTAACACAAATCCCATACGAGTCATGGGACCAATATAAGCATCATCAGAAATTATCTCAAATTTATTGTGCAGCTCACCAAAGTCACTTATAGATGATTTGAATATTGTTTTATTTTTTAGATTTCAAGTATTGGTCCCATGACTTGAATGGGATTTGTGCTAAAATGTTTGGAAACAGTGCCAGCCACCGCCAGGGAAACTAAACCAAAGCATGGATTACTGTCGTACCTTGTACGTCGGTTTCCTTACCCCGTAAGCAGTTTCTGTCAGTTTGTAATTTGGGTGAACTATCCCTTTAAGTGCACAATGTTAAGGTCTACAGCTGACACAAACACTTTTTTTGTGGTGTCTTGTAAGTTGAAGCCTGTACATACAGTATGTGTAGCCTAAGTTTGTTTGTGAATGTGTAGATGAAGTAGGCCTATATGGGCATAGGCTTATTATGTAGTCTAACTCACGTATGTTTGGGTTTGTGAATGTGATCGTGTGAGTATTTGCTTTGCCACGTGTCTGGGTTAAATTGGCAATTTCCTCAAACCACAATATCAAATGTTATGTTTGTGTGTGAGTGAAGCTGAAAGACAGATGTGAAAGGCCGACGTGCACTCACTTGTCTCTCAGCGTCATATTGAGTGGCTTTCTGCAGTTCAAACAACAATAAAAGGCACCCCACCACTGTTTTGGTTCGCAGCTGATCTCTGATGTGCAATGTGGTTGGGATGGGCGCTGACTGAGTAGCATGAGAACCCCGTTCTGCATGTGCGCTGTTGTCACCCAGTAATTTCTGCTTCGCATCAAACTCTTGATTTGTGTCACATCTCTTACTGCCTACACCATGTTCTATTTCCTCATCACTTGTGGCTTCACAGGCTCAGAGCATACCTTATGAAGTACACAAAAATGTACTAAACAAGCTTGGAAACGGACAAACAGTTTCGATGCGTCGTGTATACAATCGAGGGTGTCTGGCATTTCAAAGTAGACAGCTACAGTAAGGGCAATTCCACGGTAACAGAGTGATGCTGTTCAGTGGAAATTGTTGAGAGTTGTCCTTGTGCATAGACATTAGTTTTCAAGTGCTCACAGGCTTCTAATGTCATCACCCTCACAAAGCCTTCCTGTCACATACTCTTAATACATCAGTCACATGTAGCCTCTCTGGTGTTCTTTCCTGTTTATATTAAAGGTTGAAGAGTTCTGGAGTTTTTCTTTACGCTAGCATGCCATGACCCCCACCATCTCTGATTGTTCTGAAATCGTTTCTGTATTTAGAAACTGATAATATTAGCATTCCTGCTAAATTGTTTTATTGAACATTAATTTAGATATCTGATAAATTAAGCTTCATGATTGCACCCAAATTAGCCCTTTTAATTTATAGGATTAACATAATATTCAAGAAATATAGTACCAAACATCTGATTTGCATAAGACATGAGGAATCCAATGAAATAGTAAAAAGCCACCCACACATCCTACCCCATCAACCACTACACAGTATTCAGTTCAGTATGTCTGACAAGGCCTTGTTATGGATCTGCGGATTGAAGTATTGCTTCTTCATCCTTTGTAATGTATTCCCTGTGAATCTGGTGATGCTTTTTTCCCCCTGTTGAGAGAAATGAGCTGTTGAAGTTTGCTTGCTTTATTTACCATGAATTACTGTAAACTTTCACACTAGATGCCGCTGTTCCTGCTACCGCCACATCCTTTTATACATTTTGCTGGTCTCTTGTGTTTATTAAATCATGGATCGCAATATTTTCTTTGCAATTTTGGATGGAAAACCAATAGCTTTTGCTCATGATGAAAAGCAATTGTGTGGTGATCTTCACAAGTCAAGCCAGTCCTCCATGAAAGCAATTCACTCTCTAGTGGTCAAAACAAACAAAACATCACCAGATTTAGGGCTGTCATGATTTTTTTTCTCCCCCCAGCAGGTTATTGTCATGCAAAAGTTCACTGGTCTCGTGGTAATTGACCGTTAATTAACAAACACCTTTAGCATAACTAGGCCTCCACACACAAGCTGCTGATATAGCTTTTTTTAACATCTACAACCAATTTAATGTACACCATCACCATAAATCCTTTATTTTAGTCGGGTCTAAAGTAAGGTACATGATGCGAAGAAATTGTATTTCAGGTGAATAAAATACGAGTTGGCCGACTGTAGGCTTATGGAATCTGGCTATGCACCATGCCATAGGCTGTATACTTATAAATCATTTACATTACATTTTACATTTAAGTCATTTAGCAGACGCTCTTATCCAGAGCGACTTACAAATTGGTGCATTCACCTTATGACATCCAGTGGAACAGTCACTTTACAATAGTGCATCTAAATCTTAAAGGGGGGGTGAGAGGGATTACTTATCCTATCCTAGGTATTCCTTAAAGAGGTGGGGTTTCAGGTGTCTCCGGAAGGTGGTGATTGACTCCGCTGTCCTGGCGTCGTGAGGGAGTTTGTTCCACCATTGGGGGGCCAGAGCAGCGAACAGTTTTGACTGGGCTGAGCGGGAGCTGTACTTCCTCAGTGGTAGGGAGGCGAGCAGGCCAGAGGTGGATGAACGCAGTGCCCTTGTTTGGGTGTAGGGCCTGATCAGAGCCTGGAGGTACTGAGGTGCCGTTCCCCTCACAGCTCCGTAGGCAAGCACCATGGTCTTGTAGCGGATGCGAGCTTCAACTGGAAGCCAGTGGAGAGAACGGAGGAGCGGGGTGACGTGAGAGAACTTGGGAAGGTTGAACACCAGACGGGCTGCGGCGTTCTGGATGAGTTGAAGGGGTTTAATGGCACAGGCAGGGAGCCCAGCCAACAGCGAGTTGCAGTAATCCAGACGGGAGATGACAAGTGCCTGGATTAGGACCTGCGCCGCTTCCTGTGTGAGGCAGGGTCGTACTCTGCGGATGTTGTAGAGCATGAACCTACAGGAACGGGCCACCGCCTTGATGTTGGTTGAGAACGACAGGGTGTTGTCCAGGATCACGCCAAGGTTCTTAGCGCTCTGGGAGGAGGACACAATGGAGTTGTCAACCGTGATGGCGAGATCATGGAACGGGCAGTCCTTCCCCGGGAGGAAGAGCAGCTCCGTCTTGCCGAGGTTCAGCTTGAGGTGGTGATCCGTCATCCACACTGATATGTCTGCCAGACATGCAGAGATGCGATTCGCCACCTGGTCATCAGAAGGGGGAAAGGAGAAGATTAATTGTGTGTCGTCTGCATAGCAATGATAGGAGAGACCATGTGAGGTTATGACAGAGCCAAGTGACTTGGTGTATAGCGAGAATAGGAGAGGGCCTAGAACAGAGCCCTGGGGGACACCAGTGGTGAGAGCGCGTGGTGAGGAGACAGATTCTCGCCACGCCACCTGGTAGGAGCGACCTGTCAGGTAGGACGCAATCCAAGCGTGGGCCGCGCCGGAGATGCCCAACTCGGAGAGGGTGGAGAGGAGGATCTGATGGTTCACAGTATCGAAGGCAGCCGATAGATCTAGAAGGATGAGAGCAGAGGAGAGAGAGTTAGCTTTAGCAGTGCGGAGCGCCTCCGTGATACAGAGGAGAGCAGTCTCAGTTGAATGACTAGTCTTGAAACCTGACTGATTTGGATCAAGAAGGTCATTCAGAGAGAGATAGCGGGAGAGCTGGCCAAGGACGGCACGTTCAAGAGTTTTGGAGAGAAAAGAAAGAAGGGATACTGGTCTGTAATTGTTGACATCGGAGGGATCGAGTGTAGGTTTTTTCAGGGGTGCAACTCTCGCTCTCTTGAAGACGGAAGGGACGTAGCCAGCGGTCAGGGATGAGTTGATGAGCGAGGTGAGGTAAGGGAGAAGGTCTCCGGAAATGGTCTGGAGAAGAGAGGAGGGGATAGGGTCAAGCGGGCAGGTTGTTGGGCGGCCGGCCAACAACCTCGAGATTTCATCTGCAGAGAGAGGGGAGAAAGAGGTCAGAGCACAGGGTAGGGCAGTGTGAGCAGAACCAGCGGTGTCGTTTGACTTAGCAAACGAGGATCGGATGTCGTCAACCTTCTTTTCAAAATGGTTGACGAAGTCATCTGCAGAGAGGGAGGAGGGGGGGGGATTCAGGAGGGAGGAGAAGGTGGCAAAGAGCTTCCTAGGGTTAGAGGCAGATGCTTGGAATTTAGCGTGGTAGAAAGTGGCTTTAGCAGCAGAGACAGAGGAGGAAAATGTAGAGAGGAGGGAGTGAAAGGATGCCAGGTCCGCAGGGAGGCGAGTTTTCCTCCATTTCCGCTCGGCTGCCCGGAGCCCTGTTCTGTGAGCTCGCAATGAGTCATCGAGCCACGGAGCGGGAGGGGAGGACCGAGCCGGCCTGGAGGATAGGGGACATAGAGAGTCAAAGGATGCAGAGAGGGAGGAGAGGAGGATTGAGGAGGCAGAATCAGGAGATAGGTTGGAGAAGGTTTGAGCGGAGGGAAGAGATGATAGGATGGAAGAGGAGAGAGTAGCGGGGGAGAGAGAGCGAAGGTTGGGACGGCGCGATACCATCCGAGTAGGGGCAGTGTGGGAGGTGTTGGATGAGAGCGAGAGGGAAAAGGATACAAGGTAGTGGTCGGAGACTTGGAGGGGAGTTGCAATGAGGTTAGTGGAAGAACAGCATCTAGTAAAGATGAGGTCGAGCGTATTGCCTGCCTTGTGAGTAGGGGGGAAGGTGAGAGGGTGAGGTCAAAAGAGGAGAGGAGTGGAAAGGAGGCAGAGAGGAATGAGTCAAAGGTAGACGTGGGGAGGTTAAAGTCGCCCAGAACTGTGAGAGGTGAGCCGTCCTCAGGAAAGGAGCTTATCAAGGCATCAAGCTCATTGATGAACTCTCAGAGGGAACCTGGAGGGCGATAAATGATAAGGATGTTAAGCTTGAAAGGGCTGTGACAGCATGGAATTCAAAGGAGGCGATAGACCGATGGGTAAGGGGAGAAAGAGAGAATGACCACTTGGGAGAGATGAGGATCCCGGTGCCACCACCCCGCTGACCAGAAGCTCTCGGGGTGTGCGAGAACACGTGGGCGGACGAAGAGAGAGCAGTAGGAGTAGCAGTGTTGTCTGTGGTGATCCATGTTTCCGTCAGTGCCAAGAAGTCGAGGGACTGGAGGGAGGCATAGGCTGAGATGAACTCTGCCTTGTTGACCGCAGATTGGCAGTTCCAGAGGCTACCGGAGACCTGGAACTCCACGTGGGTCGTGCGCGCTGGGACCACCAGATTAGGCCACGCGGTGTGGAGCGTTTGTATGGTCTGTGCAGAGAGGAGAGAACAGGGATAAACAGACACATAGTTGACAGGCTACAGAAGAGGCTACGCTAATGCAAAGGAGATTGGAATGACAAGTGGACTACACGTCTCGAATGTTCAGAAAGTTAAGCTACGTAGCAAGAATCTTATTGACTAAAATGATTAAAATGATACAGTACTGCTGAAGTAGGCTAGCTGGCAGTGGGTGCGTTGTTGACACTACACTAATCAAGTCGTTCCGTTGAGTGTAATAGTTTCTGCAGTGCTGCTATTCGTGGGCTAGCTGGCTAGCTAGTAGTGTTTACGTTCCTGTGCAATTGTTTTATTTGAATGATTTTAAAGAGGAATATAATATAATTTAATTTAACTGAATAAAATATAAATGATGTTTCCCGTTATGTAGCAAGTGCGCATATTGAACGTAAAATTGATCATTTGAAACCGGTCCTATATGCTAGATTTAGTTATTTGGCAATTTTAGTTGTTAATGATTTCAACCTTGGAATGTCGTAGAAATCAACAAACTATATGGGCTACGTGGTGGAACAGTCTGGCATTCTCTGGATTTATGCCGCTTTCAAATCAACTGGGAACTCTGGGGGGGGGAAAAACAAGTTTGAGTCATGATGATGTCATTGATCTTCAGGTTGTAGCTCCAGAAAGAGGCCAGATTTACAATTCCGAGTTGGATGACCGTTCAAAATGTATTTTCCCAGTCAGAGCTCGTTTATTCCTTACTTTCCAGTTTTCTTGAACTCACTGAAGTCAAGTTTTCGCAGTTCCAAGTTAACAGTTGTTTTGAGCGCAGCACAAATCATGCTTCATTGACAGCATGGCCAATGTTGAATGTTTACCATTTTAAAAACTTGGAAAAGAGCACCCTAATCCCAGATTTGGGACCACACAACCACTTTCACTGATTCCTTCCAAGCTAATTATTGTTGAATTTGCAATTTCCAACTTACTGTGTAATGTTGATGCCCAATGGCCGATGAGCACCAATACGTTTTATCTGCAATTTAAAAAGGATTTACCAGTAGATTGTCAACTTGATTCATGACGATGACTGCTAGCTAAGATTTTGAAAGTATGATGCTGACATGATCAGTCCAATCAAAGCTACTGTACATATAACGTAATGTGATGTCATTTTTCAGTGGCCAATGACTTTGAGCCTTCTTGGATGGGCACTTCTAATGTAACTCTATGGCAGCACTCAAGGGGCTAGAATTTGAGGTCTATCCTTAGACTTGGCAGGGATGTAGTGTCCCCATGAGTTACAGAACACTGAGCCAATCACGCCGCACCGTATTTTCTGCTGGCTTGCCCCACCACCACAGAAAGCACTGAAATAGGCTGAAACACCTTCATTTTGGAGCTTCCTTACTCAAGAAACAAAAAAGAGACCATGTTTGTATGCGGCTTTATTAACCAAATTATATTTTTTTATACATTGTTTGCAAACTGAAATGTGACACATACTAATGCCAACATAATATGCAAAACAGGCAAAAAATGTGGAGCTCAAAACAGGTGTGCCCTGAATGACGGGTCGCCACTGGCCATGCATAATATGCGGTAGGCTATGTATTGTGTAACTGCACAATCATCATTTTTATTCGGGTTGTTTTTTTATTTTAGGTTTAATGCATATGCTTATGTGTTTTTAATTGATCATCACCTTAGAAAGCACTGTCCATTTAGTTGTGTTAGGCTTTGAAACAACATCCACAACAACCATTTTACATTGTTTCAACCTGCTGTTGAACTTATTTCTTCAAATTGATGATCACAGTGAGGTGAGTTTTACAAGTATGATAGACCTACTGTTTTGATACGTGTTTGATGTGATTTTCGATATAATTTGATGTCAGAGTAGTTAGAGGGACAGTTGAGCCCTGAGTACCAGGGCATGATGATAGTTAGCAAGTTGAGTACTACCAAAGCATGTCCAGAGTGCACAAAAGGAGATTATGTAACTCAAAAGTCACGTGGAATTTTACTGCATTCATGACTCATGACTGCTGGTGTGGTGATAATATGATCACAGCAACAGCCCTAACCAGATTTACAGGGAATACATTGCAAAGTATGAAGAAGCTGCAGCCCTGTACTTCTTGTCAGACATAAAGTATACTGAACTGATAGTGGACATACAGTACACTGGTTTTCGGGGTGGGATTGGCATGGGGTGTGGGGCAACCGTGGGTGGATGGCTTTTGATTAATTTTATTGGATTCCTGAGGTCTTACTCATTGTTAGGAAGAATTATGTTTTGAATCCTGTTGAATCAATTATCTTAATTTATCTTATATTTCTAACTACATAAAAGATTTCGGCGCAATCTGAGATGGTGAGGGTTGGATATTCCTACCTTTTTTTTGCCATTCTGTTCCACTTGTTTGACAGTGTCAATAGCTATTGATCTTTCTTGCTCTTATCAATCAACAAACACTATGTATACAAGTATTTGGACACCCCTTCAAATGAGTGCATCCGGCTATTTCAGCCACACCCGTTGCTGACTGGTGTATAAAATCGAGTACACAGCTGTAAGTGCTGTTATTGTAAAGTGGAAACGTCTAGGAGCAACAACGGCTCAGCCACGAAGCACACAAGCTCAGAGAATGGGACCGCCGAGTGCTAAACGTGTGTAGCGGGTACAAAATCGCCTGTCCTCGGTTGCAGCACTCACTACCGAGTTCCAAACTGCCTCTGGAAGCAACGTCATCACAATAACTGTTTGTCAGGAGCTTCATGAAATGAGTTTCCATGACCGAGCAACCGTACACAAGCCTAAGATCATCAGGCGCAATGCAAAGTGTCAGCTGGAGTGGTGTGAAGCTCGCCACCATTAGACTCTGGTGCAGTGGAAACGTTTTCTCTGGAGTGATAAATTATGCTTCACCATCTGGCAGTCCAACGGACAAACCTGGGTTTGGCGGATGCCAGGAAAACGCTACCTGTCCCAATCCAGTGCCAAATGTAAAGTTTAATGGGAGGAGGAATAATGGTCTCGAGCTGTTATTCATGGTTCGCGCTAGGCCCCTTTGTTCCAGTGAAGGGAAATCTTAACGCTACAGCATTCTAGACGATTCTATGCTTCCGACTTTGTGGCAATAGTTTGGGGAAGGTCCTGTTTCAGCATGACAATGCCCTCATGCACAGTTAGGTCCATACAGAAATCGTTTGTCGGTTGGTGTTGAAGAATCTTACTGACCTGCACAGAGCCCTGACCTCAACCGCTTTGGGATGAATTGGAACGCTGACTTGGTCTAATCGCCCAACATCAGTGCCCGACCTCACTAATGCTCTTGTGGCTGAATGGAGGAGTCCCAACAGCAATGTTCCAACATCTAGTGGAAAGCCTTCCCAGAAGAATGGAGGCTGTTATAGCAGCAAAGTGATGCCCGTGATTTTGGAATGAAATGTTTGACAAGCAGATGTCCACATACTTTTGTTCATGTGGTGTGAACTGACAGTTCGGGGTTAATGGTTTTTTTATTTAATTTTTATTTTTTTTACCTTTATTTAACCAGGCAAGTCAGTTAAGAACATATTCTTATTTTCAATGATGGCCTGGGAACAGTGGGTTAACTGCCTGTTCAGGGGCAGAACGACAGATTTGTACCTGGTCAGCTCGGGTGTTTGAACTCGCAACCTTCCGGTTACTAGTCCAACGCTCTAACCACTAGGCTACGCTGCCGCCCCGTTACTTGGATTGTTGATACTTGACAAAGCTGTGGAGTGCGCACTGAACCTCGGGTGCATTAGTTTGACAGTACAAAGGCTTGGCGTTGTGCTGTATCGTGGATATTTGTGTAGGCCAATTTATCATGGCTTGTGTGTGTGTGTGTGTGTGTGTGTGTGTGTGTTCAGCATTTGGTATATATTACCTCCATCCTCCCTCAGACTCAGCATGGTGGATGGGACAAGTTACATGCCCACCGGACTGTTTTTAAAAATAATTAGACAAAATATTTTGGACTTTTTGGAGTGTGTGTGGAAGGTAGGTTGATGGAGGTGGCAGAAAGAAAAGCTGTGTTTGTGTGGGCACGCACTCATTTGTCTGCTTTTTTTGTACACACTAGTTAGTCAGTTAATCATTTCTTCTCAGATTCCTTCAATGAGTCAAATACTTTTAATTTCTCCCTAAAGCTGTTTGGATGAACAATGGCTTTGTGTTATTAATTTATACTAAGACTCATGAGGAAAGGAAATGAGGGGGAAAGGAATCTCCTTTTGATGTGCCCAACCTGTCTGTGATTATTCCAAATAGCACACTATTCCATATGTAGTGCACTACTTTTGACCAGGGCCCATAGGCCACATCCCAAAATTAATTCACTATATAGTGGATAGGGTGCCAATTGGGATGCATCCATAGACATTCCTCCCGCTCACACACTGTCACATTTGCATAGGGTCACACTCATCTGACTCAGCCTTCTGGAATACACCTCTTAGGACCTGAGTGTTGCGCCAACTGTGCTTTGTTATGCTCTGCTGTTTGATCCCCATTTCTAGGATTTATTGTAAAGGAGGGATTTTTAGGGATTATCTACACAAAATAATGGAGATCTAGGCTTAGTAATTGGCTGTAGAGTGAGGAGATGTACATTTTGGGTTATGCCGTTCTGACTACACCATATGCAAATACATATATACATATTGTTTCCACCCACCCAGTCTCTCCAAGGTACACCTGCCTTCACATAGCATAGGGATTCCCCATAACGAGGTGACTGGGGTTGATATCACATGGACTTCATCCATCCCGGCAGCCAGCACATGGAACAGCTCCCACATGACACACACAAAAGCCTAGCTATCATCAGCACACAATGAGCACCTTCTGCTTTCTTTCCCTCCACCCATTTGTGCTGGAAAGAAAGCGACGAGATTCAATTTGGAAAATGGTGAACTCTCCTCCTCTCGTCTCCTTTCTTCCTTCTGAGCTGGGCTAGAGAGTGTGTGTTTCGTGAGCAGTAGCCTTCCTCCAGCCTACTCTCTGGGTCTCTCCAGTCTGAACAGGGCCTGGTGCTCAGTCCAGAGAGCTCCACTGAGGGACGCTCCAGGGTAAGAGCTGGATTTTCAAGAGCAAAGACTCACCCACAGGCACACATACTTTAGACACACTGAAACTGAGAAGGAGAGGCACGCACACACAACCTGCATGTCCCAGTGAATGTGCGTTTCCCACTAGTTCCTCCACCATCTGGTACCCCTCTCCATCCAGTTCTGGAGCTCTTGTCAGAGAGATCTGTAGAGCAAAAGGAAAACATCAAAACAGCGATAGATACAATTCATGCAACCTAATATTTCTACTCTCCAAACCAACACAAACTTAACCTCACCACAAACACTGACTAAAATGGTCCTGACGAACGAAGATGTACGTAAAGCAGAGGCAAACTCTAGCTTGAAACTCCTCTTAATGTGGCACAAACACACCGGTATGACTTATGTGGTGTTTTAAAGGGAGTTCTGTCAATGTGGTGTGTTACTGGAACAGAGTGTTGTTTGAGGGGTCTAGAACATGACATGCTGTTTCAATGTCTTCTCTCTCTCTGTCTCTCTGTCTCTCTGTCTCTCTCTGTCTGTCTCTCTCTGTCTGTCTGTCTGGGTGTGTCCATCTTCCAGGGCTCTAGTCCCAAACTGACAGTTCATTGTGCAGACATCCTGGAGATCCGCCGCTGCAACCGCCTGGAGATGCCCGACAACATGAACACATTTGTTTTAAAGGTGAGGAGGAGACTCTCCCCTGCTAGTGATGCTGATCCATCTTCCTGCCTTGTGTTGTGTACCTCGCCACAAGAAAAGTGTATACACGCAAGCACACACACACACCCTCTGCCAAACTTGTCTGTTTCTTTCCATTCCTGTTCTTGAGGGTGTGTTCATATTTCTGTGTGTGTGTGTGCATACAATCTCCTTTACCACTAGTTTTGTCTCCTCTCCAGGTAAATCACTATCCAGGTAGTCTCATAATTGAGACGGAAAATAACCAGCAAGTCAGCTCCTGGACAACAGAAATTAAAGAATGTATCAACAGGTGAGGGACACGACACACTGTAATGTTATCAGTACACTAGTTATTTAACATGCTACTCTCCCTCCCCATCTATTTTGTATTTTCTTCATCTTGCTTTATTCCGTGTGTGTGAGCGTGTTTCTCTGTGTGTGTGGGGAGCTATGTGTCAGGCGCAGCCGTGTGAAAGAGGAAGTGTGGGGGAGGTCTGAGTCTCAGTGGGGGAATCTCAGGACCTTTCTCATTTCTGCAGATGTCTGGAATTCTCCATCTCGCTTCCCCTCCCCAGACTCTGGTTTTCAGTCCAGCACGGCTTCAGCTCTGCAGTCCCCATGCCCCAAGGCCTACACACACACACACACACACACACACACACACACACACACACACACACACACACACACACACACACACACACACACACACACACACACACACACACACAGATTTCAAATGATAATCTTCTTGCTAACGGTTGGACCCCCTTTTGTTGGGGCGCCAAACATTAAACTTCTATCTCAGAAGGCAGTGCTGTATTTGCTAGACTATCACAAGCTAGCTACTGTAGCTGTCAAAATTGCTGACAAAGGCTAATGAATGCGTTAGAGCTACAATACTTATGTTAGTCTCATGCATTTCTCTTATGCACTACTGACACAGTATGGTAACACTTTTGTCATCAAAATGGACACCCTGTAAAATGGTTGAAGTGTGCAGTGAATGGTGAGCTATTGACCCTGATAGTGCTGTCATTTCCTATTTCGGATGATAGGATCGTGCTCTCTATCCATGGCATAGCTGCGCTTTCAACATGTATGTTATCATGCTGTTCCAAATCAGGCAGTTAGTCACAGTACACAAGATTGTACTCAAGATTTTATGTGTGCACATTCATGAGTTTGCTCATGTGTGCATCTATTTTTAGTGTGTGTGTGTGTGTATGTTTGTGTGTCTTAGAAATATATAGAGGCTTCGTCTTTCTCCTTCTGGGTGGAGGACCTGTGAATATGAATGAGGAGGAAAAACTCCATCTCTCTCACTCTTACTCTCTTTCACAGACAGACAGTGTGTGTCACAGTGTGTGTGATATTGGGGGTGGAGTGGAGGTATCACGTACAATAACACTAGCATTTTCAAGATTTACTGTAACAAGACATCCTTCCTGACCGAGCCCCGACGCTTTTGTGTGGCTCCGTCCTGCTGCTTCCTGTAGACTTGATGGCCCCCATCCCTCTCTCCCGCTTCCCCTTTCTTTCTGTCTTTCGTTCTTTCACTTCTCCCCTAGTGTAACCACAACTCCAAAGCTCCCGTTTGTGGTTTATATGATTGAATAAGCAGATTGTTGGATTAATATTGACCCAGTGTGATATAAATGCAGATGTGAGTAATGCAGTATCTTTAGGAGAGGCCAATGCACATACTGATAGGATGCATGGGGAGTGAGTAGCTCCTTTTTGTACCCTCAAAACTGTGATTCTATGTAGAAGTTAAACAATATCGTTTAAATTAAGCCTCTAAAGTCAAAAGATCAATATATGCCCAAGCAACTGGAGGAGAGTGAGCGGTCAGTTATATACAGCCACGAACCAGTCTGTGTTAAGCGACGCCAACAAGCCATGGCTTCCGTTAGAGGAAAAGACAAAGAACAACTTGGAGATGCAAATGAGAGCAACGAACGGCTAAAGGATATCCAGGAAAACATAGCTAAAATGCTCTCAACGCTCCCCAAAACAAGCAAACTCTTACAATCTGTTGTTAAAGAAGTAGATTTACTCAAAAGGAAAGTAGAGTCTATCGTCAGATATGCATATGCAGGAGGAGTGTGGACAAATAGGACAACAAAAATGGCCTTCTGGAAACAGAAGAACTCTAAATATCTTCACATGGTATGGGAACACAGAGGATGGCGTTCACATGTGCTGATGAAGCCCTGAACATGCTGCAGTAAGCCTTTCCAGTTGAAAGAGAGCCCAATGCCCTGAGGAGGAAGAAGCAGAAAAAAAGTGATAAGCACACTAGGCTACAAACGATGCCCACGACCATCTTATCGTAAGTTGAGAAAATATTATTTCCCTCCCCTCCCCCCCCCCCATACAATCTAGACTCCATTGTCTCCAAGTAACTGTTCTTATCTAGGAAGTAATAATATAATTAGTCAGTGCCAATGAGATACATGGTCATTGAAAAGACATGAAAAGACAATATAAAAAAGGAATTGTAAACCGGGTGCTTCGAGCCCTGAATCTGGATTGGCTGAAAGACATGGTACATCAGACCGTATACTATGGGTATGACAAAGCAAATCGTGTTACTGGTCTAATTACGCTAGTAACCAGTTTATAATGGCAATAAGGCACCTCTGGTGTTTGTGGTATATGGCCAATATACCATGGCTAAGGGATGTACCCAGGCACTCCGCGTTACGCCGGGCATAAGAACAACCCAAATACCACACCTCATCGGGCCTCATTGCTTAAATATAGCATGTACAGTACCAGTCAAAAGTCTGCACACCTACTCATTCCAGGGTTTTTCTTTATTTTTTACTATTTTCTACATTGTAGAATAATAGTGAAGACGTCAAAACTATGAAATAAGACATATGGAATCACGTAGTCACTAAAAAGGTGTTAAACAAATCAAAATATATTTTATATTTGAGATTCTTCAAAGTAGCCACCCTTTGCCTTGATGACAGCTTTGCACACTCTTGGCTTTCTCCCAACCAGTTCCCACATATGCTGAGCAACTGTTGGATGCTTTTCCTTCACTCTGCGGTCCAACTGATCCTTAACCATCTCAATTGGGTTGCGGTCTGGTGATTATGGAGGCCAGGTCATCTGATGAAACATCTGAAACACTCCATCACTCTCCTTGGTCAAATACCCCTTATACAGTCTGGAGGTGGCGCCAGGACAGCGGAGTCAATCACCACCTTCCGGAGACACCTGAAACCCCACCTCTTTAAGGAATACCTAGGATAGGATAAGTAATCCCTCTCACCCCCCCCCCCTAAGTTTTAGATGCACTATTGTTAAGTGACTGTCCCACTGGATGTCATAAGGTGAATGCACCAATTTGTAAGTCGCTCTGGATAAGAGCGTCTGCTAAATAACTTAAATGTAAATGATGTAAATGTTGTGTCATTGTCCTGTTGAAAAACTAACCAGATGGGATGGTGTATCGCTGCAGAATGCTGTGGTAGCCATGCTGGTTAAGTGTGCCTTGAATTCTAAATAAATCACAGACAGTGACACCAGCAAAGCACCCCCACACCATAACACCTCCTCCATGCTTTACGGTGGGAAATACACACGCGGAGATCATCCGTTCACCTACATGCATCTCACAAAGACACTGCAGTTAGAACCAAAAATCTCCGGTTTGAACTCCAGACCAAAGGACAAATTTCCACTGGTCTAATGTCCATTGCTTGTGTTTCTTGGCCCAAACAAGTCTCTTCTTATTATTGGTGTCCTTTCTTTGCAGCAATTTGACCATGAAGGCCTGATTCACACATTCTTCTAAACAGTTGATGTTGAGATGTGTCTGTTACTTGAACTCTGAAGCATTTATTTGGTCTGCAATTTCTGAGGCTGGTAACTCTAATGAACGTATCCTCTGCAGCAGAGGTAACTCTTCATGTCTTAAAGTAATGATGGACTGTCGTTTCTTTTTGCTTATTTGAGCTGTTCTTACCATAATATGGACTTTGGTCTTTTATCAAATAGGGCTATCTTCTGTATGCATGGGCTCCATGATGGGGGGGAAAGCATATGGTTGTCGAACACTTAGCCACATCTGCTGACAATCTCTTTTTCTTGCAAGAGTTACATTTTTAAAAAAGAGAGAGAAATGTATTATTTAAAGAGCTGGATTGGAGAGGCCCATGCTACCACCTACTGTAGTAACAGTAGAGGTGTACGCATCCCGATAAATGAGAATACATGGGAATGGTATGAAGTCCAAAAGTTATGGTCGGACCTAGAAAGTTAGCTGAACAAAAATGTAAAAGCAACATTCAACAATTTAATTTTACAGAGTTGCAGTTCATATGAGGAAATCAGTAATTTGAAACAAATAAATTAGACCCTAATCTATGGATTTCACATGACTGGGAAAACGGATACCTTTAAAAAAAAGGGGGGGCCTCACAATGGGCCTCAGGTTCTCATCACAGTATTTTTGTGCATTCAAACTGCCATCGATAAAATGCAGTTGTGTTCATTGTCTGTATCTTATAACTGCCCATACCATAACCCCACCGCCACCATGTGTCACTCTGTTCACAATGTTGACATCAGCAAACCGCTTACCCCCACGATGCCATACACTTGGTCTGTGGTTTTGAGGCCGGTTGGACATACTGCCAAAATGTTTTAGAGAATGTTGGCGGTGGCTTATGATAGAGAAATTAACATTCTCTGGCAACTGCTCTGGTGGACATTCCTGCAGTCAGCATGCCAATTGCACACTCCGTCAAAACTTGAGACATCTGTCGCATTGTGTTGTGTGACAAAATTGCACATTTTAGTGGCCTTTTACTGTGCCCAGTACAAGATGCACCTGTGTAATGATCATGCAGGTTAATCAACTTCTTGATATGCCACACCTTTCAGGTGGATGGATTATCTTGGCAAATGAGAATCGCACACTAACACAGATGTAACCACAATTGTGCACAACATTTGAGAGAAATAAGCTTTTTATGTGAGTATGAGAAATGTCTGGGATCTTTTATTTCAGCTCATGAAACATGTGACCAACACTTTACATATTGCATTTATATTTTTGTTCAGTATACAATGTACACTTACATTTAATCCATCTGTCTGCATATTTCAAGACATGGCATATGGGGTTGTCGTGAGATACCCAATTGGCTAAATCCCTAGCAAACACAGGTGATTAATCAAATTGCATTCTATACTGAATATCATGATTAGGTGATTATTGGAGTCAGGTGTGTTAGCTGGGGCTGAGGGCAAACTGTGACACCAATCAGGCACTCGGGGACTGGAATTGCCCACCCCTGGGCTAGACGATTCTCTTCTCGTCACTCATCTTGAAAAGATGTATCAATCAGTCCGCCATCATTAACGCAATGGAAAAATCTAATTATTTATTTACATAGTACATTTCAGCCTTGTGCAGTTGATGGCAGCATCATGTCAAGAAGGATGGGCTAACATTGGCTGCTGCTAACTGAAGTCATTGTTTATCACACAGGTCTGGCAGCGTGGATTTGGAGCTCCTAACCTACCCTGTGGACAATGCTGCGATGGCCAAACGGAGAGGGAACTCCGAGTCAGGGAGTCAGGGTGGGTGTCAGGGACAGGAAGGGTCGGACCCCAACCTGGAAGTGTGTAACAATTAATATCTCAGGATTATGTTGTATCTTTATGTTTGAAATGATGCTGTAGTGGTTGGCCCAGTCACTTGTAACAATTTGAGGAGTTGTGGGTATGATTCCTGCATGGGCTGCATGTATATCTTATGAACATTCCGGCAGGGCGACAGGTAGCCTAGGGGTTAGTGTTGGACCAGTAACAGAAAGGTTGGTGGTTTGAATACCCGAGTCAACAAGGTCATCAGTATTTTGTCGATTTTTCCCTTGAGCAAAGCAATTAACCCAAATTTGCTCTATATAACTATACTACACCATACTACTATGGCTGACCCTGTTAAAAAACAAATTTCACTGCAACTATCCCGTAGGTGTACCCCCCAAAAGATGAGCTATTTGTGGATCAAAGGGTCTGCTAAATGACCATGTTACATTCTATTCTTACACTTCCCTTGTTGTCCCCCTACTAGGAACTGCGACCTTTGCCCTCTCGGAGCAGGTGTTCCATAAGACTGACCACTTCCTGTGTTCATATCCCTGGTTCCACGGGCCCATCTCGCGGGTCAAGGCGGCCCACCTGGTCCAGAACTTGGGCCTGGAGGGCCATGGAGTGTTCCTAGTGAGGCAGAGTGAGACTCGCCGCGGAGACTACGTCCTCACCTTCAACTACCAGAGCAAGGCCAAGGTGGGGTGCACATCTACCATAGGTTCCAGAAGAATACCTTCTTAGTTTTTGATATCAGGAACATGTCTGAATAAAAGCATCATTGACATTGTTGTTCATGTCGATGTATCTCCCTCCGCCTCTCTCTTTCTGCAGCACCTGCGTCTGTCTCTAACAGAGTGGGGTCAGTGTAGGGTGCAGCACCTGCGCTTCCCATCCGTCATGGACATGCTCAGTCACTTTCGCCTCTACCCCATACCCCTGGAGTGTGGCACTGCCTGTGACGTCACCCTCTCAAGCTTTGTGGTGGCTAACTCCCAAGGTGAGCCCTCGTCACTGACCCCTGACCTATACTGGACACAAACACCCGCCCCCACCAATACTTTTGGACTTAGGGCTACTGCTAACACTTAACTTTACATAAATATATATATTTTTAAATGCACACAAAGAAAATACAATTTTATTATAAATGTGTCATAAACAACTACTTGGATATAAAGTATATGGGAATCCGCACAGGATGTTACAAGTGAAATCCTTTGTCAGCATAAATAATGTTATGTCATTGTGTCCTCTCTCAGGTCAGATTTCAGCGGCTGTTCTGGTTCCCTTCTCCCTGAACTGCTGGAGCTCTGAGCCCAGCCTGGCCCACTGCAGCCCAGCCACCTGCCCCAGCCTGCTCCCCTCTCCAGGCCCCCTGCCCCAGCCCGGACACCCTCATCTATACACCGCTCCCCTCCCAGACCTTCCCACCTCGGGTCCCCTGCGTCGGAGCGAGTCGGTGGGCCGCAGACCCCTACTGCGTCACCCCAACCCCCACCCACCCTTTACTCAGCGAGACTCCGACTACGAACTGGAGCCAGACAGGGGCCGCAAGCGGGCCATCGACAACCAGTACATGTTCCTCTGACCCCTTTCTACCTGTCACAGCCGGCCCAGAGGTCACCGCAAAACTCCAAGCAAGTGCCAGATGGACTCATGAGTGAACGTGTATGCCCAAGTTGAGATCTGTTTCATGGTGGGGTGACAGAGTTCATTATGAATGTATTTTTATATTGTTATATGATTATTCTCATTTTATAAAGCGGATGTCGTTGTTTTAAGGGATGTTGCTACATGGGAGTGAGTGGTGCTGATGTGGAAGGTCTTCCCTCGGGCAGGGGAGCGGGGCACCATCACTGCCTCTCCCTCCCCTTTTAATAGGGGTCTGTTTAAGGGCCCTGAAGCGTTGGGCAACACTCCTTCCCCTCCACACACACTCCATTTTATAGTGTATTCTAATGATACCCTGTGTATTTGAAATGCACACATTCTGTATTTTAATTAGCTGGAAAACCAAAGGTGTTGAAAAAGGAACCTAACAAACTGTGTGGAGCCTTCCACGTAGGTTTGGTTCAGTCTCACTGTTGGGGTATGTATTGACGTTAAACCTCCCGAGACGGGATTGAAACCCCATAAAGAAAGAGGTCGGGAGGGGACACACCCTATTCTAGAGTCCCTGTTCCCCTCCACAGCCTCGACTCTCAAGAGTTGTGCACAGGGCTTATATAACACATTTCACACAATTGTTTGTGATACAACAGTTTGTCTGCCCAAAAATGTTTACACAACCATTGTGCAAAACTGTTGTAGTATCACAAGCATTGTACCTGTATTGTACAACTTGAATGTGTATGGGGCAAAATATTAGCATGTTAATTTCCTGTTAGCATTAAAGTCCTTACCTTCATAGCATTAACTTCTTTCATCTTAACATTGTTCTCTCCAGCTCTACGACTCAAGGACAAAGCTGGACCTTTCTGAAGGCATTTGTTTTCTGCTAGTTACATGTTTCCCTTCTATGGCTTCTTAATCAGCGAGCTCTTGAAAGAGACATGTCACCAAAGAAAATGTGAGGAAAAGACTGCACTCCCTTGCTTTTACTAAGAACCCTCGTGTGCATGGCCCCTTAACACATTTTATGTAAGCAACCGTTCTGGTGTACATTTTTGTTAATTAAACTTTCTTTAACATACCAGTACCCATCACTTTTCCTCTATGAACATCTTCTTTCCCTTGCCTAACACTAACTTAGCAGTGAAACCTTAATCATTGAGTTGTACAGCTTACCCCCTAGAAGTCCTACAGTGTTTATGGTCATGTTTATTTCTTATCATAGAAGGGCTTTCTGTTTTTAAGAAATGCACAAAGGCATGTTGATTTCCTTTTTAAATGACCAGGACATCGACTTGCCCTGAAAGGAGATGTATTTTTCATTGCATGACCCAGCTAAAAATCTATCAAGGAATTTTACAATAGTTTTTAATCAGTTACCTTCCGATATTGAAACTGACTTTGTCAAAGGTTAGACAATTGCAGACAAGTATGGTTTGTTTCCTGTGCTTAAATTGAAACTAATCCCAAACCCCAATCTGTTCTGCAAATGCGTAAGGAAAGCAACGGTATCATTGACTTATCAGTCTCTTTGACCTGTAGCCAGAAAGACTGTGCCTTGCCTGAAAACTGCTGTTGCTTTGAACCTCAGGGCATGATGTTTGAACTTAGTGCAATAAATGAGGTATTTCCAATAACTTAGCCTATTGCACATTGAACGCTTTATATTATAGCTTAGCCTGTACATTGTCTTTGCACTCAATCATATTGGGAAAACAAATCACACCAAGAGTTGACAAGCTTAGTGCATTCCACTACTGTAGACAGGTGAAGAGTGAGCAACACCAGTCTTTCTGCACATATCAGGTTAGTTTTATACTCCAAAATGGCCCCAACGTACCTCAGTCCCATGTATTAGAACATTTGCTGACATCCATTTATTTTGCCCGGTCAGTCAAGCCATCTGACATTGTTCAAGTTCAACTGATTTAATGTGTCTTCTCAATACTGTTCTGTATTAGCACTAAACATTCCATTTCTATCTGTCAATCTTTGATCAATTGTTACATTTCCCTAAGTTATAAGCATTCTAAATTATCAACTGTATATTTGACTTTTGTAATATAAAGCTAACCCCCAAAAATGTACATACAACAGCATTTTTGTGACTATGAAAAAATCTTGTTTTTCTGCAAATATTACTTTGACAAGTCTCTGACATTATTAGACATAGGTATAAAACAGCATTGTATGGCTCCTGCACATAGCATTATAGGGCTTTCACCGGTCTAGTCCTTTCAGATCTGTGAACAGAGGGGGTTGGGGTTCAAATAGAACTGGGATGTGAAAGTGAGTGAACCAAGAGACGTGTGAAACGAGTTGTTTATACCTGGTGGCAACCTGCATCCTGATCTCATTCACATTCTGCTGACATTAAGACCAGTATAGACTCACCTCCAGAAGTAGTCAGGGATACATTGATTTGTTGAATGAAAGCAGTGGGCAGAGCTTAGTGACAGGTCAGGGGGTGGAGATTACAGGTGAGCGTCAAATAAAGGCCTTTAAGGATGGTAGGTTGGAGAGCGATAATTATTCTAAATGACTTACTGAGCAGCCTTATCTATGCTGGTGCAGTGTACTAGGCTAGGTCACAGGTTCTAATCTCGCAGATGATCTATATTTTTTTTAAGGATGGTCAAATCATTATACCACCCTCTAATCAACAGGATAGGGACCAGAAAGTCAAATTCTTGCCGATGCCCGTTCTTACGTGTGAACCTTGCTTGGCCATTTGCAACTGACTTTGGACCAATTTAACTACAATGCATATTTACTGGAAATTAAATTTTCATTCGTATCTGTCAAGGCCACTGACAAACCTATCCCTATATTTTTTTAGACATCAATGAATGGCATTACAAAATTAACACTTGATTATACATAGAACGCAAAAAAACAAGACTGCCAATACAGCTGTTTTTTTTTTAAAGTTTATTTTTCCCCCAAATGTTTTAAATTATTTATATTATCTACAAAGTAAAAGTTACATAATGGTCAGGTGAGAAGTGGGATCACTTTAGTCATCATAATTAATAATGTTTGTCCTTTTGGCCAAACTTGTTATTAATTACAGGAAGATTTTAATTAGTTTTAGTTTGGTTAAAACCTGTTCTGAAGTCTTGAATGCAGCAGCTGTTAAAGAGTAACACTGTTTAAGTAGGAAGAATTTCCATATCAAGGTGCAGATCATTTTATCTTTCAATTGGCAAGCTGAATCAAGGTTCATTAATGGACCCTCTGCAGGTTTCTTAAAAGGTGTGTGTTGGGAAGAGAGAGGGGATCCTTTGTTATTAATCAAACTCTTAATCAATAAAACCTCTCCAATGCAACAACCTGTGGAACATTCTTTATGACTGGGAGAGGAAAGCATATGTGTAGTAGCATGACGAGAGATCTGTGCAAGACCCTTCACGAGAGCGAGGGCTGGATAAGGGGTCCATGTTCTCAACAGCACCCTCCACAGCTGCTACTGATGGTGCTGTTGCACTGGAGGGACACAAAACAGAGGAAATCAGTGAAATTGGCCAGTTGTGGTTAGAATATTTATCATCAAATCAAATTTGATTTGTCACATGCACCGAATACAACAGGTGTAGACCTCACCGTGAAATGCTTACTTACAAGCCCTTAACCAACAATGCAGTTCAAGAAAGAGCGTTAAAATATTTACTAAATAAAGTAAAGTAAAAAATTCTAATCAATCAAAAAGTAACACAATGTACATAACAATAACGAGACAATATACCGGTACTGAGTCAATGTGCGGGGGTATAGTTTAGTCAAGGTAATTTTTAAAGTGACTATGCAGATAATAAACAGCGAGTAGCAGCAGTGTAAAAACAAGGGGGGGGGTGGATCAATGCAAATAGTCCGGATGGCCATTTCATCAGTTGTTCAGCAGTCTTATGGCTTGGGGGGTAGAAGCTGTTAAGGAGCCTCTTGGTCCATAGCACTTATTACAAGAATTTCAGCTAAATGTATCATTAACGATAAGGCTGGGGAAAATTAGATCAAACATTGACGTGATGAACAAACATATTTGCCCCAATTTAATACTTGGAAGTGAGTTTAGTTGAACAAGCAGTACAGAGACATCTGTCAGGTGATTAGAAGAGTCCCGCCCCTGAGGCATATAGGGATGGGGTGATGTACCTTGGGGGTGTGCCAAGTAAGAGAAGTGTGTAGTGGAGGACACTGGGATGGGGTTGAGGGCATTCTGGGGGAGTTGGGGGCCGCCTGGCTGCTGGGTGGCCATCAGCATCATCTGAGGGTGGCCAGGGTGGGAGGGAACCATCCCAGACTGCATATGGGCCTAGGAGGAAGAGAAAGAGAGAGAACATTAGTAGAAAGAGATACATACAACTGTTACTGACTCCATAAAAAGGTTTTGTGTTTTTGTTCCTGGGACCACTAACCTGTTCATATAGTATGTACTCAGAGTGAAGTGAAGGGCTTCTGAAGGTGGAGCTCACCTGCTGCATGTGGGCCATGTGGGAGGGGTTGTAGCTGTGCTGCATCTGCTGGGGGTGGAGGTAGACGGCCTGCTGGGCCGAGGGGAAGCTGCCCTGGGGGGACTGGGGGTTGGTCCCCGGGGTCATGGAGGGCGGGGTGGGGGCCAGGGCCTGGTACATCTGCTGCTGGGGCTGGTTGCCCATGTGCAGGGCCTGGGCGGCTGCAGCCTGGTGCTGTTGGACGGGGCTGGGAGCCGGGTGGTTTCCCCCATGCTGCCCGCCCTGCTGGGCCTGACCTGTGGGCGTGGCCGAGGGTTGGGGGTGCTGGTACTGCTGCGGCATGGGGCCTTGTGACACTGGAAGCACAAAACAAAGACTGGTTTATTGGCATGGACCAGATTGAATGTAGTGTTTGCTTTACCACAAGAAAGTCTAAATGTACATTTTTTAAAAACTGGGGTGAGTATGCAACGCTATTACAAATATCTCAACTTCCGGTTCCAGAACATAAATTATGTACCTAATTTTGTTCTGGGTGCCAAGATAAAGTACACAAAGACAGAAGACTAAACAAAGTGACAATAGAGTGACACACAGAGGGGGGGAGGGGGCGTTGCTTACCATACATGGTGTGAGTCTGCTCGCCATACTGGGTGGTGGAGGAGACCAGCTGGCCGGGCTGGCCGTGGTTGGGAGGGGCCATCATCCTGGCCTGACTCTGCATCACCGGGCTGAACACATGCTGGGCCTGGGGGGGGGGCACACATTGCTTGTGTCCTATTCACAATACACTGCTATCGACTTAAAGACATACATGCCAATCTTTTGTGATACCTTTATGGACGGTGGAAAGCTGTGAGTCGAGTTGTAATTTTGGCAGATTGTTACCTGTGACTGGTAGTGGGGCATCTGCTGCATCAGTTGCTGGCTGGTAAACTGCTGTGGGCTGCAGGTGAAGTACTGGGCTGAATAGGTGGGGCTTTGGGCCACAATGGGCGGCCCCGCGGCTTGGGCTGGGTGCATCATTGTGGGTGTGCCCTGGGGGTGGTGCTGGTCTGACCTCTGCTGGGGCATGTTGGCTACTGCAGCAGCCAGTGGAACACAACATCCAGGATTACAGGAAAGTTGAAGTTGGAAGTTTACATACACTTAGGTTGGAGTCATTAACACTCATGTTTCAACCATTTCACAAATGTCTTGTTAAGAAACTATAACTATAGTATTGGCAAGTCGGTTAGGACATCTACTTTGTGCATGACACAAGTAATTTTTCCAAAAATTGTTTACAGACAGATTATTTCATTGTATCACAATTCCAGTGAGTCAGGGGTTTACATACACGAAGTTGACTGTGCCTTGAAACAGCTTGGAAAATTCCAGAACAGGATGGCATGGCTTTAGAAGCTTCTGATAGGCTAATTCACATTATTTGAGTCAATTGGAGGTGTACCTGTGGATGTATTTCAAGGCCTACCTTCAAACTCAGTGCCTCTTTGCTCGACATCATGGGAAAATCAAAAGAAATCAGCCAAGACCTCAGAAAAAAACATTTATAGACCTCCACAAGTCTGGTTCATCCTTGGGAGCATCCTTCCAAACGCCTGAAGGTACCACGTTCATCTGTACAAACAATAGTACGCAAGTATAAACACCATGGAACCACGCAGCCGTCATACTGCTTAGGAAGGAGACATGTTCTGTCTACTAGAGATTAACGTACTTTGGTGCAAAAAGTTCAAATCAATCCCAGAAGAACAGCAAAGGACCATGTGAAGATGCTGGAGGAAACAGGTACAAAACTATCTATAGCCACAGTAAAACTAGACCTATATCCACATAACCTGAAAGGACGCTCAGCAAGGAAGAAGCCCCTGCTTCAAAACCGCCATAAAAAATATCCAGACTGTGGTTTACAACTGCACATGGGGACAAGGATTGTACTTTTTGGAGAAATGTCCTCTGGTCTGATGAAACAGAAATAGAACTGTTTGGCCATAATGACCATCGTTATGTTTGGAGGAAAAAGGGGGATGCTTGCAAGCCGAAGAATACCATCCCAACCGTGAAGCACAGGGGTGGAAGCATCATGTTGTGGGGGCGCTTTGCTGCAGGAGGGACTGGTGCACTTCACGAAAAAGATGGCTTCATGAGGAGGGAAGATTATGTGGATATATTGAAGGAACAGCTCAAGACATCAGTTAGGAAGTTACAGCTTGCTCGCAAATGCCTCTTCCAAATGGACAATGACCCCAAGCATACTTCCAAAGTTGTGGCAAAATGGCTTAAGGACAACAAAGTCAAGGTATTGGAGTGGCCATCACAAAGCCCTAACCTCAATCCCATAGAGAATTTGTGGGCAGATCTGAAAAAGCATGTATGAGCAAGGAGGCCTACAAACCTGACTCAGTTACACCAGCTCTGTCAGGAGGAATGGGCCAAACGCACTGTGGGAAGCTTGTGGAAGGCTACCCGAAACATTTGACCCAAGTTAAACAATTTAGAAGGCAATGCTACCAAATACTAATTGAGTGCAAGTAAACTTCTGACCCACTGGGAATGTGATGAAAGAAATAAAAGCTGAAATAAATCACTCTACTATTATTCTGATATTTCATATTCTTAAAATTTACATTTAAGTCATTTAGCAGACGCTCTTATCCAGTGACCTAACTGACCTAAGTCAGGGAATTTTTACGAGGATTAAATGTCAGGAATTGTGAAAAACTTAGTTTAAATGCATTTGGCTAAGGTGTATGTAAACTTCCGACTTCAACTGTATGTGCACGGGGGGGCGGCACAGCCTTCTTAAATTCAATATTAGTCTACTGTACTGAATTTACCCTATGACATGGTCTCCAAAAGCACTGTTAATCAGAGCAGCTCCCCAGCAGTTTGCTCCCCAGCAGACTAGACAGCAATATCTAACACCGCTACGACCCTATGCAGGCCAGGTGTTAAACTAAAAATGTACCTGCACACGTGATCTTATTCTCTTTTGACTCCATCCATTCGACTCCATACGTATTTGTGTGTCGGACATACCCAGATGCTGAACTGTGCAATTATTGAAGACAGGGACAGACAGCATTGGCAGTGAGCATTCTCACCTTTACCTGGTCTGTAGGGCTTGGACTGGCTCACCGTCATATGAGGCATCTGGACATGGTACATGGCTGGAGACTGAGAGATGAGATCAGAAGCATACGTTTAGCCAACTGAAACCTTCCATTGATTCTCCGCCCCCCACCCTTTCAACTTTTGACTCCCTTCTCATCCACCCTCAATCCTTGTTCACAGCATGCCGTGTGGACTTGAAGTGAGAAGAAAGGTTGGCTGGGCAATTACCTTAGGCCACATGGATACAGTGCAGCTGTCCACCAATGTGTTCCAACATAGCCCATTTACTAACCTGGATGACCATGCACTTCTTATTCTATATCTATCTGCAAACATTAATGCAGGCTTATCAAATAAAGACGTGAGAATTGCTCTGCATTGCGTCAGTGTTTGTAAACTCTGAGCAAGAATGGCATAATCCTAGTCATATTATTCTAGGCCTGGGAGAAAAAGTAAGAATGTCACTTAAGAAAGCTGTTAAAACAAGAATGAGGTTAAGTTCTTGATAACAACTGTAGCCAATTGCAATAACAAATTGGCAAACCAACATCTGATGAGACATTTTCAAGTAAGCAAAACATCTCATACGGATTTTGGCAAAAAAGGTAAGAAACAAGTAGATAGCTTAAGAAATGCACGAACCTTCCAGATAATGCTTTTCTAATGGAGAGAGAGGAAAGAGAGAAAAGAAAAAAAAGAACCATTCTTTAGTTGCTCGTTTTTTTTTTCTTTAACCAGAAATGATTCTCTTAACTCAAATGACCGATGTTGGATTACCAACAATTTCTTACAGCAAATTCAAAACCAAAATATATTTTAGAACAATAAATCACTTAGCGACAGCGACTCCAGAGAAATCACAATCACACCATTATATATTTCACAACTTGTCTCACAAACTGCATTCACTCAGAGCTCTACATTACTTCCAACTACCCTATAACAAAACACTTATCTTCAAGGCTACACAAAAGTTTAAAAATGACTTGAACCAACCTAAAGACTCTGGAAATGTCACAAACCAATATAAACAAGCAATAGGCTACTGTACATGACTTCACACACGATGAGTTTATGGCTGTGGAATGGTGAAGACCGGTCAAAGTGGGGAATGGTGAAACGGTGACCAGACAGGCCAAAGTGAGAGGAGAGGGCCTCTAACAAGTGCATGCCACAACTGCATATCCAAATTCAGCTGGACCACACAAATACACCCCCCCCCCTCATTATTCCTGTTGCATGATACATTCCTTGCAAGGAGAGAGATGCAACAGAGAGGAGAGGACAACCGTGAGAAATATGACGGGAAAGGGTGCCAACTGAATATTTTAGAACACTCATACATCTTCCTTGCTGCTTCGGAACTCTGCATGCCAATCATGAACCAATTATCATTCAAGGGTATGTCTGAGCTTCCACAAGTACTCTTCTGAGCTGCAGAGGCATGCAGGTGGGATGGAGAGTGTGTGCATGTGTCTCACCTGAACTCCAGGGCTGACTGGGGTCAGAGGGTACATCTGGGGGAAGCAGACCGTCTGGCTGTAGACTTGTTGGGGCTGCTGCACCACGATGGAGGGGCTGGGCTGGCCCTGTGGCCGCGGGGGGGTTGGAGTGGTGGCCGGTTTGTGCTGCAGGCCACACGCACGCACACACACACACACACACACACACGACAGGGAAACTCTAAAAGTCACTACAGCTTAAAAAGGAATGTCTGTCAAGTGGCAAAGTCAAAAAGCAGGATGAGAATAGTTACTCGGGCAGTCAGACAACTAACCTGAGTATTGAACACCCTGGGTTTAAACTCATGGGCATTAGGATTGAGAGTCGACTTTATGATTTGACTGCGGACCGGGAAAAAAAGAACAGATAAGAGAAAATCATTTTTTCCCTCAACTTTAGCAATCCCTTGAGTTGCAGGATGATACATTTGCTGGTCAGTTGTCTTTTTGAGCCACGTTCCGTTATTTGTGCTTACCCTCAAAGAGGCCCATTCTAAAACACCAACTCAAATAGAAATAATGGGAGCAAATACGTGGCCATGACACTCACTCTTTGATTGGCTCCTTTTCTTCTTTGTCCTCAGGCTTGGCCCCTCCGCTGAAGGTGGGTGCAGACGTCTGTACACCCTGCGAGGTCACGTCAGGCCCCCTCTTCTGCTCCGGGGCAGGACAGAGGGGAGAGGAGGATGGTGCTCCAGGGCTGCCTGCCTTGCTGCTCCCGGTGGACGCCACGTTGCCCTCCTCAGACCCCTCCAATCCCTTGTCCAGAGGAAGCTCCTTGGGCTTCTCTCCCGCGGCATCTGGTGGAGGCTTGGTCATCTGCTCAAACTGTGGATCTGGGTTCGAGCTGGACTGCAACTGAGCGAGAGAAAGAAAGAGAAAGAGCGTTTTGATCGCAAGCCGATAGTAAGTCAATACGAATTGACAGCATTAGTTTTAGGTTGGGTTTTCCCCCCCCAACTAGCTGGCTAGATATATTATTACGATTCACAAACAGCTTGCAGATAATTATGAAGTAAAACATTTTTTTTTGTGTATATACAGTGGGGCAAAAAAGTATTTAGTCAGCCACCAATTGTGCAAGTTCTCAGACTTAAAATTTTGAGAGAGGCCTGTAATTTTCATCATAGGTACACTTCAACTATGACAGACAAAATGAGAAACAAAATCCAGAAAATCACATTGTAGGATTTTTAATGAATATATTTGCAATTTATGGTGGAAAATAAGTATTTGGTCAATAACAAAAGTTTCTCAATACTTTGTTATTTACCCTTTGTTGGTAATGACAGAGGTCAAATGTTTTCTGTAAGTCTTCACAAGGTTTTAACACACTGTTTCTGGTATTTTGGCCCATTCCTCCATGCAGATCTCCTCTAGAGCAGTGATGTTTTGGGGCTGTTGCTGGGCAACACAGACTTTCAACTCCCTCCAAAGATTTTCTACGGGGTTGCGATCTGGAGACTGGCTAGGCCACTCCAGGACCTTGAAATGCTTCTTACGAAGCCACTCCTTTGTTGCCCGGGCGGTGTGTTTGGGATCATTGTCATGCTGAAAGACCCAGCCACGTTTCATCTTCAATGCCCTTGCTGATGGAAGGAGGTTTTCACTCAAAATCTCACGATACATGGCCCCATTCATTCTTTCCTTTACACGGATCAGTCGTCCTGGTCCCTTTGCAGAAAAACAGCCCCAAAGCATGATGTTTCCACCCCCATGCTTCACAGTAGGTATGGTGTTCTTTGGATGCAACTCAGCATTCTTTGTCCTCCAAACACGACGAGTTGAGTTTTTACCAAAAAGTTATATTTTGGTTTCATCTGACCATATGACATTCTCCCAATCTTCTTCTGGATCATCCAAATGCACTCTAGCAAACTTCAGACGGGCCTGGACATATACTGGCTTAAGCAGGGGGACACGTCTGGCACTGCAGGATTTGAGTCCCTGGCGGTGTAGTGTGTTACTGATGGTAGGCTTTGTTACTTTAGTCCCAGGTCTTTGCAGGTCATTCACTAGGTCCCCCCGTGTGGTTCTGGGATTTTTGCTCACCGTTCTTGTGATCATTTTGACCCCATGGGGTGAGATCTTGCGTGGAGCCCGCGATCGATCAGTGATCTTGTATGTCTTCCATTTCCTAATAATTGCTCCCACAGTTGATTTCTTCAAACCAAGCTGCTTACCTATTGCAGATTCAGTCATCCCAGCCTGGGTGCAGGTCTACAATTTAGTTTCTGGTGTCCTTTGACAGCTCTTTGGTCTTGGCCATAGTGGAGTTTGGAGTGTGACTATTTGAGGTTGTGGACAGGTGTCTTTTATACTGATAGCAAGTTCAAACAGGTGCCATTAATACAGGTAACGAGTGGAGGACAGAGGAGCCTCTTAAAGAAGAAGTTACAGGTCTGTGAGAGCCAGAAATCTTGCTTGTTTGTAGGTGACCAAATACTTATTTTCCACCATAATTTGCAAATAAATTCATTAAAAATCCTACAATGTGATTTTCTGGATTATTTTTCTCATTTTGTCTGTCATAATTGAAGTGTACCTATGGTGAAAATTACAGGCCTCATCTTTTTAAGTGGGAGAACTTGCACAATTGGTGGCTGACAATAGTTTTTTGCCCCACTGTATCTTGTAAAGTTTCTATTGCCATTGTCCTGGCAGGAAAAAGGTTCAGTAAATGGTGAGGTGCAGCCAGCGAGAGGTAAATACAGCAGGGAGGAGTGCGAGTGCCTCTCAAATGTAGGTTGTCCACCCACTCTGCCCACTCTGAAAATGCGCTATGGTGATTAAATTTCACATCCTTATGTTCTAAAATACATTTTACCAAGACAAATATGATTAACCATGTTCTGAATCGTTCAGTGGGGTCTTAGATTAAGAGCCAGTTTGCGCTGTTCTGTGAAGGGAGTAGTACACAGCGTTGTACGAGATTTTCAGTTTCTTGGCAATTTCTCGCATGGGATAGCCTTCATTTCTCAGAACAAGAATAGACTGACAGAGTTTCAGAAGAAAGTTCTGTTTCTGCTGATTTTGCTGTCTTCGTATCCAAGATAATTGTGTAGTTTAGAGTGTGTAGTCTTAGAGTGATTATCTTAATTTACCGAGGTTAGCTAGCCAGCTATTTGTCGTCCTTAACGTAGGAGACACTGCTAGCTAGCCAACAGCTAGCCAATGTCTTCCGAATAGAACTCAACAACCCGGTCGCATTCCGCTTCGCTCCACAAGTAGTATCACATTTTTCATTTAATCTCATTACAGTACAACGGTTTGATTTGTTTGATCGTAGCTAGCTACATAGCTAGCTACATAGCCGTCTTTGTATCAAAGATAATTGTGTAGTCTAGAGCGATTTTCTAGGTTAGCTATCCAGCTATTGTCGTTCTTTTAACGCAACGTAACGTAATCAACACTGCTAGTTAGCCAGCTAGCCCCCGAATAGCAGCACTGTAGAAACTATTACACTCAACGGAACGACTTGATTAGTGTAGTGTCAACAACGCAGCCACTGCCAGCTAGCCTACAAAGTCAACAACGCAGCCACTGCCAGCTAGCCTACTTCAGCAGTACTGTATCATTTTAATCATTTTAGTCAATAAGATTCTTGCTACGTAAGCTTAACTTTCTGAACATTCGAGACGTGTAGTCCACTTGTCATTCCAATCTCCTTTGCATTAGCGTAACCTCTTCTGTAGCCTGTCAACTATGTGTCTGTCTATCCCTGTTCTCTCCTCTCTGCACAGACCGTACAAACGCTCCACACCGCGTGGCCGCGGCCACCCTAATCTGGTGGTCCCAGCGCGCACGACCCACGTGGAGTTCCAGGTCTCCGGTAGCCTCTGGAACTGCCGATCTGCGGCCAACAAGGCAGAGTTCATCTCAGCCTATGCCTCCCTCCAGTCCCTCGACTTCTTGGCACTGACGGAAACATGGATCACCACAGATAACACTGCTACTCCCACTGCTCTCTCTTCGTCCGCCCACGTGTTCTCGCACACCCCGAGAGCTTCTGGTCAGCGGGGTGGTGGCACTGGGATCCTCATCTCTCCCAAGTGGTCATTCTCTCTTTCTCCCCTTACCCATCCGTCTATCGCCTCCTTTGAATTCCATGCTGTCACAGTTACCAGCCCTTCAAGCTTAACATCCTTATCATTTATCGCCCTCCAGGTTCCCTCGGAGAGTTCATCAATGAGCTTGATGCCTTGATAAGCTCCTTTCCTGAGGACGGCTCACCTCTCACAGTTCTGGGCGACTTTAACCTCCCCACGTCTACCTTTGACTCATTCCTCTCTGCCTCCTTCTTTCCACTCCTCTCCTCTTTTGACCTCACCCTCTCACCTTCTCCCCCTACTCACAAGGCAGGCAATACGCTTGACCTCATCTTTACTAGATGCTGTTCTTCCACTAACCTCATTGCAACTCCCCTCCAAGTCTCCGACCACCACCTTGTATCCTTTTCCCTCTCGCTCTCATCCAACACTTCCCACACTGCCCCTACTCGGATGGTATCGCGCCGTCCCAACCTTCGCTCCCTCTCCCCCGCTACTCTCTCCTATTCCATCCTATCATCTCTTCCCTCTGCTCAAACCTTCTCCAACCTATCTCCTGATTCTGCCTCCTCAACCCTCCTCTCCTCCCTTTCTGCATCCTTTGACTCTCTATGTCCCCTATCCTCCAGACCGGCTCGGTCCTCCCCTCCCGCTCCGTGGCTCGACGACTCATTGCGAGCTCACAGAACAGGGCTCCGGGCAGCTCCGGAAATGGAGGAAAACTCGCCTCCCTGCGGACCTGGCATCCTTTCACTCCCTCCTCTCTACATTTTCCTCCTCTGTCTCTGCTGCTAAAGCCACTTTCTACCACTCTAAATTCCAAGCATCTGCCTCTAACCCTAGGAAGCTCTTTGCCACCTTCTCCTCCCTCCTGAATCCTAACTCCCCCCCCCCCTCCTCCCGCTCTGCAGATGACTTCATCAACCATTTTGAAAAGAAGGTCGACGACATCCGATCCTCGTTTGCTAAGTCAAACGACACCGCTGGTTCTGCTCACACTGCCCTACCCTGTGCTCTGACCTCTTTCTCCCCTCTCTCTCCAGATGAAATCTCGCGTCTTGTGACGGCCGGCCGCCCAACAACCTGCCCGCTTGACCCTATCCCCTCCTCTCTTCTCCAGACCATTTCCGGAGACCTTCTCCCTTACCTCACCTCGCTCATCAACTCATCCCTGACCGCTGGCTACGTCCCTTCCGTCTTCAAGAGAGCGAGAGTTGCACCCCTTCTGAAAAAACCTACACTCGATCCCTCCGATGTCAACAACTACAGACCAGTATCCCTTCTTTCTTTTCTCTCCAAAACTCTTGAACGTGCCGTCCTTGGCCAGCTCTCCCGCTATCTCTCTCAGAATGACCTTCTTGATCCAAATCAGTCAGGTTTCAAGACTAGTCATTCAACTGAGACTGCTCTTCTCTGTATCACGGAGGCGCTCCGCACTGCTAAAGCTAACTCTCTCTCCTCTGCTCTCATCCTTCTAGACCTATCGGCTGCCTTCGATACTGTGAACCATCAGATCCTCCTCTCCACCCTTTCCGAGTTGGGCATCTCCGGCGCGGCCCACGCTTGGATTGCGTCCTACCTGACAGGTCGCTCCTACCAGGTGGCGTGGCGAGAATCTGTCTCCTCACCACACGCTCTCACCACTGGTGTCCCCCAGGGCTCTGTTCTAGGCCCTCTCCTATTCTCGCTATACACCAAGTCACTTGGCTCTGTCATAACCTCACATGGTCTCTCCTATCATTGCTATGCAGTCGACACACAATTAATCTTCTCCTTTCCCCCTTCTGATGACCAGGTGGCGAATCGCATCTCTGCATGTCTGGCAGACATATCAGTGTGGATGACGGATCACCACCTCAAGCTGAACCTCGGCAAGACGGAGCTGCTCTTCCTCCCGGGGAAGGACTGCCCGTTCCATGATCTCGCCATCACGGTTGACAACTCCATTGTGTCCTCCTCCCAGAGCGCTAAGAACCTTGGCGTGATCCTGGACAACACCCTGTCGTTCTCAACTAACATCAAGGCGGTGGCCCGTTCCTGTAGGTTCATGCTCTACAACATCCGCAGAGTATGACCCTGCCTCACACAGGAAGCGGCGCAGGTCCTAATCCAGGCACTTGTCATCTCCCGTCTGGATTACTGCAACTCGCTGTTGGCTGGGCTCCCTGCCTGTGCCGTTAAACCCCTACAACTCACCCAGAACGCCGCAGCCCGTCTGGTGTTCAACCTTCCCAAGTTCTCTCACGTCACCCCGCTCCTCCGCTCTCTCCACTGGCTTCCAGTTGAAGCTCGCATCCGCTACAAGACCATGGTGCTTGCCTACGGAGCTGTGAGGGGAACGGCACCTCAGTACCTCCAGGCTCTGATCAGGCCCTACACCCAAACAAGGGCACTGCGTTCATCCACCTCTGGCCTGCTCGCCTCCCTACCACTGAGGAAGTACAGTTCCCGCTCAGCCCAGTCAAAACTGTTCGCTGCTCTGGCCCCCCCAATGGTGGAACAAACTCCCTCACGACGCCAGGACAGCGGAGTCAATCACCACCTTCCGGAGACACCTGAAACCCCACCTCTTTAAGGAATACCTAGGATAGGATAAAGTAATCCTTCTCACCCCCCCCCCTTAAAAGATTTAGATGCACTATTGTAAAGTGGCTGCTCCACTGGATGTCATAAGGTGAACGCACCAATTTGTAAGTCGCTCTGGTTAAGAGCGTCTGCTAAATGACTTAAATGTAAATGTAAAATTTGCAACATTAACAATGTCTACACTGTATTTCTGATCAATTTGATGTTATTTTAATGAACAAAACATATGCTTTTCTTTCAAAAACAAGGACATTTCTAAGTGACCCCAAACTTTTGTATATCAGAAAAAACTTATTTCGTAACCTAATATATCCGATAATAAGCACCGAGCTCTGTTGCCATAGCTGTGCAGGTTTCCGGCGAACAACTTGAGAATTTTACATGTTGTTGTGGTTGTCGTCTTTAAAAAGTTGTTTCAACAGGTTACAAAAATAAAAATTAGCATGACACGAGCTGAATTCAATAGAAAAGGCTTTGAAAATAAAAAGCTTGTTGTATAATCAGCATTCCGTTGACATCTCACAGAGATCCGCTTGTTTTTCTGAGAAATGTATATTTTTTTAAATGGAATTTTAAAATATGAAAAGCATATACTAAAATACTACATCGTCTCAAAATTGATATCCATCTTACCGCTCGCTATATCGTTTTATGCCCTGCGGAGAAGATGACGAGTTCAACAGGAAAGTGAGCCTGTCAGGTAGTCAGTAGCATTAATTCTTGCACAGAATCCAGCCTAGCTGATATTTTTAACCACTTTTTCTCAGGCCTCCATTGATTTAGTCACCCAAACTCTTGCCATCCTACAAGGGTAAAAAATGTTGAACAGATTATGAAAGAGACATGAGGTTTGGACCATTTGTTTTCTTAGAGGATGAACTACACAATTAACATTATTTTACCCAATTGTAAAACAATAGACGCTTTTGATTGGACACCCTATCCTAAATGTAATATTTGATGCATTCTCCACATGAGAACATTCTCAAGAGAACGTCTGCTGAGAATGCACTCAGAACATGAGGGGAGACAGTAGTATGTATATTGAGAAACACCGTAAGATTCTTTGTGACAACTTCTGTATTTTACTGTCAATACTTCTTAATGAAGGAAAGTTACACTACAATAAATGCCTGATAGTGAGGACACTTAACTTACCCTAAAATCAACACTAAATTTCTTTAAGTTGTCTATTTGTTTTCTGTGGTCTGGTGCCATGGAGGGGGGTCCTGCAGCGAAAGAGAGAAATAAAGAGAGAGAGAGGAGACCTCGATCATTTCACCGCTACAGTTTCATTTGAGACTTTGAAATATAATCTTCCTAAAAAGTGAGCTGTGTCCACGCTGCAGACCTTTAGAGAGGGGTCTGCTGATACTAGGGGGGCTCTCCAGGGGCTTCATGTTCTCCTTGTTGGCCGTAGGGGAGTTCTGTCTCGTCTCCTGGACCCGAGACTCTTTTGCTAAAATCGAGGGAAGAAAGAGGAAAAAAGTAATCCTCAGTTCTATCGTCGAGTGCGGCCTAGCAAGCTGCTTTGTTTCGGACGGTTTAGCCTGAGTTACTTAATCACAGCAAAGGGGAGTCACAATTTCACCATTATGTATCAACTCTTCCCAAAATGTTCTACGTATAAAAATGTTTAAGAACAGTCTGCATGGATGTGGAAAACAGACTTACCCTCTGAGGGAGTGGCGGCCATATCCCGGGCAGGGCTAGCAGCAGTGGGTGATGGGGCTGACTGCGTGGTAGCAGGTTCTACGGGGGTGGTCCCAGTCTGGGCCAAGGGGAGGGAGGAAGGGCCGGGGGAGGCCCCGCCCATGCTGTTCTGCCGAGGGGAGCGAGGCCTGTGCGCTTTAGGAGAGAGTAACGAACGCTGTTAACTGAAAGTCACACAGAACTACATTCCTTGCACTACATAGCCTTCACAGCTACAATACACACGCACCTACTATGACCATGCAGTGGCTATTTGAGTAACATTTCTGTACAATCCAAGCTATTTTGTCAGGGGGTACCATTCCCATCCCAATCCTGAGAGTCAGAGTGGTCTCTTACCTCCGCTGACCACGGAAGACCAGGTGCCACCGGAAGAGGTGCGGGTTGGAGGGGGCACAGGCACCTCTCCTGGAGCATTGTAGGGCATGAAGTCTACTCCCGGAGGGACTCTACCCCCAGGGGGAACTCTGTGGGTGCGTGGGGTGCGCTGTGTCTTCGGTGACATCCTGGGAGGGCCTGGAGGGAGAGAGATTGTCGTGAGACATCACATCATTTTGATAGAAGCGGAGGTAGGGACTGCAATCATCCATTAGTACCAGTAGTGCTCCGTCTGTTGGACCAGGGATAGCAGGGACGCCCCTGCCAAAGGAAAAGGTTAAATTAAATTAGCTGTGGGCCTCCCAAGTGGCGCAGCAGTCTAAGGCACTGCTTTGCAGTGCTGAAGACGTCACTACTGACCCAGATTCGATCCCGGGCTGTGTTGCAGCCGGCCGTGACCGGGAGAACCATGAGGCGGTGCACAATTGGTCTAGCTTCATCCGGGTTAGGGGAGGGTTTGGCCGGCTAGGATGTCCTTTTCCCATCGCGCTGTAGTAATCTCATAGCAAAGGGTCTGAATACTTATGTAAATATGTTTTTTTCTTTCTTTTTACACATTTGCAAAATTGTATAAAAACCTATTTTTACTCTGTCATTATGGGGTAATGTGTGTAGATTGATGAGGAATTTTTTAAAATTATTTTTAGAATAAGGCTGTAACGTAAAATTTAAAAAGGGCAGAAGGGAAGGGGTCTGAATACTTTCCGAATGCACAGTATTAAATGTATTTTCTAACATTTTCATGATGGTAAAACGTTTCCAGTGTAAACTTTAGTGTACACCTATTTATTTTTCTATAAAATCATCTTTGAGAACAAACAACCACCAGTATAAAAACTAGACAGTCAAAGAGAATCTAAAATTCCCAAAATGTTGTGGAATCAGGTCCCCATTGATTTTGTTATAATATTTGAGTCACTCAGATAGCAAGGCATAAGCCATTTCAAAATGTGTAGAATTCCAGGAAAATTGCTTTTAAACTACAATTTATTCTCTCAGCCCCAGACCTAATGTGTAGAATTGCATGAAATGTGCCCGCGAGGGAGGTCTGGAGGGAGGCCGGGTGGGTGTGGCCACCCTGGTTGGGAGAGAGGAGGGCCCTGACTGGTAGCAAAAAGGAGGACGCAAGGAGGGAGATGGGCAGGGAGATAGCCACGAGGTGATACCTAATAGGGACAATTGAGAAAGCAAAGAAAGAAGACAAAATATTAAATAATGACAAATAATAGGGAGAAGTGGTAAATAGGAGGGATGAGGTCTATGAGGAAAAGGAGGGTGATTCAAGGAAAGGCGGAGAATGGTTTAGGTAGAGATAGAAACAGCATAGCAAAGAAGAAAGAACTCCTGATTTTCTGATGAAAACGGTATAAACTTAAATGGTCAAAGAAACTTAAGCAGGTGCAGAAAAAGAAGGTTCAGGAAGCGAAACTCAATTGACATTCAAATTGTTCATGTGGGACGAGATGCATGTAATGAAGGTTTTTTTTGACAAGAGGATGACCCTTGTCCCTGAAACGCGAGGCCAAACCCATATGGGCCAGTTTCGCAGACACAGATTAAACATAGGCCTGGACTAACAAGCACGTTCAATGGAGATATTCATCGTCAAAGAAAGGTTTCACATTTTGAAACAAATCAGACTGCAGGATTAAATGAGGATTACAGTGTTTTTTTGCGCTTTGCACAGTGCTTATTCTGTGTCAGCATAACCTGAATCCTACAGGTGAAAGTCTTAACTAAAATGTTGCATTTCGGGAAAAGGAAAGAATTTATATTCAAGAAAAACTGTTCTGAAGACTGGTAAGCATACCGGTGAACTGAAAACAAGGAAAGCTGAAAACTAGCGATTGGGTAAATTCAAGAGTCTGAGATGGACCCATGCAGGGACAGCCAAAGTGATGTCCACACAACTGTCCTCTAACTATAGGATGCCTATAACAACCCACTCAGTGTGAGAATCTCAATTGCATTTCCTTGATTCTTCATGTTCTCTCTCCTCATCTCCTTCTCAAATCAAATCAAATTTTATTGGTCACATACACATTAATGCAGACGTTATTGCGAGTGTAGCGAAATGCTTGTGCTTCTAGTTCCGACAATGCAGTAATAACCAACAAGTAATCTAACCTAACAATTCCAAAACTACTACCTTATACACACAAGTGTAAAGGGATAAAGAATATGTACAGAACGGCATAGGCAAGATGCAGTAGATGGTAACGACTACAGTATATACATATGAGATGAGTAATGTAGGGTATGTAAACATTATATTAAGTAGCATTGTTTAAAGTGGCTAGTGATACATGTATTACATAAAGATGCAGTAGATGCTATAGAGTACAGTATATACATGTGAGATGAGTAATGTATGGTATGTAAACATTATATTAAGTAGCATTGTTTAAAGTAGCTAGTGATATATTTTTACATCAATTTCCATTATTAAAGTGGCTGGAGTTGAATCAGTGTGTTGGCAGCAGCCACTCAATGTTAGTGGTGGCTGTTTATCAGTCTGATGGCCTTGAGATAGAAGCTGTTTTTCAGTCTCTCGGTCCCAGCTTTGATGCACCTGTACTGACCTCACCTTCTGGATGATAGCGGGGTGAACAGGCAGTGGCTCGGGTGATTGTTGTCCTTAATGATCTTTATGGCCTTTGTGACATCGGGTGGTGTAGTTTGCCCCCGGTGATGCGTTGTGCAGACCTCACTACCCTCTGGAGAGTCTTACAGTTGTGGGCGGAGCAGTTGCCGTACCAGGCGGTGTGCATCTGTAGAAGTTTGGGAGTGCTTTTGGTGACAAGCCAAATTTGTTCAGCCTCCTGAGGTTGAAGAGGCACTGCCTTCTTCACAAAGCTGTCTGTGTGGGTGGACCAATTCAGTTCGTCCGTGATGTGTAAGCCGAGGAACTTAAAACTTACTACCCTCTCCATTACTGTCCTGTCGATGTGGATAGGGGGGGTGCTCCCTCTGCTGTTTTCTGAAGTCCACAATCAGAGTGTGAGGTTATTTTCCTGACACCACACTCCGAGGGCCCTCACCTCCTCCTTGTAGGCCGTCTCGTCATTGTTGGTAATCAAGCCTACCACTGTAGTGTCGTCCGCAAACTTGATGATTTAGTTGGAGGCGTGCATGGCCCCGCAGTCGTGGGTGAACAGGGAGTACAGGAGAGGGCTCAGAACGCACCCTTATGGGGCCCCAGTGTTGAGGATCAGCGGGGTGGAGATGTTGTTACCTACCCTCACCACCTGGGGGCGGCCCGTCAGGAAGTCCAGTACCCAGTTGCACAGGGCAGGGTCGAGACCCAGGGTCTCAAGCTTGATGACGAGTTTGGGGGGTACTGTGGTGTTAAATGCTGAGCTGTAGTCGATGAACAGCATTCTCACATAGGTATTCCTCTTGTCCAGATGGGTTAGGGCAGTGTACAGTGTGGTTGCGTCGTCTGTGGACCTATTTGGGCGGTAAAGCAGACTGGGATAAGGATTGGTTGAATATGTCTGTAAACACACCAGCCAGCAGGTCTGCGCATGCTCTGAGGATGCGGCTGGGGATGCCGTCTGGGCCTGCAGCCTTGCGAGGGTTAACACGTTTAAATGTCTTACTCACCTCGGCTGCAGTGAAGGAGAGACCGCATGTTTCCGTTGCAGGCCGTGTCAGGGGCACTGTATTGTCCTCAAAGCGGGCAAAAAAGTTATTTAGTCTGCCTGGGAGCAAGACATCCTGGTCCGTGACTGGGCTGGGTTCCTTCTTGTAATCCGTGATTAACTGTAGACCCTGCCACATACCTCTTGTGTCTGAGCCGTTGACTTGTGACTCTACTTTGTCTCTATACTGACGCTTAGCTTGTTTGATTGCCTTGCGGAGGGAATAGCTACACTGTTTGTATTCGGTCATGTTTCCGGTCACCTTGCCCTGGTTAAAATTGTGGTTCTCCCAGGTTGACCCGACACGCCTACTTCCTCTAGCTTTGACAATAGTGCCATCTCATTCTCAGTCATTGTGGTATCATTATTGTTCTGTGCTCTAGGGTACAGGGGGTCCTTACCTCCGTTGACAACCCGCTGGTCGGCTCCAGAACTGGGGCTGTAGTCATGGGGACCTGGCCGCGGAGGTCCGCTGCTGCTCTGGACCAACTTGGGGGAGTTCTGACGACCCACTCCCCATGACATCCCCTCTCTGTTCCTCTGGCCTGGGGGAATGTACTTGTTTTCTCTATGGAGAGATCAGAGACCCAGGTGGACAAGTTACAAACTAATGCAACTGCCACAATGTCAAACCATAGTTGTGAATTGGTGGAATCCTGCAATAAACCTACAAGCTCTCTTCTGAAAAGTCCACAATGGAACAAGAGCTTGAAGACACTGCAGTATGCAAGTATGCTAACCCTTCATGACTAAAGGGACGAGTTACGAGTGACTGTCTGAACATGGCTGTAGAAACCCTTACAACCAGCATTTATCCTAGTGGTTAGAGTGTTGGGCAAGTAACTGAAATGTTGCTGGATTGAATCATCGAGCTGACAAGGTAAAAATCTGTTGTTCTGCCGGAGCAAGGTATTTAACCCACTGTTCCCGGGGCGACGTGGATGTCAATTATGGCAGCCCCCCGCACCTCTCTGATTCAGAGGGGTTGGGTTAAATGCGGAAGACACATTTCAGTTGAATGCATTCAGTTGTACAATTAACTAGGTTTCCCCCTTTCCCTTAAGTGTTGGTTTCATATTTCGTGAGCTGTAATAAAATGTCCCAGAAATGTTCCATATGCACAAAAAGCTATTTCTCTCAAATTTGGTTCACAAATGTGTATACAATGCAGAGAATTTAATGTTCCTTTCTCTACCATAAGCCGCCTACAACGTTGTTGGGAGGATTTGGCAGTACGTCCAACCGGCATCACAACCGTAGACGTGTATGGCGTTGTGTGGGCGAGCGGTTTACTGATGTCAACGTTGTGAATAAAGTGTCCTTGGGATTATGGTATTGGCAGGCATAAACTACGGATAACACAATTGCATTTTATAGATGGCAATTTGAATGCACAGAGATAGAGTGACGAGACTCTGAGGCCCATTGCCTTGCCATTCATCCGCCGCCATTACCTCATGTTTGAGCATGACAATGCATGGCCCATCGCAAAGATCTGTACACAATTCCTGGAAGCTGAAAATGTCCAGGTTCTCTGGCTTGCATACTTACATGTCACCGATTGAGCATGTTTTGGATGCTCTGGATCGACATGTACGACAGTGTGTTCCAGTTCCCGCCAATATCTAGCAACTTCACACAGCCATTGAAGAGGAGTGGGACAACATTCCACAATCAGCCTGATCAATTATGCAAAGGAGATGTGTTGCGCTGCACGGACTGGTTTCTGATCCATACACGTACCTTTTTTTAAGGTATCTGTGACCAACATGTATTCCCACTCATGTGAAATCCATAGATTAGGGCTTAATTTATTTATTTCCTTATATCCTACTTGCACATCATCATCTGCTCATTTATCACTCCAGTGTTAATCTGCTAAATTGTAATTCTTCACTTCTATGGCCTATTTATTGCCTACCTCCTCATGCCTTTTGCAAACACTGTATATGGACTTTCTTTTTTTTCTACTGGGTCATTGACTTGTTTATTGTGTTATTGGCTTGTTTATTGTTTATTCCATGTGTAACTCTGTGTTGTCTGTGTCACACTGCTTTGCTTTAAATTGGCCAGGTCGCAGTTGTAAATGAGAACTTGTTCTCAACTAGCCTACCTGGTTAAATAAAGGTGAAATAAAATAAAATAAAAAATATGAACTGTAACTCAGTAAAATTGTTGCGTTTATATTTTTGTTCAGTATAATTATGTTGAACTCCCCCCCTCAGAGAGACCCACCTGTTGAGTGTGTGTGGCTCCCGCTCTCCACGCTCTCCCTTCTCTCCGCGCACCACGGCTGAGTACTTATCCTCCTCGGTGCGCTCGTCGTTCTCCAGGGCCACGCGGGCCTTGTAGGTGGCGCTGGCCTCAATCTCCTGCGCCAGCTGGGCTGCCCGTGCCTCCCGCTTCAGGAACTCCTCTGAGTTATCCCGCTCCAGGGCAACACTGCATGGGGCAACACAGCACAGGGCAAACCATAGACACACACCCGTCCACAAACACACAAACAAAGCTAGGTGGGTGCTACACACTGGTAGTGGATGAGGCAAGTTCCTCCTTGATACACTTGACTGTGCCTGTATGAGGCGTGAGTGGAATGAGAGAAGCAAGTGCTGCTTACGTGTAGCTAGACAGGCTGCTGTCGTAGGTCGACATGATGCCATACTGCTCTTCGTTGTACTTGAACATGTCATTCGGGTCCCAACCATTAGACTGGAGAGAGAAGAAAAAGAGAGCAGAGGTTTTTGGTCAGATGGCGTAAACTGATGGTGAGTAGGGAGTAACAGCGTTTTGCTACGGTGTGCACAAATGAACACACACCGGTACATGCAGAGCACTAAATGGAAAGCAATACCACGTCTGTGTCCAGGGACTCCAGGCTGCCTGAGACAACGTGCTGCTGCTGCTCCCCTCCATCCCACGGCTCCAGGTCCTTCTCCTTGTGCTCCCCGTTGATTCTGCCACTCACCGCCGTATCCGTGAAGTTGTCTACATGTTACATCACACATTCACATTTATACGCAGTAGACAGACACGCATGCAAACAGAGGGGCCAAACAGCGGAGGGGAACCACATACACGCACAGCGCAAGTGCACTCTCTGCTTTGGCAGTGACCATGTCAGGCTAGCCAGTCACAACCCAGAGGTAGCAAAATCAAAGGGTTGACATTAGGGAGAATGAGTACAGAAATCAATGAGGGTAAGCAACAACAAAAATCATGCACTTAGATTGCAGTCATGTAGGATTAAATATTTGGCTTATGGCCTGCCTGGAAATGGGATGAGGCAGAATTGAATGACTAAGCAAAATGAATGTTAGAATGCACAAGCCAGACTCTTATAATTGAGATCAGAAGAGAAAAGTGCCATATTTCAGCACAAATCTTTGCGTTGTACACCGGTGTAAATACTTTGTGATGTTTCAGTTGCATTTATTCATTAGATTCGTCCAAATCACGCTTTGTTTTTCTAAAATCACCCCTCTGGCTTTACTTCGAAGAATAAAGCTCTTTAGAGAATAACGAGACTCGGGTGGGGTACTGGTGGGTCCTCCATTGAAATACAGTCTGACTGAAACAAGTTCAATATGAGGATTGTCCATTAGCAGAGTTTGCATTTCCACAACGCTTTAGAGATATGACAGTTTAGTCCCTTTCAAAATGATAATGTGTCAACAAACAAAAGTGCAAGAGCAGAAAACAGACATATTACCTGTGTCGGTAGAGACTATACCCATTTGAAGAGAGAGACATGAAAGAGAAAGTCAGTGGAGAGAAGACAGGTAGCCTAAACCTAGCCTACCCCTAGGGTTCCCAACCTTTTTCCTAAAGCACCACCGTATGTTGAGGTTTCCATTCCAACCACTTAGTTATGTTTCTTTCCTTTTCAAACCAAATGGGTTACTGATAAGGTTACGGGTTAGCTGTTCAATATGGCACATGGCCATCACGTTTCGGAGATATTGTATGCATATTGTATGCATCTACAATGATTGGCAGACGTGCGCAAGCCTTAACATGTGGCATTTGCCGTTTGTCAGCTGGAAACTGGGTCGGCTAGAACAAGAACACTGATTCAAGATCAGATCCCTAGACACTCAGGAATGCTTCAGAATTGGAAGTGGGGAAGCCCTGATCTAACCCATCTCTCCTTCACACAGTGCCACGTCACTAGTTGATTTGATTACAATGCTAACTCCCAGAAAGAGTATCATAGTTCACTGTGAAGTGTATGGGCCCTGACAGGTTTAGAGGTGATTTATGGTGTAGTCAGAAAGTATTCAGACAATCCATTTTAGAAAAAGTATAAAAAGGTACAATTATTTTCTTCCTCATCAATCTACACACAATAGCCCCATTATGACAAAGTGAAAACAGGATTTTAGAAATGTTGGTTAATTTATTAAAAATAAAACTGAAATATTCAGGCCCTTTGCTATGAGACTCAAAATTGAGCTTAGGCGCATGCTTTTTCCATTGATCATCCTTGAGATGTTTCTACAACTTGATTGGAGTCCACCTTTGGTAAATTCAATTGATTGGACATGATTTGTAAAGGGACACACCTGACTATTTAAGGTCCCACACAGAGCAAAAAAAACAACAACAAACAAGGCATGAGATTGAAGGAATTGTCCGTAGAGCTCAGAGACAGTATTGTGTCGAAGCAACATCATGCTGTGGGAATGTTTTTCAGAGGCAGGGACTGGGAGACTAGTCAGGATCAAGGGAAAGATGACCGGAGCAAAGTAAAGCGAGATGATCCTTGTTGAAAACCTACTCCAGAGAGCTCAGGACCTCAGACTGGGGCGAAGGTTCACCTTCCAACAGGACAACAACCCTAAGCACAATCTTTGTATTGGCCAACAAATAAACATCTATTTGTGCATCCAGTCAACTTTAGGGGACAGTGACAACCTGGAGTGTATAGGTCTTGACAGTAGGCCTTACTTTTACTGGCAAAATTGAGGTCCACGTCTCTGAAATGCACCACCACCACGTCAGAAGCCTTGAAGATGATGCTTTCCACAATGTCTTCCTGTCGCGGGCCCTCGCTGGGTTTAGGGATCTTCCTGTGGGCTGCATCTAGGACCAGGTCACACTGGGTGGACAAAGAGTGGTGAGAGCTAAATCACTTACGGTTGTAAACGCTTGCGTTGGCCTACTTCCTGGAGCAAATGCATGGTTATGTCTTACATTTTATTTTGGTTTTGTGTGCTTGGCGTGAGATTATGACCACTGTCCGTAACTGAGCCATGCAATGCATTTACCCTGAATTAATTAACGACAATGCTGTTAAACTTGAACCTAATGTAGGCTAAAGCCCTATTCGCACGGGACTAATTACTATAGAACGTTGGTTATGTAATAATTACCCCAGCATATCAGTTTCTCCCGTGGATGATTCAGACAGGATTTGTTTTAACCAAACTACCCTTGTAATCCCCCCCTCCATTCACAATTGACCATTTTGACAGAAGCCTGGAGGCTCTTCTAGGCGTGAAGATATTTCAAATATAGGCCTAATGACCTTCAGAAAGTCTAAATAATAATGTATATCAATAAGAACCATGAACTGTAACCTATGCAGATATTACCTGATGTATTTGGCAATTTATTAATTAATTGGCACAATATCGTACCCATCATCTTTTAAAAGAGAACTAGGAATAAAAGAGCACTAGGAATAAAAGAGCACTAGGAATAAAAGAGCACTAGGAATGTTAATGACAAAACAGATAATTTATCTGTAGGCTATGTGCATAGCAATTTGTTTTAAGCATCAATTTGTTCCCATGTTCTTACCCAAACTGCACTTGTTAAACTCTAAATATCCCTCAAAACACAGGTATGACAATTCGCATAGGATACTGTACGTGTTATCAGAGAACTCTGGAGGTTGCTGAAAAACACTAGGTTTAGGGCTGTGATAACCTTCCTGCCAAGTAAAAATTACCGACATGGCAGATTCGAACAGGACAAAAATGACAGTTGTGGTGATTTGTGCTAGTGCACATAATTACATTACCTGAGCTCCCCCAGTAAAACTTATCCCATCCGTATAGGGCTTAAGGTCCAGTTTTTTTGTGTGTAAGCCTCCTTTTTTATTACCAAGAAAGATTGAATATGCTGGACCTCAGGTTATAGAACACTGCTGCAGCCACAACAATGAATTGACACCTAATAAGGGAAAAGGACGGAGCAGTATGTATTCCACTGTGGTGAATGTTGAAGAGTTGCCATTGTTTTATGTGATCCTCCTCCTTACCTCTGGGCCATATGTTTTGAACACTCCGTCATAAACCAATCCATTTTTAACCTTCAGTTCGCATTTGGATCCCTGAAAATTAGAAAAACATTTTATTTTCATACACATGAGTTATACTGTTTTGTTTAACTCAACTATGACCTTTGCCATGATATTATGAATAACTCCATTGGCAGTCTGAACAACACATTTTAAAGACATGCTCCATAACTTTGACTAGTAAGTATGTTTTTCAACTTCCCGCTTTGGGCTGGATGTGCCAATGTGTAGTTCATACTAGGGCTGGTCAGTATACCATATTTACATTTACATTTAAGTCATTTAGCAGACGCTCTTATCCAGAGCGACTTCCGGTATTGATGCACGGGCTGGATTGGGTTTTTACTTGACCTTGTATAACGGTATTTCAATGTTTGGTTTGTTAAATGTCTTATGCCACTCCGTCCTGTGCAATAATGTCCGTTTCCCTCTCTCCTTCCAAACACCAAGCCCCGCCGCATGTCACTCAAGGAGAGCTGTTTATTGCGCTACCACCAGAGATGGAAGAGAAAGCAAGACATCCCACTCGCTGTTTTTTTCTGGTTCAATGAAAGTAAATGAAGTACGTAGACCAGCTGCTATTGCATTGGCGTCTATGGGAGACCCACCCCGTTAAGTAGACCGGAACTGACCTTTTGCTCTCAAATGGTAAACAACCTGGGTGATTATCTTCATTTGTCCACCATCTTTGCTACCACACCGAGTCACAACAACCACACACAGTGAGTCTTGCATGGTCAATGAATGCAGTGAAGATGCAATGCTGCAGATGGTGACAATGCTGCTTTCCACTTTGCGTCTTAATATAAATCCACAAGCGTTCTGTAAGCACAATATTTGTTTGTTACTGTCTGTGAACAGCTAGTTTGTCTTTTCTTAGCGAATTGTCTCAAATAAATATTGTTAGCCACTTATGGTAATCGCTAGTTAGCTGGCTAGCTAGCTAAATGTACTTAGTCAGAGCAAAGGTAGCTAGCAAGCTAATACATCCCGATACCAGTACTGGTGTATGCCTAGATCAGTTTGTGAAACGGTACATTCTAAATCGAAGAAGAATTAGGCAAAGCATTAATATTTTAGCAACAATATGAGACATTTAATGTAATTTTCCCATGTCTATTACATTAGACACATTAAAGCATACTTTTAAATTACATTATGTGAGCAACAAACACATTTCCTTTAAAGTATATATTTTTTTAGAAGTTACTGTCACAAAGAAATGCTTAGGGAAACATTAAAATTTGTCTTTGAAATACTGTAGAATTCCACATTGTTTTTCTGAGGACAGCCAATATGGCCAACCGGTGGCTTCAAAGGCTCATTGGCCAAAACATAGCATCAACAATCCTGGGTTTATATATACAGTGGGGCAAAAAAGGTTTTTAGACAGCCACCAATTGTACAAGTTCTCCCACTTAAAAAGATGAGGCCTGTTATTTTCATCATAGGTACACTTCAACTATGACAGACAAAATGAGAAAAATAATCCAGAAAATCACAATGTAGGATTTTTTATGAATTTATTTGAAAATTATGGTAGAAAATAAGTATTTGGTCACCTACAAACAAGCAGGATTTCTGGATCTCACAGACCTAAAACATCTTCTTTAAGAGGCTCCTCTGTCCTCCACTCGTTACCTGTATTAATGGCACCTGTTTGAACTTGTTATCAGTATAAAAGACACCTGTCCACAACCTCAAATAGTCACACTCCAAACTCCACTATGGCCAAGACCAAAGAGCTGTCAAAGGACACCAGAAACTAAATTGTAGACCTGCACCCAGGCTGGGATGACTGAATCTGCAATAGGTAAGCAGCTTGGTTTGAAGAAATCAACTGTGGGAGCAATTATTAGGAAATGGAAGACATACAAGATCACTGATCGATCGCGGGCTCCACGCAAGATCTCACCCCATGGGGTCAAAATGATCACAAGAACGGTGAGCAGAAATCCCAGAACCACACAGGGGGACCTAGTGAATGATCTGCAGAGAGCTGGGACCAAAGTAACAAAGCCTACCATCAGCAAGGGCATTAAAGATCAAACGTGGCTGGGTCTTTCAGCATGACAATGATCCCAAACACACCGCCCGGGCAACGAAGGAGTGGCTTCGTAAGAAGCATTTCAAGGTCCTCCAGATCTCAAACCCATTGAAAATCTTTGGAGGGAGTTGAAAGTCTGTGTTGCCCAAAAACAGCCCATCACTGCTCTAGAGGAGATCTGCATGGAGGAATGGGCCAAAATACCAGCAACAGTGTGTGAAAACCTTGTGAAGAGTTAAAGAAAACGTTTGACCTCTGTCATTGCCAACAAAGGGTATATAACAAAGTATTGAGAAACTTTTGTTATAGACCAAATTCTTATTTTCCACCATAATTTGCAAATCAATTAATTAAAAATCCTACAATGTGATTTTCTGGATTTTTTTCCCTTATTTTGTCTGTCATAGTTGAAGTGGACCTATGACGGAAATTGCAGGCCTCTCATCTTTTTAAGTGGGAGAACTTGCACAATTGGTGGCTGACTAAATACTTTTTTTGCCCCACTGTATCATTGGTTGCCATCCTTGGGTCATGCAAAACATATCCAGAACTTTTATAATATATATTTTTATTTAAATACGTTAAATGGGAACGATATGATATTTGGCCATGTCTCCCAGCCCTAGTTCATACACGCAGAATTACAGTCTTAGCTTGATAAGCTACAAATCAATAGTTTGAAAGCTGTTTACTTGAAGCTGTGTAGCATTCTTTTCTCTATATTGTCCCCCACCTGGGCCACCCCCCTAGCAATTTGAATTCCAGCCAATAAGCTTTAGCCCAAACAATTTGAGTGAAAGCTAGCAAGATGAACACACACAGCAGAGTGAGAACGAGAGCAATGACGTGGTGCACATACAGTTGAAGTCGGAAGTTTAAATATACTTACGTTGGAGTCATTAAAACTGGTTTTTCAACCACTCCACAAGTGTCTTGTTAACAAACTATAGTTTTGGCAAGTCGGTTAGGACATCTACTTTGCATGACACAAGCAGTGTTTCCAGCAATTGTTTGATATTATTTCACTATCACAATTCCTGTGGGTCAGAAGTTTACATACACTAATTTGACTTTGCCTTTAACCAGCTTGGAAATTCCAGAAACTTGTCAAGGCTTTAGAAGCCCCTGATAGGCTAATTGAAATCATTGGACCTGTGGATGTATTTCAAGGCCTACCTTCAAACTCAGTGCCTCTTTGCTTGACATCATGGGAAAATCAAAGAAAATCAGCCAGGACCTCGGGGAGGGGCATCCTAGAAAGAAATTTCCAAACGCCTGAAGGTACCACGTTCATCTGTACAAACATTAGTACGCAAGTATAAACACCATGGACCACACAGCTGTCATACCGCTCAGAAAGGAGACGCGTTCTGTCTCCTAGAGATGAACGTACTTTGGTGCGAAAAGTACAAATCAATCCCAGAACAGCAGCAAAGGACCTTGTGAAGATGCTGGAAGAAACGGGTACTAAAGTATCTATAGCCACAGTAAAACAAGTCCTATGTCGACATAACCTGAAAGGCCGCTCAGCAAGGAAGAAGCCACTGCTCCAAAACCGCCATAAAAAAAGCCAGACTACAGTTTGCAACTGCACATGGGGACAAAGATTGTACTTTTTGTAGAAATGTCCTCTGGTCTGATGAAACAAAACTAGAACTGTTTGGCCATATTGACCATCGTTATGTTTGGAGCGAAAAGGGGGAGGCATGCAAGCCGAAGGACACCATCCCAACAGTGAAGCACGGGGTGGCAGCATCATGTTGTGTGGGTGCTTTGCTGCAGGAGGGACTGGTGCATTTCACAAAATAGATGGCATCATGATATAGGAAAAATGTGGATATATTGAAGCAGCATCTCAAGACATCTCAAGCATCTCAATGGGTCTTCCAAATGGACAATGACCCCAAGCATACTTCCAAAGTTGTGGCAAAATGGCTTAAGGACAACAAAGTCAAGGTACTAGAGTGGCCATCACAAAGCCTTAACCTCAATCCTATAGAACATTTGTGGGAAGAACTAAAGGTGTGTGCAAACAAGGAGGCATACAAAACCTGACTCAGTTACACCAGCTCTTTAAGGAGGAATGGGCCAAAATTCACCAAACTCATTGTGGGAAGCTTGTGGAAGTCTATCCAAAACGTGTGACCCAAGTTGAACAATATAAAGGCAATGCTACCAAATACTAATTGAGTTCATGTAAACTTCTGACCCACTGAGAATGTGATGAAAGATAAAAAAGCTGAAATCACTGAAATGTCAGAATAATAGTATATTCTGAAAATAAAGTGGTGATCCTAACTGACCTAAGACAGGGGGTTTTACTATGATTAATTGTCAGGAATTGTGAAAATTAGTTAATGTATTTGGCAAAGGTGTATGTAAACTTCCGACTTCAACTGTATGTGATGTAGTACACAATTTTCGGGGACCCTTTTGTTTCATGAGCGTCACTTTCAGAATTACTGACTAAAAAGTATACAAAAGTACCAGAGAATCATTTTAAAACAATGAGTAATCACACATGGCGTAATTATTGCAAGTGCAGATTTGGTGGACAAACATGTGACTATTGCTTGCTTGATATGCAATACAATGCATTTTTGACTCCATGTGACCCCTCTTCAGTGACTCGACAGCTCTTGTAGCGTGCTGTCATCAGGATTCCAGCGACCATTAACTAAAACTATGTCCACTATTTCCCCTGCGCTGAGGAGTGGGGACAACTTCCATATATAGCTTGCTCTGCTACCTCTGTCTATGGCAATATGTCCTCAGTTTGGTTTTGCCAGCCTTGATCATGTATAAAGTGATGGGGGGTAGCAAAGAATAATAAGAACAGGAGGTTACATACCACTACTGATGTCAAGACATGGACCATCCTCATGTTTGCATACACACCGTTGAAGACAACCTGAAAGACAAAAAAAACATGTATCATAGAATTCAAACCTGAGAGCCCAAAACAAAATAACTCCAAAGAAAACATCTGCACTCATTGTGGACAAAGCCTGTGACAAACCAAGCAACTGAGTACGTACCAATAGTAAATAAGATAGCCTAGATTGTGAAATTGAAAGGTATCTCCCAACTTCACCTGCCCATTACAAATAAATGGGATTGAAAAATGTAATAAATTATTAAACTTAACTTACTGCTGCCGAAGTACCTTTGGTACTATGCCGTCCCCTGAAAAAAGACAAAAATAATGGTCAATATCATTTGTCATTAGGGCAAGTTTTACTAGAAATATGGCCTGCTCACTAGGTGTGCAGTGGTTACTTCACTTTACAACAAACACACAATCATTTCCTTTTGGATTAGGAAATATGTGACTTGAATTACATTCATACTAGACCCCCGCATATGATGAGAGCTCCATTGTATATTATATGCATGGGTCTGGACTCCAAAGTGAAACATGACCAAAAACACAAGCATTGCTGGGACGTACTGTAGTCCTGCCAATAGTTCACTGTCAAAATAGACTGAAATGCTGCTGAAATCACGCCCATCGGGTTAACGGTAGTTCTTACAAATGTCATCTTTCAAGGGCACAATTTTACTACATAAGCAGCAGCGACAACGCCAAGGTTGAAAGCCCGTCGTCGGTCTCATAATTAGTAACGGGACTTGTGATTCTCCATACCCGTTAGAGCACGTGTCAAACTCATTTCACAGAAGCCGAGTGTCCACTGCTTTTTGCTCCAACCTTGTACTTGATGAATTAAGGTCACTAATTCGTAAAGGAACTCCCCTCACCTGGTTGTCAAGGTCCTAAAAACAAAAACCCACAGACAGTAAGCCCTCCGTGGGACAAGATTGACACCCGTGTTAGAGGTTCGCTAATGAAAAGCCTCGCAACTGTTTTCCAACTGTTATTGGCGATACTTTCTTCGTTCCCGATTCAGTGACCAGTTGCAGTTGGTTTGACAAAATCCAGTGAAAACTCAGCAAGATATTAAATCCACATTTTGCACAGAGTGAAGTTCCCTCACCATTTTAGCTGCCAGACAACTTGCATTTCCCAACATATTTGCAGGAACTAGTCATTTCCAGATAATGTGGCCACATCAAAGACGATACAGCAGGGTTCCCCAACTGGCGGGCCACATTTTATTAGGCCCCTCAAGTTTTCTATTGGACATAAGTGTGTAAAAACACCAGCAAATCAACTCGAAGTGATAAGAATTTTGGAAATCTGTTCCAACGTATTCCCATGCATAATAGAGACATATGTGCTCGTATACAAATGTAAGCAAGGTTTGAAATTATTGTTTTTTGTTTGGGAATTTTTGGGTTCAATTTGCAGTCTACATATGATTTGTAATCATGTTCCGGACCCCCTGATTATCCTCTCCAGGAAAAATACGATTTTTTTTATCGGCCAGCAGCTGAATCTAGTTGATGATTCCTGCAGTACAGTATGAAGACATCACGAAACTGCTTCTTCAATAGAAGCGATGTCATGGCAACGTTAGCAAGCATAGCGCATAGGCAAAAACACATCAACCGGTCTTGCGGTCATTTCGTGCTGAGCTGCGCATGTGCAGGCCATCAAATGAAAGGCACTCTTTCAATATAAATTAGTTTGACAAAAAATGAAAACATGCGTTTGTCACTTTCACAAGGTTGTTGTACTGACAGGTTCAGTTACTTAAGACATTTACTCGAATCTAGGTTTTGCCTATTGAATTCGAGAAAATATGAACTAGAGACTAATTTTTACTTCTCCCATTTTACTTTCCAAACCCGTTTGGTCTGTTGATTGCGCTTCTCGTGACATGTCCCTGAAAGTATTGTCCCTGACAGTTCACTCAGGCCAATAACCATTGAAAAATAAATGGTCAGTTACTGTCTGCTTAACGTTGGCTATTCCATAGATGGGTTAGGTGACGTCATAAATTGTGCGCAAGCTTCAATGGGGCATTAGTCCATGAGTTGATGTTATTCTGGATGGCCAGATAACTACCAACATTGACAAACTGCCACGTGGAAAATTGTAAGTGACTAATTTCAGCTAGATTAATCTTGTTTTTGACTGATTTCATGTCAATGCTAATATGGCTAAAATCGCAAGTTAACAATGTATGAGAGACGTTCTCATTGTGAAAATGTATTTATGTTTTCAATAAACATTGGAGAAATATAGTTTACATGTTGGCAACCATCTAAGCCAGCCCAGTCTGTGATAGCAGCTAGATCTGGCCTACTTATAAACTGAAACACATTTATATAAGTATTTAGACACTTAGTACTTTGTTGAAGCACCTTTGGCAGCAGTTGCAACCTTGAGTCTTCTTAGGTATGACGCTACATGCATGGTACACCTGTATTTGGGGAGTTTCTCCTATTCCTCTCTGCAGACCCTCTCAAGCTCTATCAGGTTGGATGGGGAGTGTTGCTGCACAGCTATTTTCAGGTCTCTCCAGCGATGTTCGATCAGGTTTAAGTCCAGGCTCTGGCTGGGCTTATCAAGGGCATTCAGAGACTTATCCTGAAGCCACTCCTGCTTGTTGTCCTGTTGGAAGGTGAACCTTCGCCCAAGTCTGAAGTTCTGAGCGCTCTGGAGCAGGTTTTCATCAAGGATCTCTCTGTACTTTAATCCATTAATCTTTCCCTTGATTCTGACTAGTCACCCCGTCCCTGCCTCTGAAAAACATCCCCCAGCATGTTGCCACCACCATGGTTCACCGTAGGAATGGTGCCAGGTTTCCTCCAGACGTGACGCTTGGTTTCATCAGACCGGAGAATCTTGTTTCTCATGGTCTGAGTCTTTAAGTGACTTTTGGCAAACTCCAAGCAGGTTGTCATGTGCCTTTTACTGAGGAGTGGCTTCTGTCTGGCCACTCCACCATAAAGGCCTGATTTGGTGGTGCTGCAGAGATGGTTATCTTTCTGGAAGGTTCTCCCATCTCCACTGAGGAACTTTGTCAGTGACCATAGGGTTCTTGGTCATCTGACCAAGGCCCTTCTCCCCCGACTGCTCAGTTTGGCCAGCTCTAGAAAGAGTCTTGGTGGTTCCAACTTCTTCCATTTAAGAATGATGGAGGCCACTGTGTTCTTGTGGACCTTCAATGCTGCAGAAATTGTTTGGTACCCTTCCCCAGAACTGTGCCTTGACACAATCCTGTCTCAGAGCTCTACGGACAATTATTTGGCCTCCTGAATTTCAATTCTCATAGCAAAGGGTCTGAACCTTATTTAAGTATATGTTTAAATGTTTTTATAAATTTGCCAACATTTCTAAAAACCTGTTTTCACTTTGTCATTATGGGGTATTGTGTATAGATTGCTGAGGATTTTTATTTATTTTAGAATAAGGCTGTAACCTAACAACATGTTGAAAAAGTCAAGGGGTCTGAATACTTTACAAAGGCACTGTAGATGACAGCACTTTACACAGTGCAAACAAAACATATCTACTCACATGCAAGAAGCATATCTCACTCTGTACAAAACAGATTTCATATCTTTGTGTTTTTGTTGAACCAAGGACAGTTCGAAGATAATTTTTGGGCCAAATCGAGAACAAAGGCGGCATCACCAAGAACACGTTAGTTTTAAAATCTATGGCAGCGTATGTATAGGGCTTTCTTGTAACACCCAGTATGAAAACATATACTGAACAAAAATATAAACCCTATATGCAACAATTTTACTGAGTTAGTTAAAATAAGGTAATCAGTCAATTTAAATTTGAAAAAGTATGCCCTAATCTATGGATTTCACATGATTGGGCAAGGGCCCAACCACTTGGGTGCCAGGCATGGTCAATCGGAATGAGTTTTTCCCCCAAAAAAGGGCTTTATTACAGACAGAAATAGTCCTGTTCCATCAGCTGACCAGGTGGCTGGTCTCAAACGATCCCACAAGTGAAGAAGCCAGACGTGGAGGTCCTGGGCTGGCGTAGTTACACATGGTCTTTAGTTGTGAGGCAGGTTGGACGTACTGCCAAATTCTCTAAAACAATGTTGGAGGCAGCTTATGGTAGAGAAATGAACATTCAATCCACCAACAGCTCTGGTGGACAAACTTGAGACATCTGTGGCATTGAGCTGTGACAAAACTGTACATTTTAGTGGCCTTTTATTGCGTATAATGCCAGGTGGATGGATTATCTTGGCAAAGGTGATATGTCACTAATAAGGATGTAGGACCCTTTATTTCAGCTCATGACACATGGGACCAACACTACATGTGGATTTTATATTTTTGTTCTGTATAATTATCACATTGCTGATTGTTGCAAAACGTTTTGCAACAAACCATTTACTCAAAACGGAAACTCAAAGAGTTTCTATTGGACAAAATCAGGTAGGTCCCTCCCAGTTTCGATTGCTCCTTTTATTTATGGCTCTGAAATGGTAAACGGTTTCCGTAATGAATTACCCCTGGCTTACAAATTGGTAGCTTGAAATAGCCGACTTATTCAATAATACCATTTGATGCTGATACAATGGCATGAATTAATGGTAGTCTGCTAACGTAGCCTAAATCTAGTGAAGAAGTTAGTTATGTAGTACATACGTTTGATTAGTTGCTGTATATACACAACCTCTTGTCACAGGACACAAACCAGCAACCACTGCTAGTTTTACTAAATGTTATCAATACTCGTTAGCTACTAAACAGATGGAGCTACCAAAATAACTAAGTACCGCAATACTGCTGGATTGTGTGTCAGCATGATTCGTAGGCCTAAAAGCTAGCTGGCTGGCTAAAAACTTGACCACCACCAACGACGTAGTAAGCAGTCAGGCCCCACTGAAATGTGCATTCACATAACACACGTTTTGACGTTTATCGCGGAAATGTCAGATCCTGTAACTAATAGCAAAATTAGCTTATGTTCATTTTCAAACGTTGGCATTATATTTGCTAACTAAAATGTCGACTGAATAAATCACCGACCTGCCCAAATTCTGTCGTCCGGCCCCAGCGGCAGCACCACCGCCGGGTTTGCGATTACCACCGGCCTGCTTCATTGACATTATCCCATAAACGACAACGTTTGCGGTGTGTTCCTAATATCTCAAAAACACTATACACTGTAACCTAATGATGAAAAGATAATGTTAGGCTGAGTTAGCGAGCTAGATAGCTTTTTTTAATGACCGCTAACGTCAACTTGCTAGTTCAGCTGCTCGCGCAATGTGATTCAAAACCTTAAAGAACCTTGCTAGCTATTAGCTTATTTAGCAAATAGCAGGCTAGCTAACGTATGTGTAATGCCTATTAAAATAGAACAGTTAGCTATCCTCTTTAAAAATGAATGACTTGAACCTCCGGTCAATTTATTTTTCGATATGCTCCAACGGGATTTTCAGCTATCTCCGATTCTCTCTTCGTTGCTAACAGCGAAAGGAGCCGGCTTCTTCTTCTTTGAGGTTTGTTGGCAGACTCCGCTCAGTGTATTGTCGCCACCTACTGTACGGGGTTGTAAAATATCCCCAAAAACAAAAGATGTCATACACCTACTTTCCAGGCACAACCTGTTAAATCAAACACAACGTACGCAATCTGCTTGCGCATGTCATGATTAACTGATCATGCCCTCGAAGCAGGTGTTTGTTGGATATATTGTTACGGGGCAAACCGTGACAATATATCCAACTAACATTGGCTTCAAGGGCATTATCACTTTTATACAACGGGTTACCAACATATTCAAATGATGATCGACATATTTTCATTAAACGTTATTTTTCTCAATTTATTCGCACTAGTTCATCTTTCCACAATATATAGTCCCGACACAAATCTAGGGACGTAGGTCGTCATTGTAAATAAGAATTTGTTCTTAACTGGCTTGCCTAGTTAAAACAAATAAAGGTTTGATAAATAAAAAGAGAAGCGACGCAGTCGTTCGTTATTTTTGTTCTGTATCTGTAGTCGCGACCCAGTCCTTCGTTCTAACTGTTCCGTTGCCATACTGACTGGCAACGTTCCTATCCCTTGCTTGCTAACTAGCCAACTATGGCTAATTTACAATCATGTCAAAAATTGCAGCCAGAATAACAGCAAAGTAGGCGCATTTGCATTTGTTTAAGCTGTTTTCGAGTTGAGATTTATTTGGAAACATCCATAACAATGAGTTTATGATGTGCGACTTTGCCTGGCAGAAAAAAAAATGTGCTCTCTTGTCAGGACACAGTTCAGACAAAAGAAAGACAATCCATGGCGTTCATTTGAGCTGATATTAATAAATTAAACCATACATTCGCGTTGTGATCCACCAACAGCTGACGTAGTTATAGCTACTTATTGTGTCACATGTATCTGTACATTCCCCTGGATTATGCATTGGTTGAAATATCTTGCTACTACTTCGGCTGCCTTGCTTCAGCCTTTTGGGTGTTGTGCCGAAAATCTCCCCTTGACAGAACCCCCCTTCTAATTTCCTTAATTTTGTGGCTATTCAAATACTTTGTGTGGCACACATCAGAGTCAAATACTTTATAAATGTATGTGTGTTATATTAAACATAGAGGAGGGAGTAGGGCGGAACTTTGCCAGGGAGGGCACCGGGTGACCCCGGGTACTGGAGAGCGCTGAAGAGGTGGGGTTCGCCCAGGGCGCCAGACAAGCTAGAACCGCCACATACACTTGAAACAAACAGCCACATCGAAAACTGCCGACAAAAATGCTTTCTGCTACTAAAATCAGTGAAATGTAGGCTAATCTGACAACGGAGTGAAGAGCAGAAATCTCAACTAGCAAGCAAGTCGCAGCAATGAAGAACGGGGGGATTCTTTGAGATGGTGCTGCGGTGTTCTCTGTTTTCGGCCAGGATGTTGCTTCAGCGTTTTCTGTCTGTGTAGTTTCTGGACTGTGTAGTCCCGATGCTATGATTTGTATATATATATATATTTTTTTTTATATCAAATCAATACATAAAGCACATGAGGGAACACAAGCATACATAGTTTACAAACAATAGACAATCGAGCGAGGGGGTATAATATCACATTACAATTACACAGGGATCTTAAGGGACATGCATATACTTACAATTCTAACAGCTTTTTTGTTAGTAGAGCATTTAACCTGCTTAAAATACAGTTCAATTTATTTTTGTAGGGTACGAAAATGTGGTTTTCTGTTGGAAATTTACATTTGTGTATATGAAATTTGGCCCAAAAAATAATGAAATTAATTACATAAAAATGATTCTGCTTATTTCTATTGTATGTAAAGAATCTAAACAGTACATCTCTCCACAATAGTGTAAAATATTCATAAATGTGTTCAATTATAAACCTACTGATGTCTTGCCACAGTTTTCTTACATGTATACAATGCCAAAAAAAATGCACAACTGTTTCTGGGTGGTCATTACAAAAGGAGCAATTTGAGTTGATGTTGTCCTTAAACTTCTTTATATAGTGGTTGGCAGGATAATATTTATGAATCATTTTAAAGGAAACTTCCTTAACTTTGTTAACAAGTAGGTATGTATGTGGCAACATCCAAACTTAGACTTGGTTTTGGTAATTTTTTCTGTAAGGCTATTAAGACTCTATGCAAATGGTAACAGCTCTATCAAATTGAAATATGGCACCTCACCTAGATTTGAGTTAAAGAGAGGAATTAGTCAAGGTTGTCCTATCTCTCCGTTCCTGTTTTTATTAATCACCCAACTTCTTGCAAATTCTTTAAATAATAGTCCTGTACAAGGTATTTCCATAGCTGGTAAAGAAATTATTATAAGCCAGCTGGCTGACGATACCACACTTTTTCTGACAGACGCTAACCAAATTCCCATATCGATCAATGTGATACAATCCTTTTCCAAAGCGTCTGGTCTATATCTTAACATTAAGAAATGTGAATTCATGGCTGTCAAAGATTGTGTGACACCTTCATATTATGGTATTCCAGTAAAATAAGAACTTACATATTTAGGCATAACCATTACAAAGGATCAGAAGTCTAGAGGCTTACTCAATTTTAACCCTCTTATTAAAAAAACCCAGAAGAAACTAAATCAATGGCTACAGAGGGACTTATCTTTAAAAGGTAGAGTCCTAATAACCAAGGCTGAAGGTATCTCTAGACTAACATATGGTGCTCTATCTTTATATCTTGTGTTATGCTGGTGAATGAGGACCCAAAAGCGACTTAACGAAAACAGAGTCTTTATTCCAGTATATGACAAAGGTAATAAACCTGGAAAAATCAAGAAGAAAACAAAACAGGAAAAAAATTAAATCCACTCGTAGTAACGAGGACAGACTGGAGACTCGACCATTGACTGCAGGTTGCTTCGGGAAGGCACCGACCGTAGCAGACTAAGACACCTGCTCACACGCAGCATCTGAAGGAGACAAAACACGACAGGGCGAGACAAGGACACAGAACAGCGAACATCATACAAGGATCCGACAAGGACAGAAGCGGAAAACAAGGGGAGAAATAGGGGCTCAATCAGAGGGCAAAATAGGGGACAGGTGTGAAAAGAGTAAATGAGTGAGTTAGGAGAATGAGGAACAGCTGGGAGCAGGAACGGAATGATAGAGAGAAGAGAGAGAGGGAGGGGGAGAGAGAGGGATAGAAAAAGGGAACGAACCTAATAAGACCAGCAGGGGGAAACGAACAGAAGGGAAAGCACAAGGACAAGACAATATATGACAAAACATGACAGTACCCCCCCACTCACCGAGCGCCTCCTGGCGCACTCGAGGAGGAATCCTGGCGGCAACGGAGGAAATCATCAATCAGCGAATGGTCCAGCACGTCCCGAGATGGAACCCAACTCCTCTCCTCAGGACCGTAACCCTCCCAATCCACTAAGTACTGGTGACCACGTCCCGAGAACGCATGTCCATGATCCTACGTACCTTGTAAATAGGTGCGCCCTCGACAAGGACGGGGGGAAGACGAACGGGGCGCGAAGAAAGGGCTTGACACAGGAGACATGGAAGACAGGATGGACGCGACGAAGATGTCGCGGAAGAAGCAGTCGCACAGCGACAGGATTGACGACCTGGGAGACACGGAACGGACCAATGAACCGCGGAGTCAACTTACGAGAAGCTGTCGTAAGGGGAAGGTTACGAGTGGAAAGCCACACTCTCTGGCCGCGACAATACCTAGGACTCTTAATCCTACGTTTATTGGCGGCTCTCACAGTCTGCGCCTTGTAACGGCAAAGTGCCGACCTCACCCTCCTCCAGGTGCGCTCACAACGTTGGACAAACGCCTGAGCGGAGGGAACGCTGGACTCGGCGAGCTGGGACGAGAACAGAGGAGGCTGGTAACCCAGACTACTCTGAAACAGAGATAGCCCGGTAGCAGACGAAGGAAGCGAGTTGTGAGCGTATTCTGCCCAGGGGAGCTGTTCTGCCCAAGACGCAGGGTTTCTAAAAGAAAGGCTGCGTAATATGCGACCAATCGTCTGATTGGCCCTTTCTGCTTGACCGTTAGACTGGGGATGAAAACCGGAAGAGAGACTGACGGAAGCACCAATCAAACGACAGAACTCCCTCCAAAACTGTGACGTGAATTGCGGACCTCTGTCTGAAACGGCGTCTAACGGGAGTCCATGAATTCTGAACACATTCTCAATGATGATTTGTGCCGTCTCCTTAGCGGAAGGAAGCTTAGCGAGGGGAATGAAATGTGCCGCCTTAGAGAACCTATCGACAACTGTAAGAATCACAGTCTTCCCCGCAGACGAAGGCAGACCGGTAATGAAGTCTAAGGCGATGTGAGACCATAGTCGAGAAGGAATGGGAAGCGGTCTGAGACGACCGGCAGGAGGAGAGTTACCTGACTTAGTCTGCGCGCAGTCCGAACAAGCAGCCACGAAACGGCGCGTGTCACGCTCCTGAGTAGGCCACCAAAACCCCTGGCGAATAGAAGCAAGTGTACCTCGAACGCCGGGATGGCCAGCTAACTTGGCAGAGTGAGCCCACTGAAGAACAGCCAGATGAGTAGAAACAGGAACGAAAAGAAGGTTACTAGGACAAGCGCGCGGCGACGCAGTGTGAGTGAGTGCTTGCTTAACCTGTCTCTCAATTCCCCAGACAGTCAACCCGACAACACGCCCATAAGGAAGAATCCCCTCGGGATCGGTAGAAGCCACAGAAGAACTAAAGAGACGGGATAAGGCATCAGGCTTGGTGTTCTTATTACCCGGGCGATAAGAAATCACAAACTCGAAACGAGCGAAAAACAACGCCCAACGAGCTTGACGTGCATTAAGTCGTTTGGCAGAACGGATGTACTCAAGGTTCTTATGGTCAGTCCAAACGACAAAGGAACGGTCGCCCCCTCCAACCACTGTCGCCATTCGCCTAGGGCTAAGCGGATGGCGAGCAGTTCGCGGTTACCCACATCATAGTTGCGTTCCGATGGCGACAGGCGATGAGAAAAATAAGCGCAAGGATGGACCTTATCGTCAGACTGGAAGCGCTGGGATAGAATGGCTCCCACGCCCACCTCTGAAGCGTCAACCTCGACAATGAATTGTTTAGTGACGTCAGGAGTAACGAGGATAGGAGCGGACGTAAAACGCTTCTTGAGGAGATCAAAAGCTCCCTGGGCGGAACCGGACCACTTAAAGCACGTCTTGACAGAAGTAAGAGCTGTGAGAGGGGCAGCAACTTGACCGAAATTACGAATGAAACGCCGATAGAAATTAGCGAAACCTAGAAAGCGCTGCAACTCGACACGTGACCTTGGAACGGGCCAATCACTGACAGCCTGGACCTTAGCGGGATCCATCTGAATGCCTTCAGCGGAAATAACAGAACCGAGAAATGTGACAGAGGAGACATGAAAGGCGCACTTCTCAGCCTTCACGTAGAGACAATTCTCTAAAAGGCGTTGGAGTACACGTCGAACGTGCTGAACATGAATCTCGAGTGACGGTGAAAAAATCAGGATATCGTCAAGGTAGACAAAAACAAAGATGTTCAGCATGTCTCTCAGTACATCATTAACTAATGCCTGAAAAACAGCTGGAGCATTAGCGAGACCAAACGGCAGAACCCGGTACTCAAAATGCCCTAACGGAGTGTTAAACGCCGTTTTCCACTCGTCCCCCTCTCTGATGCGCACGAGATGGTAAGCATTATGAAGGTCCAACTTAGTAAAGAACCTGGCTCCCTGCAGAATCTCGAAGGCTGACGACATAAGGGGAAGCGGATAACGATTCCTAACCGTTATGTCATTCAGCCCTCGATAATCCACGCAGGGGCGCAGAGTACCGTCCTTCTTCTTAACAAAAAAAACCCTGCTCCGGCAGGAGAGGAAGAAGGCACTACGGTGCCAGCGTCAAGAGAAACAGACAAATAATCCTCGAGAGCCTTACGTTCAGTAATAAACCTGGAAAAATCAAGAAGAAAACAAAACAGGAAAAAAATTAAATCCACTCGTAGTAACGAGGACTGGAGACTCGACCATTGACTGCAGGTTGCTTCGGGAAGGCACCGACCGTAGCAGACTAAGACACCTGCTCACACGCAGCATCTGAAGGAGACAAAACACGACAGGGCGAGACAAGGACACAGAACAGCGAACATCATACAAGGATCCGACAAGGACAGAAGCGGAAAACAAGGGGAGAAATAGGGGCTCAATCAGAGGGCAAAATAGGGGACAGGTGTGAAAAGAGTAAATGAGTGAGTTAGGAGAATGAGGAACAGCTGGGAGCAGGAACGGAACGATAGAGAGAAGAGAGAGAGGGAGGGGGAGAGAGAGGGATAGAAAAAGGGAACGAACCTAATAAGACCAGCAGGGGGAAACGAACAGAAGGGAAAGCACAAGGACAAGACAATATATGACAAAACATGACATCTTGACCGTAAAATAAGCAAAGAGATAGACCAGATCCTTTTCAACTTTCTGTGGAGAAACCGTACCCATTACATTAGGAAAACTGTTGTAATGAACACTTACGAGAATGGTGGACTGAATTTTCTGGATTTTACTACTTTATATAATACTTTCAAGATCAATTGGATAAAACAATTCCTAAGAAGACCCACTTCTATCTGGAATTTTATTCCTCATCATGTCTTCTCTACTTTTGTTCCAGTGAAACTTGAAGTTCCAGTGAAACTTTCTGCTTTTCATCGGCAGGTTTTCTTGTCATGGTCCTTAATTTATAAACACAATTTTTCTCCACACAGATATTATATATGGAATAATCGTGATATATTGTATAAAAATACCTCTCTGTTTTTAGAATATTGGTTCAGAGATAATATCCTATTGGTGAGCCAACTGGTAAATGCAGAGGGTCTTTTACTCAGTTATAAAGAATTCTTATCACTTTACAAGGTCCCTGTAACACCTAAAGATTATACAATTGCTTTAGATGCCATTCCCTCAGGTGTTGCTTTATTATTCAGGAACATGTCAAGACCTGACCCTCAGAGCCTACCTTCTATTGACCCTGTTGACTCATCAGTAGGAAAGATTTGTTTCTCTTTTGGTCCATTCAACAACAGAGCGATACGATCCTTGTTTCAGCAGGATGCTGTATCTATACATTTACATTACATTTAAGTCATTTAGCAGACGCTCTTATCCAGAGCGACTTACAAATTGGTGCATTCACCTTATGACATCCAGTGGAACAGCCACTTTACAATAGTGCATCTAAATATTTTAAGGGGGGGGGGTATTCCTAAGTATTCCTTAAAGAGGTGGGGTTTCAGGTGTCTCCGGAAGGTGGTGATTGACTCCGCTGTCCTGGCGTCGTGAGGGAGATTGTTCCACCATTGGGGAGCCAGAGCAGCGAACAGTTTTGACTGGGCTGAGCGGGAACTGTACTTCCTCAGTGGTAGGGAGGCGAGCAGGCCAGAGGTGGATGAACGCAGTGCCCTTATTTGGGTGTAGGGCCTGATCAGAGCCTGGCGGTACTGAGGTGCCGTTCCCCTCACAGCTCCGTAGGCAAGCACCATGGTCTTGTAGCGGATGCGAGCTTCAACTGGAAGCCAGTGGAGAGAGCGGAAGAGCGGGGTGACGTGAGAGAACTTGGGAAGGTTGAACACTAGATGGGCTGCGGCGTTCTGGATGAGTTGTAGGGGTTTAATTTCACAGGCAGGGAGCCCAGCCAACAGCGAGTTGCAGTAATCCAGACGGGAGATGACAAGTGCCTGGATTAGGACCTGCGCCGCTTCCTGTGTGAGGCAGGGTCGTACTCTGCGGATGTTGTAGAGCATGAACCTACAGGAACGGGCCACCGCCTTGATGTTAGTTGAGAACGACAGGGTGCTGTCCAGGATCACGCCAAGGTTCTTAGCGCTCTGGGAGGAGGACACAATGGAGTTGTCAACCGTGATGGCGAGATCATGGAACGGGCAGTCCTTCCCCGGGAGGAAGAGCAGCTCCGTCTTGCCGAAGTTCAGCTTGAGGTGGTGATCCGTCATCCACACTGATATGTCTGCCAGACATGCAGAGATGCGATTCGCCACCTGGTCATCAGAAGGGGGAAAGGAGAAGATTAATTGTGTGTCGTCTGCATAGCAATGATAGGAGAGACCATGTGAGGTTATGACAGAGCCAAGTGACTTGGTGTATAGCGAGAATAGGAGAGGGCCTAGAACAGAGCCCTGGGGGACACCAGTGGTGAGAGCGCGTGGTGAGGAGACAGATTCTCGCCACGCCACCTGGTAGGAGCGACCTGTCAGGTAGGACGCAATCCAAGCGTGGGCCGCGCCGGAGATGCCCAACTCGGAGAGGGTGGAGAGGAGGATCTGATGGTTCACAGTATCGAAGGCAGCCGATAGGTCTAGAAGGATGAGAGCAGAGGAGAGAGAGTTAGCTTTAGCGGTGCGGAGCGCCTCCGTGATACAGAGAAGAGCAGTCTCAGTTGAATGACTAGTCTTGAAACCTGACTGATTTGGATCAAGAAGGTCATTCTGAGAGAGATAGCGGGAGAGCTGACCAAGGACGGCACGGCACGTTCAAGAGTTTTGGAGAGAAAAGAAAGAAGGGATACTGGTCTGTAGTTGTTAACATCGGAGGGATCGAGTGTAGGTTTTTTCAGAAGGGGTGCAACTCTCGCTCTCTTGAAGACGGAAGGGACGTAGCCAACATATACCTTATGTCATGCCTTATTGGAATGGATTTATTGATAATATCTGTTGGAAAAAAGTTTGGATGTTGCCACACACATAGCTATGATTTGTATATGTAATTGTTCACAGCCTATCAATGACAAAAGAAACGGTGCAGAGGTATCCTTAAAATAACATAAGATATATGCATGTTACGTACCGGACAGACGGCTAGCCAGCTATTCTCAAAATATTGGATTACCAATTTGAGCGGTGAAGTCTCAGTTTGCAGCACATTTTCACATGGATGTATATAGACTGAACAAAAATATAAATGCATTACGTAAAGTATTGGTTTCTTTATCTGAGGCAAGTAGCCTAGTGGTTAGACTGTTGGACTAGTAACTGAAAGATTGGAATATCAAATCCCTGAGTTGACAAGGTAAAAATCTGTTGTTCTATTCCTGAACAAGACAGTCAACCCACTGTTCCTAAACTGTCGTTGAAAATAAGAATTTGTTCATAACTGACTTGCCTTGTTAAACAAAGTAAAAGATGCCAGACATTTCCATATCCACCAAAAAATGTTTTTATCTCAAGTTGTTGCATCCTTCCTCTGCTGCCTCAACAGTTTATACATTTTTATAAAACCTTTTAATCCAGCCTTTGTGGTTTGGAAAGTGTAGCGACTATTATTGCTTTGATTTATTTATCAAACAAACGGGGTTTTGGAAAAGTATGTACTTTTCTCAAAACAATCCTATCTGGTGGATGTAAAGTGTATTTTTTTCCACACGTGGATTTAGAGCTTGATACTTCAGACAAGGAAAAATTATGGATAGCTAATTAAAATAAGAAAATACCTTTATGAATTATGAAGCCTTTATATGCCTTTTTTCAATACATAATTATTATTTTTTTATCATAAAATGTGACGTTAGCGACCAAATAAGTTGTTCTCGGCAATTATCCAAAAACAACTCCTAAAACACCATTCCTTACCCAATAAGCTGAACAGGTGTAATGAATGCATGTAAAAATGTGCCCATAACACACGTTCTAATCACTTGTAAATGAACACTGAACAGGTCTAATGAACGTGTGTAAAAATGCCCATAACAAGCGCTCTAATCACATGTAAATGCACACTGAACAGGTGTGCATTTACCTTATGTTGTTTTTTTAGTCTTTTAGTTTGAAATTGTTATTCTTTTGTTGTTTTTATCCTATTATGTTTCTTGTGTAGTAAATAATTCTGTTTTTAGTTTCATATTTCTTTCCTGTGAAGTAAGTGCATTGTGTTGCATTCATGTCTGAAATGTGCTCTGTAAATAAAGCCTGATTTGATTTATTACTTTGTTCCAGAATAAATGGGCTTTGGTTCAGGTTCTTCCTCCACTGCAGCTTCCTCAACAGTTTATTAATTCCTTTGTAAAAACAATATTTTCATCCAGGCTTTGGGTCTTGGAAAGGGTAGTGACTATTAAAACATGAATATAATGAAACAGATGTGGTTTTTAAAAGTAGGTACTTTAGTCAAAACAACCCCATCTAGTGGATGTATAGTGTCATAAGAATGAGTAGGAAATCACTATTCAAGCTGGAGGAACATATTGTTTCTATAAAATAATGAATAAACGATGGAAGGGATTTGTTTTCACATGGCCTTATAGCTTGTAACTTCAGAGGCAAAATGGTTGAAGTATAGAAATTAAAAAAGATCAACTGTATTCGTGGCGTTGAACTCTAGAATGGCATTTACTTGTCATCAAAGGGAGCCTGCAGCGCAGTTTGTCAGTTGGACCCATTTCTGATGTCAATGACAACAGAATTTGGTTTTATTACTCACAATAAAAAATATTGATAATACATTCTGAATTAACATAATAAAAATAGCATGAAAAGAAACACAAAAAGAGCCAAATAGGGATTACACAATGATTAAAGAGACAGTATGCATCCCAAATGAGTCCATGGCCCAGAGGGCCAAATTTCACACATTTTCCATTTTGGCGTGGCAAAATCTAATGATAATTTTCATTAAGGCCCATGTCTGTGGTTTATGTTTTGGTCTGATAACCACATTTAGCTACCTAAAGTGTTTTATCACTGGCATTGGTTATCTGGACCAACACAACTGAGGATATGCAATGTAATGTTGTATTATCAGGGAACAATCATAGCAAAATAAGGCAATTGATATGTATGAACTTGAGGTATGAAATAATGTATAACATAATTGGAATGTTAATGACATCTCCATGGGTCCATCTTGGGGGATCAAAGGTCATACCTGTGTGCATTTTTGGGTATATTGATGAGACAGAATGGGCAGCATTGGGATGTGCTTTATTATCACGTCGTACCATAGATGATATCTACACCAAACTTCCCACAGAACACAGAGACCCATTGGAAAAGTTTCATAGAGTCATTATAGATTTAATGTAAAATCTGTCACAACAGCTTATTTTCAAGTTGGCCCCCATCCATTTCAATGTGGAGGAACTGAATAGATTTTTCAGGGCATAAAACTTATTTTGTCAGTTCAGGGATTTGATCTAGCAACCTTTTGGTTACTGGCCCAACGCTCTAACCACTAGGCTACCTGGATAAGAGATGTCAGGTGTGCGGGCTTAGATGTTAAACATCCACTATAGTGTTACAGTGCATCCTACCCGTGAGAGAAATCCCAAACAGTGCAGCACAATTACTCTCATACTCATGTCTCCCATAGCATTGATACAGAAACAGACGAATGCACGCACGGACCCAAACATACATACACATACACACAGAGTAGAACATTGAGACACAGGAAGTGACTAATATTATACTAGTCAAAGGAAAGACTGACAGTGTTATAGAAAATTAGCTTGAGCGTTTGTTCCATATGATTTCAATCACTTTCTAACTGCAACCCTTTTGATTTAAACAAAACCTTAAATGCATGTTTGCCCATGGTGGAAGTGGTCAGAAAGTGGTTTGTGCCATCGGTTGAGGCACAACACTGCCACAACACAAGTCCTATGGAACGACCCTGAGGTGAGTCAGAGGAACAATTTGATTAACACAGAACACGACCGGTAATGAAGCATGAACTATACTTACAGAAACCCAACAACAGGGTTTCTACAGATAGGACAACACAGTCTCAACAGAGAGCTGGGAATTATGTTTGAGAAAATCTCCTGTTGAAAATGTATCTTGAAAATGTATTTTTGTGTTTGCAAAGACAAAGTGAGTTTGTGATTTACCTCTTTCTGAATTCCAATGGCATAGAACGTTTTCCCTTCAAAATTCAAATTGCTGGAACAAAATTCATATTTGTGTAACACATACAGCTAATCCAAAACCATGATGACAGACTGTATGATAATCCTCTTGACAACATAATGAACCAATGCCAATATTCATGAAGTCCATACCAGCTCATCCAGTAGACTCCTGCCAAGACTCTACTGTATTACATCCAATCTCACTCTGCAGTACTGTACAGTGTACTGTAAATGCATGGTGACACACTGACTCAGGCTTAAGCAACAGCTGCAGTTCATTCCCGAATTAAAAGGTCTTTATGACACAAGCGGAACAAATAAGTGAATGCTCAAACATAATAAATTAAATATCTCCTTTAATCAGCTTAGGTCGATTTGATACCCTGGCTGTCACCCGTTCAAACAGTGAGTCACAGAGAGGATGAGAGGGAAGCAGAGGAACACCGTCTCCATCACAACTGTCACGTTCTACTCATTAAACCTATCAGTCCCGAGACCCAAGCAAAAATGGGCTTTTCATTTACGTCCTGGGAATTCCTATTATCTATGTAGAAGAACCCCTTGCCTTCGAACTACTCTTGTGTAGTTTCTGGGCGTCATAGATCAAAACATGTTACATGTGCATGTCCAGCTTTTCATAGATAGCTTTTAATAGTTTTAGCTCAAACCATTCGGACTACAGATGTTTGTTTTTTTAAGCCCCGGGCCCTTTCAGGATCCATCCACCCTTGTCTCATAAACGCAGCTCTAGCTCAGCTCCCATTAATCAAACAGACTACTGATTGGTATCTACGGATGCAGAAGACATAGACAAAGCCAATGGTACAGCCCAGAAGTCTGTAGCTCAAACATACCAGCGTTATGGTGGGACTCATTGAAAATAAAGGTGAGCGTTTGGGGGAAAGGTGGTGGGAGTTACCTTGCAGGGGTGAGGGTCCACTCCGTACGTCTTTAGAGTTTGTGCTCTCTGGAGAAGACGAAGCTCTGCCAGAGCAGAACACTGCCTCCTGTGGAATAGAAGGCCAGTTAGCAGCAACACTGCAGGTGGGTACTACACAATGGGGGCGGGCAGTTATTACTCCAACACACGTGCTTTGTGTTTGAGGTGAGTGCTACATAAACACAAATCATCTCTATCATTACTTAATGTCAGAGTAATATAACAATACCGTTGAAATATTTTCTAATGTTAGCTTTACATTTCTCTTGTTTTCGTTGGCCCAATGTAAGCCCGTCCCCAGATTGCCGGAGGTGTTGCTTAGCATCTTGTTTTTAGACTAATGACAGTCTGCTTAAAAAATGAATGAGGCACCATCCTTTTTTACATGGATGATACATTGGAGATATATATACATGTCTGGACTATTTACATTTTGGGGAATTTCTTGTATAACGGGTTAAAGTTATGTATCGCAACCCTTATGTAATATAGCGACAAAACTAGGACCTGCCTTGTTGATAGTGTTTTTAGGAAGGCAGAACAGCACTTTGTTATGGACATACTTCTCCCCATCTTAGCTACTATTGTGTCAGCATGTTTTGACAATGACAGTTTACAATGCCTGGACTTGTCATGTTTGTCATTTATTGTCATGTCTTGTCCCTGTGCTCCCCATGCTATTCGTTTCCCTCTGCTGGTCTTGTTTGGTTCTATCCTTCTCTCTCCCCCTCCCTCTCTCACTCTCTCGCTCTCTCTTCTCTCTGTCGTTCCGTTCCTGCTCCCAGCTGTTCCTATTCCCCTAATCATCATTTAGTCTTCCCACACCTGTTCCCGATCCTTTCCCCTGATTAGACTCCCTATTTATTCCTTTGTGATCCGTTCCTGTTCCGTCGGTTCCTTGTTTTGTATTCCATGCTGTGGTTGCGTTTCGCCCTGTCCTGTCGTGTTTTTTGCCGTGATTGTGTATCACCCTGTCCTGTCGTGTTTTGTGCCTTCTTCAGACGCTGCGTGTGAGCAGGTGTCTCAGTCGACTACGGCCTGCGCCTACCCGAGGCGACCTGCAGTCTGTGGCCGCTTCTCCAGTTGTTTTCCCCTCTACAAATCTAGAGGATTTCAGTTATTCCGTTTTGAACATTAATAAACTCTGTTTCTGTTAAGTCGCGTTTGGGTCCTCTTTCACCTGCATGACAGAAGGAACCGATCAAAGAATGGACCCAGCGACTTCAGACGCTCGTTACACTGCCGTCGAGATCCAAGGAGCCATGCTCGGCAGACACGAGCAGGAATTGTCCGCTGCTCGCCAGGCCGTGGAAAACCTGGCTGCTCAGGTTTCCGACCTCTCTGGACAGTTCCAGAGTCTACGTCTCGTGCCACCTGTTACTTCCTGGCCTGCCGAGCCTCCAGAACCTAGGGTTAATAACCCACCTTGCTACTCCGGGCAGCCCACTGAGTGCCGCTCCTTTCTCACGCAGTGTGAGATTGTGTTCTCTCTCCAACCCAACACATACTCTAGAGAGAGAGCTCGGGTTGCTTACGTCATTTCACTCCTCACTGGCCGGGCTCGAGAATGGGGCACAGCTATCTGGGAGGCAAGGGCTGTTTGCTCTAACGATTTCCAGAACTTTAAAGAGGAGATGATTCGGGTTTTTGACCGTTCAGTTTTTGGTGGGGAGGCTTCTAGGGCCCTGGCTTCCTTATGCCAAGGTGAACGGTCCATAACGGATTATTCCATTGAGTTTCGCACTCTTGCTGCCTCTAGTGAGTGGAACGAGCCGGCGCTGCTCGCTCGTTTTCTGGAGGGACTCCACGCAGTGGTTAAGGATGAGATTCTCTCCCGGGAGGTTCCTTCAGATGTGGACTCTTTGATTGCTCTCGCCATCCGCATAGAACGACGGGTAGATCTTCGTCACCGGGCTCGTGGAAGAGAGCTCGCATCAACGGTGTTTCCCTGCTCCGCATCGCAACCATCTCCCTCCGCTGGCTTTGAGACTGAGCCCATGCAGCTGGGAGGGATTCGCATCTCGACTAAGGAGAGGGAACGGAGGATCACCAACCGCCTGTGCCTCTATTGCGGAGTTGCTGGACATTTTGTTAATTCATGTCCAGTAAGAGGCCAGAGCCCATCAGTAAGCGGAGGGCTACTGGTGAGCGCTACTACTCAGGTCCCTTCATCTAGATCTTGTACTACTATGTCGGTCCATCTACGCTGGACCGGTTCGGGTGCTACATGCAGTGCCTTGATTGACTCTGGGGCTGAGGGTTGTTTCATGGACGAAGCATGGGTTCGGAAACATAACATTCCTTTCAGACCGTTAGACAAGCCTACGCCCATGTTTGCCTTAGATGGTAGTCATCTTCCCAGTATCAAATTTGAGACACTACCTTTAACTCTCACAGTATCTGGTAACCACAGTGAGACTATTTCTTTTTGATTTTCCGTTCACCGTTTACACCTGTTGTTTTGGGTCATCCCTGGCTAGTATGTCATAATCCTTCTATTAATTGGTCTAGTAATTCTATCCTATCCTGGAACGTTTCTTGTCATGTGAAGTGTTTAATGTCTGCCATCCCTCCCGTTTCTTCTCTCCCTACTTCTCAGGAGGAACCTGGCGATTTGACAGGAGTGCCGGAGGAATATCATGATCTGCGCACGGTCTTCAGTCGGTCCCGAGCCAACTCCCTTCCTCCTCACCGGTCGTATGATTGTAGTATTGATCTTCTTCCAGGGACCACGCCTCCTCGAGGTAGACTATACTCTCTGTCGGCTCCCGAACGTAAGGCTCTCGAGGATTATTTGTCTGTGTCTCTTGACGCCGGTACCATAGTGCCTTCTTCTTCTCCGGCCGGGGCGGGGTTCTTTTTGTTAAGAAGAAGGATACTCTGCGCCCTGCGTGGATTATCGAGGGCTGAATGACATAACGGTTAAGAATCGTTATCCGCTTCCCCTTATGTCATCAGCCTTCGAGATTCTGCAGGGAGCCAGGTGCTTTACTAAGTTGGACCTTCGTAACGCTTACCATCTCGTGCGCATCAGAGAGGGGGACGAGTGGAAAACGGCGTTTAACACTCCGTTAGGGCATTTTGAGTACCGGGTTCTGCCGTTCGGTCGCCAAGGCGCCAGCTGTTTTTCAGGCATTAGTTAATGATGTTCTGAGAGACATGCTGAACATTTTTGTTTTTGTCTATCTTGACGATATCCTGATTTTTTCTCCGTCACTCGAGATTCATGTTCAGCACGTTCGACGTGTTCTACAGCGCCTTTTAGAGAATTGTCTCTACGTAAAGGCTGAGAAGTGCTCTTTTCATGTCTCCTCCGTTACTTTTCTCGGTTCCGTTATTTCCGCTGAAGGCATTCAGATGGATAAGGTCCAAGCTGTCAGTGATTGGCCCGTTCCAAGGTCACGTGTCGAGTTGCAGCGCTTTTTAGGTTTCGCTAATTTCTATCGGCGTTTCATTCGTAATTTCGGTCAAGTTGCTGCCCCTCTCACAGCTCTTACTTCTGTCAAGACGTGTTTTAAGTGGTCCGGTTCCGCCCAGGAGCTTTTGATCTTCTAAAAGAACGTTTTACGTCCGCTCCTATCCTCGTTACTCCTGACGTCACTAGACAATTCATTGTCGAGGTTGACGCTTCAGAGGTAGGCGTGGGAGCCATTCTATCCCAGCGCTTCCAGTCTGACGATAAGGTTCATCCGTGCGCTTATTTTTCTCATCGCCTGTCGCCATCTGAGCGCAACTATGATGTGGGTAACCGTGAACTGCTCGCCATCCGCTTAGCCCTAGGCGAATGGCGACAGTGGTTGGAGGGGCGACCGTTCCTTTTGTCGTTTGGACAGACCATAAGAACCTTGAGTACATCCGTTCTGCCAAACGACTTAATGCCCGTCAAGCTCGTTGGGCGTTGTTTTTCGCTCGTTTGAGTTTGTGATTTCTTACCGTCCGGGTAGCAAGAACACCAAGCCTGATGCCTTATCCCGTCTGTTTAGTTCTTCTGTGGCTTCTACTGATCCCGAGGGGATTCTTCCTTATGGGCGTGTTGTCGGGTTGACAGTCTGGGGAATTGAAAGACAGGTTAAGCAAGCACTCACGCACACTGCGTCGCCGCGCGCTTGTCCTAGTAACCTCCTTTTCGTTCCTGTTTCCACTCGTCTGGCTGTTCTTCAGTGGGCTCACTCTGCCAAGTTAGCTGGTCATCCCGGTGTTCGAGGCACTCTTGCGTCTATTCGCCAGCGCTTTTGGTGGCCGACTCAGGAGCGTGACACGCGCCGTTTCGTGGCTGCGTGTTCAGACTGCGCGCAGAAGAAGTCTGGTAATTTTTTTCTGCTTCTGCTCCTGGTCTTGCTGGGTCTCAGTCTGTTCCCTGCCATCGCATCTCTCCTGTTCTTGTCCCTGCCCTTGCTGTGTCTCAGTCTGTCCCTAGTTCTCATTTTTTTTTTAGAGTAGTACCCTAGTTTCCCTTTTTACGTTACGGTCCTGAGGAGAGGAGTTGGGTTCTTTTCGGGACGTGCTGGACCGTTTGATCTATGATTTCCTCCGTTGCCGCCAGTGTTCCTCCTCGAGAGCGCCAGGAGGCGCTCGGTGAGTGGGGGTACTGTCATGTTTGTCATTTATTGTCATGTCTTGTCCCTGTGCTCCCCATGCTATTCGTTTCCCTCTGCTGGTCTTGTTTGGTTCTATCCTTCTCTCTCCCCTCCCTCTCTCACTCTCTCGCTCTCTCTTCTCTCTGTCGTTCCGTTCCTGCTCCCAGCTGTTCCTATTCCCCTAATCATCATTTAGTCTTCCCACACCTGTTCCCGATCCTTTCCCCTGATTAGACTCCCTATTTATTCCTTTGTGATCCGTTCCTGTTCCGTCGGTTCCTTGTTTTGTATTCCATGCTGTGGTTGCGTTTCGCCCTGTCCTGTCGTGTTTTTTGCCGTGATTGTGTATCACCCTGTCCTGTCGTGTTTTGTGCCTTCTTCAGACGCTGCGTGTGAGCAGGTGTCTCAGTCGACTACGGCCTGCGCCTACCCGAGGCGACCTGCAGTCTGTGGCCGCTTCTCCAGTTGTTTTCCCCTCTACAAATCTAGAGGATTTCAGTTATTCCGTTTTGAACATTAATAAACTCTGTTTCTGTTAAGTCGCGTTTGGGTCCTCTTTCACCTGCATGACAGGACTATTTACAATCCAGGGATACTCCAAGCAGTTTAGCCATCTCAACTTGCCTAATTTCCATATTATTTATTACAAGATTTAGTTGAGGTCTAGGGTTTAGTAAATGTTTTGTTCCAAATACACTGCTTTTAGTTTTAGAAATACTTAGGGCTAACTTATTCCTTGCCACCCACTCTGAAACTAATTTCAATTAAGTGTTGCAGTCATTTCAGTCACTTTAGTAGCTAACATGTATAGTGTTGAGTCATCCGCATACATAGACACTCTAGCTTTACTCAAAGTTATTGGCATATCGTTAGTAAAACAAATGGAAAAAAACAAGGGGCCGAAACAGCTATCTTTGGGAATTCCTGATTCTACCTGGATTATGTTTGAGAGGCTTCCATTAAAGAACACCATCTGTGTTCTGTTAGACAAGTAACTCTTTATCCACATTATAGTAAGGGGTGTAAAGCCATAAAACAGATGTTTTTCCAGCAGCAGACTATGATCGACAATGTCAAAGCTGCACTGAAGTCTAACAAGACAGCACCCACAATAATTTTATCATCAATTTCTCTCAGCCAATCATCAGTCATTTGTGTAAGTGATGTGCTTGTTAAGTGTCCTTCCCTATAAGCTTACTGAAATTCTGTTGTCAATTTGTTTACTGTGAAATAGCATTGCATCTGGTCAAACACAATTTTTTCCAGAAGTTTACTAAGGGTTGGTAACAGGCTGGTTGGTCGGCTATTTGAGCCAGTAAAGGTGGCTTTACTAATCTTGGGTAGCGGAATGACTTTAGCTTCCCTCCAGGCCTGAGATAACACACTTTCTAGTAGACTTAAATTGAAGATATGGCAAATAGGAGTGGCAACATCATCTGCTATTATCCTCAAATTTTCCATCCAGATTGTCAGACCCTGGTGGCTTGTCATTGTTGATAGACAATCATTTTTTCACCTCTTCCACACTGATTTTACGGAATTCAAAAGTACAATTCTTGTCTTTCATAATTTGGTCCGATATACTTGGATGTGTAGTGTCAAAGTGTGTTGCTGGCATGTCATCCCTAAGTTAACTTATCTTGCCAATGAAAAAGTCATTAAAGTACTTGGCAATATCAGTGGGCTTTGTGAAGAATGATCCATCTGATTCAATGAATGATGGCTTTTTCCCCCAACATTTCTTTATAGAATTCTTTATAGAATTTATCTTTGTTTCATAGAATAGTTTATTTTTATTTAATTTAGTCACATGATTTATTAATTTGCAGTACGTTTGCCAATCAGTTGGGCTGCCAAACTGAATTGCCATACCTTTTGCCTCATCCCTCTCAACCATAAAATGTTTAAATTCCTCATCAATCCAAGGGGATTTAACAGTTTCTACAGTCATTTTCTTCATTGTTGTGTGCTTATTAGTAACTGGAAAAAGCAATTTCATAAAGGTGTCAAGTGCAGCGTCTGGTTGCTCCTCATTACACACCATAGACCAGCAAATATTCTTCACAGCATCAACATATGAATCACTACAAAACCTATTTTTGTATGACCTCTTATACACTATATTAGGCCCAGTCTTTGGAACTTTGGTTTTCCTAGATATGGCTATTATATTGTGATCACTACATCCTGTGGATGTGGATCCTGCTTTAAAGCTAAATTCTGCAGTATTAGTAAAGATGTGATCAATACATGTTGATGATTTAATTCCTGTGCTTTTTGTAACTACCCTGGTAGGTTGACTGACAACCTGAACCAGGTTGCAGGCATTGTTTTTTTCTTGAGTGGGCGGCTTGATGATAGACAGTCAATATTTAAATCACACAGAAAATATAATTCTCTGTTAATATCACATACATGATCAAGCATTTCACACATATTATCCAGATACGGACTGTTAGCACTTGGTGGTCTATAGCAGCTTCCCACAAGAATGGGCTTTATGTGAGGCAGATGAACCTGTAGCCATATTACTTCAACAGTATTTACCATTAGATAATCTCTAAGCTTTACAGGAATGTGGTTCTGGATATAGACCGCAACAACGCCCCTGTTGGCATTTCTGTCTTTTCGGTAGATGTTATAACCATGTAGTGCTACCACTGTATCATCAAAGGTATTATCTAATTGAGTTTCAGAGAATCAGAATATGAATGTCATCTTGTTACAAGCTGTAACTAGTGCGTTGAGAGTCTGGAAGCAAGTTCAGGGAGTGTGTGTTTTATTAATAAACTCAACTAAATACAAAACAAGAAACACAAACAACGCACAGACATGACACTGGAGCAGAAACAATGAGGAAGGGGAAGTAACCAAAAGGAGTGAGATATATAGGGCAGGTAATTAAGGAAGTGATGAAGTCCAGGTGAGTCAGAAGATGCGCAGGTGGGCATAACGATGGTGACAGGTGTGTGCCATAATGAGCAGCCTGGTGACCTAGAGGCCGAAGAGGCTCCCTCTTCGTGACACAAGCAAGTTATTGACTTCATGGACCTTGTTTCGCAGGCTGCATATGTGCTATTTTAACACTTTTATGGGATGCTTGATTGTTTTTAATGCTTTGCTGGGGAGACTATCAGAAGTAGACTTACTCATGTTATTTATATTGGAGCTGATAGTGCAGGGTGAGCTGCACAAAGTGGTCTTCCTACTAGGGCACACTGCCTCAGTGGTAACAGTGTAACTCTGGATCATAGGCATGATTACTGCATACAATAGCTGTAGGATAAACAGAAGTATTTGGTGCAATTAGGGGTACATAAATTTAGTTATTTACATTGTGTTTGCCAATGCCCCTAGGATCATGTACATTTGATGCAACATTATGATGACTCGTTGTCACAATTGTAGGGATTAACTGAGCTGGTCTTAGATCCTTGAACAGTCATTGTTTCAACGCAGCCTTGAAATGCGTGGACAGAGTCCAGGAGCCAAGATGATTTGGATGGACTCCGTCATTCCTGTAGACTATCTTCTGTTTCCAGAAGGTGTCAAAATTATCTACAAAAGTGACTCTAGTTGAGCTACAGTAGTCCTTTAGCCAGATGTATAATGCCAGCAGTCCCCCCCCCCCATGTATTACGACAGTGTCAGCTCCTGGCATCTGTCATAGAACAGTCGGAAGCAGCCTTGTGATGTCCTGTACGCGTGCTCCTGCGTAAGCACAGGGTTTTTGCCTTGGGAACTGAGATGTTTCTCACCATAGAGCTGCCTATGATGACAGCTGGTGATATTGAATGGGCCGGTCTCTCAGGCAGCCTTATGGTCTGATGAGGGTGGGAGCTCCGAGGATCTGAACCCGAGGTAGAAACCACCGGAGAGGGAGACGGAACCAAGGACGAAGATGCAGGTACCTCCGGATCCCATCTTGAATTGGAAGCCCCCAAGGAAGATGGCGCTGGAACCTCTGGATCCAAAGCTGTTTCTGGTCTGTGTCAGATCAGGGCTCAACATCTCCATGGAGACCCCCGTTACCAGAGGACGCTTTCTTCTACTTCTACGGTGAGTGACGTCCAGTTGAAGTTGGAAGTTTACATACACCTTAGCCAAATATATTTAAACTCAGTTTTTCACAATTCCTGACATTTAATCTTAGTAAACATTCCCTGTATTAGGTCAGTTAGGATCACTACTTTATTTTAAGAATGTGAAATGTAAGAATAATTTTTGAGTGAATGATTTATTTAATCTTTTATTTCTTTCGTCACATTCCCAGTGGGTCAGAAGTTTACATAAACGCAATTAGTATTTGGTAGTGTCAGGAGTTCACCTAGGGGTGATGATAGGGGCTGTACAAAATGTTTGATGTATTATAATAATTGATTATGCTTATGTTGTATTAATTGAAGGGGAGGGATTATAAGACCCTGCCCTCCTTACATTTATAGGCTTCTAGACTACAGATTAACAATATATGTTTCCATTTATAGAGGTTTTGTATTGTTCCACAGTTGTTTTCTGGTCTCTCTGCCTCTTATATATGGACCCCTCGGAGAAATGTGTGACTGAGACAGAACTCTGCAGGGGAGTGTAGGGGATAAGAGACGAGTCAGACATTCCACAATAAATCAACTTTTGGGAGTGGACATTTATTGCCTAGTTCTTAGAAAACACTGGAGCTATTGTATTTTTCTAGCAAGTTTATATAGCTGTGTATGCATGGTCTGGAGAGTAGAAGGTAATGACGTATGCAGTGACATCACAAGGGTTGGATATCGGGTTTAATAAAATAACTTGGGACCTTTTATATTTTGCAGAACTTACTCGGAAACATGTCTGCCATGTTCCTGGTGCCAACTTCTGTCTGCAATTGCATTAAAAGGTTTTTTAAATTATTTAATTAAAGATATTGACAAGGAACAAGGAAACTAACCCCAACAGTAGCATTGACTTTAAATTGTTTAACTAGGGTCAAACGTTTTGGGTAGCCTTCCACAAGCTTCCCACAATAAGTTGGGTGAATTTTGCCCCATTCCTCCTGACAGAGCTGAGTGTAACTGAGTCAGGTTTGTAGGCCTCCTTGCTCACACAATTGATTGATTGAGGTTAGGGGTTTTGTGATGGCCACTCCAATAACTTGACTTTGTTGTCCTTAAGCCATTATGCCACAACTTTGGAAGTATGCTTGGCGTCATTGTCCATTTGGAAGACCCATTTGCGAGCAAGCTGTAACTTCCTGACTGATGTCTTGAGATGATGCTTCAATATATTCACATCATTTTCCTTCCTCATGACGCCATCTATTTTGTGAAATGCACTAGTCCCTCCTGCAGCAAAGCACCCCCACAACATGATGCTTCCACCCCTATGCTTCACGGTTGGGATGGTGTTATTCGGCTTGCAAGCCTCCCCCCTTGTCCTCCAAACATAACGATGGTCATTATGGCCAAACAGTTTTAGTTTTGTTTCATCAGACCAGAGGACATTTCTCAAAAAAGTACGATCTTTGTCCCCATGTGAAGTTGCAAACCGTAGTCTGGCTTTTTTATGGCGGTTTTGGAGCAGTGGCTTCTTCCTTGCTGAGGAGCCTTTTAGGTTATGTAGATATAGGACTCATTTTACTGTGGATATAGATACTGTTGTACCTGGTTCCTCCAGCATCTTCACAAGGTTCTTTGCTGTTGTTCTGGGATTGATTTGCACTTTTCACACCAAAGTAAGTTAATCTCTAGGAGACAGAAAGCGTCTCCTTCCTGAGCGGTATGATGGCTGCGTGGTCCCATGGTGTTTATACTTGCCTACTATTGTTTGTACAGATGAACGTGGTACCTTCAGGTGTTTCTCCCAAGGATGAGTATATACAGTATACATATATAGTATATACAGTGTTTTGTACAAGGTATAGTACATGGTATGGTATATACAGGGTATACGATTTGTGGCGGTCTGCAATTTTTTTCTTTTTTCTGAGGTCTTGGCTGATTTCTTTCGATTTTCCCATGAAGTCGAGTAAAGAGGCACTGAGTTTGAAGGTAGGCCTTGAAATACGTCCACAGGTACACCTCCTATTGACTCAAAGTATGTCAATTAGCCTATCAGAAGCTTCTAAAGCCATGACATAATTTTCTGGAATTTTCCAAGCTGTTTAAACTTCTGACCCACTGGAATTGTGATACAGTGAATTATAAGTGAAGTAATCCGTCTGTAAACAATTGTTGGAAAAATGACTTGTGTCATGCACAAAGTAGATATCCTAACCGACTTGCCAAAACTGTAGTTTGTTAAACTTCGTCAACCATTTTGAAAAGAAGGTCGACGACATCCGATCCTCGTTTGCTAAGTCAAACGACACCGCTGGTTCTACTCACACTGCCCTACCCTGTGCTCTGACCTCTTTCTCCCCTCTCTCTCCAGATGAAATCTCGCGTCTTGTGACGGCCGGCCGCCCAACAACCTGCCCGCTTGACCCTATCCCCTCCCCTCTTCTCCAGACCATTTCCGGAGACCTTCTCCCTTACCTCACCTCGCTCATCAACTCATCCCTGACCGCTGGCTACGTCCCTTCCGTCTTCAAGAGAGCGAGAGTTGCACCCCTTCTGAAAAAACCTACACTCGATCCCTCCGATGTCAACAATTACAGACCAGTATCCCTTCTTTCTTTTCTCTCCAAAACTCTTGAATGACCTTGAACTCTTGAACTCTTGAATGACCTTCTTGATCCAAATCAGTCAGGTTTCAAGACTAGTCATTCAACTGAGACTGCTCTCCTCTGTATCACGGAGGCGCTCCGCACTGCTAAAGCTAACTCTCTCTCCTCTGCTCTCATCCTTCTAGATCTATCGGCTGCCTTCGATACTGTGAACCATCAGATCCTCCTCTCCACCCTCTCCGAGTTGGGAATCTCCGGCGCGGCCCACGCTTGGATTGCGTCCTACCTGACAGGTCGCTCCTACCAGGTGGCGTGGCGAGAATCTGTCTCCTCGCCCACGCGCTCTCACCACTGGTGTCCCCCAGGGCTCTGTTCTAGGCCCTCTCCTATTCTCGCTATACACCAAGTCACTTGGCTCTGTCATAACCTCACATGGTCTCTCCTATCATTGCTATGCAGACGACACACAATTAATCTTCTCCTTTCCCCCTTCTGATGACCAGGTGGCGAATCGCATCTCTGCATGTCTGGCAGACATATCAGTGTGGATGACGGATCACCACCTCAAGCTGAACCTCGGCAAGACGGAGCTGCTCTTCCTCCCGGGGAAGGACTGCCCGTTCCATGATCTCGCCATCACGGTTGACAACTCCATTGTGTCCTCCTCCCAGAGCGCTAAGAACCTTGGTGTGATCCTGGACAACACCCTGTCGTTCTCAACCAACATCAAGGCGGTGGCCCGTTCCTGTAGGTTCATGCTCTACAACATCCGCAGAGTACGACCCTGCCTCACACAGGAAGCGGCGCAGGTCCTAATCCAGGCACTTGTCATCTCCCGTCTGGATTACTGCAACTCGCTGTTGGCTGGGCTCCCTGCCTGTGCCATTAAACCCCTTCAACTCATCCAGAACGCCGCAGCCCGTCTGGTGTTCAACCTTCCCAAGTTCTCTCACGTCACCCCGCTCCTCCGTTCTCTCCACTGGCTTCCAGTTGAAGCTCGCGTCCGCTACAAGACCATGGTGCTTGCCTACGGAGCTGTGAGGGGAACGGCACCTCAGTACCTCCAGGCTCTGATCAGGCCCTACACCCAAACAAGGGCACTGCGTTCATCCACCTCTGGCCTGCTCGCCTCCCTACCACTGAGGAAGTACAGCTCCCGCTCAGCCCAGTCAAAACTGTTCGCTGCTCTGGCCCCCCCAATGGTGGAACAAACTCCCTCACGACGCCAGGACAGCGGAGTCAATCACCACCTTCCGGAGACACCTGAAACCCCACCTCTTTAAGGAATACCTAGGATAGGATAAGTATCCCCCCCCCCCCCCTTTAAGATTTAGATGCACTATTGTAAAGTGACTGTTCCACTGGATGTCATAAGGTGAATGCACCAATTTGTAAGTCGCTCTGGATAAGAGCGTCTGCTAAATGACTTAAATGTAAATGTTAACAAGAAATATGTTGAGTGGTTGAAAAACAAGTTTTAATGACTACAACCTAAGTGTATGTAAACTTCTGACTTCAACTGTACATATCTCACCCTTTTTTTTGGGTAGGCTCAAAATTACTTACGTTAGTTTTGGCAAAAAATTGGCATAAAAAAAAGTGTACCAGTTACACTTAAGGACAAAAATGCTTGCCGCTGCGCCATACAGGTTACAAAAAAGCAGGGAAAACATCTTTGATGTTCTGATGCCATGTCACTTAGTTTATGAACTGATAAACAAACATTGATTGATTCAACAAATCACTTTTCTATTGAAATTATTATACAAAATTCTTGCTACCAACACAATTCTACGCGCCTTCGGAAAGTATTCAGACCCCTTGACTTTTTCCACATTTTGCTACGTTACAGCCTTATTCTAAAATTGATTGAATCTACACACAATATCCCATACTGATGAAGCAAAAACTTTTTAATACACTTTTGCTAATTTATTACAAATAAAAACCAGAAATATCACATTTACATAAGTATTCAGACCCTTTATTCAGTACTTTGTTGAAGCAACTTTTGCAGTGATTACAGCATCAGTTCTTCTTGGGTATGACGCTACAAGCTTGGAACACCTGTATTTGGGGAGTTTCTCACATTCTTCTCTGCAGATCCTCTCAAACTCTGTCAGGTTGGTTTGGGAGTGTTGCTGCACAGCTATTTTCAGGTCTCTCCAGAGATATTCAATCGGGTTCAAGTCCAGGCTCTGGCTGGGCCACTCAAGGACATTCAGAGGCTCCTGTATTGTATTGGCTGTGGGCTTAGGGTCGTTGTCCTGTTGGAAGGTGAACCTTCACCCTAGTTTGAGTTCCTGGTCGCTCTGGAGAAGGTTTTCATAAAGGATCTCTCTGTACTTAGCTCCTTTCATCTTTGCCTCTGTCCTGACTATTCTTCCAGTCCCTGCCTCTGAAAAACATCCCCACAGCATGATGTGGCCGCCACCACCATGCTTCACCATACGGATGGTGTCAGGTTTCCTCCAAACGTGACACTTGGCATTCAGGCCAAAGAGTTCAATCTTGGTTTCATCAGACCAGAGAATCGTGTTTCTCATGGTCTGAGTCTTTAGCTGACTTTTGGCAAACTCCAAGTGGGCTGTCATGTGCCTTTTACTGAGGAGTGGCTTCCGTCTGGCCACTCTACCATAAAGGCCTGATTGGTGGGGTGCTGCAGAGATGGTTGTCCTTCTGGAAGGTTCTCCCATCTCCACAGAGGAACTCTGGAGCTCTGTCAGAGTGACCATTGGGTCATCTCATCCCGGGAAACCAGCTCTAGGAAGAGTCTTGGTGGTTCCAAACATCTTCCATTTAAGAATGATAGAGGCCCCTGTGATCTTGGGGAACTTCAATGCTGCATAAATGTTTTGGGACCCTTCCCCCGATCTGTGCCTCAACACAATCCTATTTCGGAGCGCTACAGACAATTCTTTCGACCTCGTGGCTTGGTTTTTGCTCTGGCATACAGCTGTGGGACCTTATACAGGTATGTGCCATTCCAAATAATGTCCAATCAATTGAATTTACCACAGATGGACTCCAATCAAGTTGTAGAAACATCTCAAAGATGTTCAATGGAAACAGGATGCACTTGAACTCAATTTTGAGTCTCATAGCAAAGGGTTGAATACTTCTGTAAATAAGGTATTTCTGTTTTTATTTTTAATAAATTAGCAAAAATGTCTACACTGTGAAGTGTGCATGTCCAATAACTAAATTTGCCCTTGCACTTCTTATAAACAATGAAATTAAAAAAAAAACTTTGGCAAAGGATTGTCAGGATTTGGCCAGGGCTTTTCCGGTTTTTGCCACTACATGCAACCATTGTGCTTTTTGACCCTTTTGTTTTCCCTTGTTCCCATTAAAACACCGACACTGTCTGCTTCATCTTCTGGGTTCTGCCGACTATTAGTGCCTCAGTTTGCTAAGTGACTGGATCTCACACCGGAGACCCGAGTTCGTAACCGGGTCTTAACAAGGGCAACGTCTTCAAAACGTAGTTACTCTGTTTGTTACAGATTCTAGTTTTGGAAACAGAAAGCTCTATTGAAATCAAATGTTTCATCAGGGAGAAAAATTGTAGAATGTCAGCCAAAATCCATCTCGCTTTCACGATCGTTATAATGAATGTCGGACCAAGGCGCAGCGTGCGTAGAGTTCCACATGTTTATTAAATGAAACACACAAACAATAAAGAGTAACGTGACGCAAATGCAGTGCTCACAGGCACTAACACAAAAACAAGATCCCACAAAACACAGTGGTGAAATGGCTGCCTAAATATGATCCCCAATCAGAAACAACGATAAACAGCTGCCTCTGATTGGGAACCATACCAAGCCAACATAGAAATACATGCACTAGATCACCCACCCTAGTCACACCCCCCCCCCAACCTAACCAAAATAGAGAATAAAAAGGCTTTCTATGTTCAGGGCGTGACACTCGCCCCATCTTCTCCCACTGCCAGCCACTGGGCTTCCTCTCATCACCATATTTGGTAGTGAGTGAAAACGCCAACCGGATGCTTCACATTTATATATCCAGGGAAATATCTGGCTGATTGTTCTGTCTATGATATAGCCTTAATGGCTATGTACTCTTATAATCTCCACCAGGTACAGCCAGAAGAGGACTGGCCACCTCAGAAGAGGACCCTGGTTCCTCTCTGGGTTTCTTCCTAGTTTCCTGCTTTGTTAGGGAGCTTATCATATCTCTCAGCATGCTTTGTTGTAGGTAGATTTGTGTTGAATAGTTTGTTTTAATATCTATGTTTCCTCATGCACATTGATTGATTAATTGATCTTATACTATACTATGATAAAGAACTTACATTTTAAACTAATCCAATCTGTAAGGGGTTGGATTTATTGCACCCGCTACTGAGATGGTTGTTCCAGTTAAAATGGTTTAGGTAGTCTTGATTGATGGTAATGTCAACATAGCAGTCAGTCTTAGTGTAGGTTGTGGTTTATAAAATATTCCCATTGTTGGATATCCTTCCTCCTGCTAGTTTATGATATGAATGACTAATTGCATCACAAACCAGTGCATTGTGACTTGCATGGATGATAGCCCATGTGTATAATCTATTTAAGCTTCAGTACATATCTCACTTTCTGGCATTTTCATTTCCGCATTGGGTGTCATTTCAGTGCCAAACAGGAGCAGAGTAAGGACGGGACAGGGGGAATGGAGACAGGGTTAGAGGTTGTAGTTCACAGGACACAGAGTGTGGCCACAGAGTCAGATGGTGTAACCAGAGGGTCAAAGAAGTGTGTGGTCCTGCAGGGTCTAACAGGGAGTGTTATTGGGGGGACGTCTCTGGATCTGAACCCCGTCTAGAGCCTCTGAGCAGGCTTCCATACATCACTCCACTGCCCTGCCTTCTCTCCCACACCCCAGATGGCCCTGTCTTATCTAGGCCTGAGCTTAGGGAGAGCCCTGAGCACATGGGGCTGGTCCTATCCCCCGAGCCACAAGAGGATCCCAATGACCAAACACAGTTGCTTGGCCTTGACAACCTTCAGGCAGCACAGACTACCAATACCTCCTCGTCCTGTGGGGAAAGATGGTGCTTCCATCAGTGAGAGTTTGAAACACAGACAGCAGTGACAGAACCTGAAACACCTCAGTGGAGGGAGACACTATCCTACGGCTGCCTGGGTATGATCCTTTATCCAGAGTCCATGACCTCATATTTTCACCTGATACAAGCGAAGGGGCCTGGGGAGAGAGAGGACAGATTTTTTTGTGGGGGATGAGGACCCTAGAAAAGGCCTTGAGGGAACTAGAAGTATCATACCTGATGGATCATCTAGTGTCATGCTAGAGGGGGAACGTCTAGATTCGGGAGCCAGCGGCCAGGTATCAGAGGACATGAGTGTGTATGAGGAGTACCTGCAGTGTGTGTCCTGTTTGGACCACCTCAGAAAGGGGCAGAACCAAGCACCTGATGACATCATGACCCTGCCTGCAGACCAAAGGACTGATCTGTCTGAACGATCTGTGAGGGCTCCTGCTGAACTGCTGGTCGCTGAGCAACCTGTCCACCAGAACATCCCCAATGAGGGGAGAAGTGCGTTATTCATGAATTCAGAAGTGAAGAACAGCAGAAGTATGGGTCTAATAAAGGATCCTCATCCTATACATGCATTATATACATAACACATACTTTACCTACTGATGACATACACAGTCGGCACATAGAGCACTTACCCTGCATACACTTTCCAATGTAAAGAGACATAATATTGTTCTTTCTTTGTCTTCGGTCAGTGTTGCAGGCCAAGAGCAGCGTAGGTCAATTTGGTGTCCGTGGTTAAGGCTCGTGTCAAAGGTTGCAGTCGTTCCTCGAGGTTCTGGGAAAGGTCAAGCCTCTCCTGGTCATCCTTCACTGAGAAGTGCTACCACAGTAACATCTATCATACTTACGTCAATATCCTCTCAAACAACCAATATGTTTGTGTGTAACTGAGGAATAAGTTATTGGTTGTTAATGGATTTGTATTAATAGCAATCAATGACATCAAATGAAGTATGGTGAAATATAAGTGAGTATTGGAACCTTTTTGATTCCACAAAGAGCAAGAGAGATAGCCATGTGGTGAGTATCACTCACATGGAGTTACACTGCCCTCTGTAGTCTGTCAGCGGGACAGCACCTTTACACAGAAAGACAGCAGCAGGGGTGTATTTTTTTAGTTGAACCTTAATTTAACTAGGAAGGTCAGTTAAGAACAAATTCTTATTTCCAATGACAGCCTAGGAACAGTGGGTTAACAAGGCTAACAAGGTTAACAACGCTGTTCATAATGACAGATTTTTATTTTGTCAGCTTGGAGATTCAATCAAGCAACCTTTAGGTCACTGGCCCAACACTCTAACCACGAGACTACCTGCGACCCCATTAGACCACCACATAGCAAACCGTAATGTTGTGTTGTTGAATTAAAGAAGTAGTCGTGGTTCTCGTTTAACTGGCTTTAATAACAACTCATACTTTCCTAGGTTTCACAGTTCAAAGTCACATCTTCATCACTATAACAGGTAGGTAATCTCACAATAGTCCAATCACTATACTACATCCCTTACCTTGTTAAATTTAAAATCCACTTTCACAATACAATTATATTCCTGTTTCTAACATTTATGTTACAACAGCAATTTTCTTTTACATTCAAAAGATAACTACTTATATTTTATATAAATTTAGGCAAAAATTGAAAAAAAGGGCTGCAATCCCGTTAACGGGATGATATGACAACAGCCAGTGAAAGTACAGGGCGCCACATTCAAAACATCGAAAATCTCATAATTAAAATTCCTCAAACATACATGTACTGTATCTCATACCATTTTAAAGCTAATCTTGTTGTTAATCCCACCATAGTGTCCGATTTCAAATATGATTTACAGCAAAAGCACCACAAACGATTATGTTAGGTCACCACATAGCCACAGAAAAACACAGCCATTTTTCCAGCCAAAGATTTTCCAGCCAGAGTCACAAAATCCACAAATAGAGATAAAATTAATCAATAACCTCTGATGATCTTCATCAGATGACACTCATAGGACTTCATGTTACACAATACATGTATGTTTTGTTTGATAAAGTTCATATTTATCAAAATATGAATATACATTTGCGTGTTACATACACTAGTTCCAAAAACATCCAGTGATTTTGCATAGCCACATCATTTAACAGAAATACTCATCATCAATGTAGATGATAATACAATTTATACACATGGAATTATAGATATACCTCTCCTTTAATGCAACCGCTGTGTCTGATTTCAAAAAAAGTTTAAGAAATAAGCGAACCATGCAATAATCTGAGACGACGCTCAGAAGAATTAGTCACAATAGCCGCCATGTTGGTGTCAACATAAACATGAAATTACATGATAAATATTCCCTTACCTTTGATGATCTACATCAGAAAGCACTCCAGGAATCCCAGGTCCACAATAAATGTTTGTTTTGTTCGATAATGTCCGTTATTTATGTCTAAATACCTTCTTTTGTTAGCGCGTTTGGTATAAATATCCAAACGCTCATTCTGGTCAGCGTTAGGTCAGACAAAAACTTCAAAAAGTTATATTACGAGTATTCCTTTGTGTCTTGATGAGCAATGGAACGCAAGTGGATACCATGAGGAATGTTTGATCAGAAAATGGCTGACTGCCAGACACCTGATAGATTCTGCTCTCATTCACTCCCACAACACAGTATAAGTCTCATTCAAATTTCTATAGATGGTTGACATCTAGTGGAACCCCTAGGCAGTGCAACATCATTAATATCAAGGGGATTTCATTGGGAACTGTGGTGAATACATACAATGCTCAGATCTCTCACTTCCTATTTTGATTTCTCCCCAGGATTTTGCCTACCAAATGAGTTCTGTTATACTCACAGACATCATTCAAATAGTTTTTAGAAACTTTAGAGTGTTTTCTATCCAATACTAATAATAATATGCATATATTAGCAACTGAGACTGAGGAGCAGGCCATTTACTTTGGGCAATTTATTCATCCAAGCTACTCAATACTGCCCCCCAGCCATAAGAAGTTAAGAGGTTTTAAAGTTTCAACAGCAATTTTTCTGTGATTCTATATAAACAAAATTTAACAGTCAAATTGAACATTTCTGTGACTCTTTTGATACTAATTTTATATCAGTTCTTTGATTTCAGACATTTTTACATTACCATGTCCTTGATAATGTCCATGTCTCACAACTCTACCACTTCTGGTAGTCACTTGTGATTCAAAGTTTTCCAAAGAACCATGAGATACTTCCACAGATGGGCTGTACTGAGATGTCTCAGCTTCTAAAGATTCATTATTCACACGTAAGTCATTTGCAGGTTCTGGAATGCTAAACTCAAGTTGGAAAGGAGTGTGTCGAAGGTGACGTTCCTTATGGGTCTAGCCATAGTGAGCTATATTCTGTGCTCACTAGTTCAAATTAGTTGTCTGAGGTTTGTCCCAGTAATACATAGCTTTTGTCTCTGAACTTGGCTTCCAACTTTCCATTCTCCATACTTGCAATGTACACAGTGTCTTCAACAAGTGTCAGTCCTCTCTTGGAATCCTTGGAAGACTTTTGTCAGTCTCTGTTCCAGTTCACTAGACAACAACATTGTCCATGTAGCAAACTGCAACTTGTAATCCACATAGCATAACGTCCATGGCTTTCTGGTAGACCTCAGATGCGATTGATAATCTGAAAGGAACTTTCTTCAATATGTAGCATCCTCTGCTGTTGGGTTTCTTTATTCTCGTTCAACTTGCCAAAATCCTTTTCTCGCGCCAAGTTTTGCAAACACTTTCGCTCCTTGCATTGCTTGCAGTATACTGTCTACTGTGGGAACTGGGTGTCGTTCTAGTATGACAGCTTTGTTCGGTTCTCAGCACAAACTTTGACTTCTTTTGTGTCTTTCTTTGGAATGAGGAGAATATTGGAAATTCATTCTGATGCTTCATTCACTTCTTCGATGATATCATCATCTAACAACTTGTCTAGTTCTTGATTGACAGCTTCCAGCATTGGATAAGGAACGCATCTCAGGCCTTGAGCTACAAGGGCTATTTGCTTATTCACCATAACTTTGTGACTGTTTCTAATGATATGTCCAAGTCCTTGGAAAAAGGACTCATATTCCTGTGCTAGCTGAAGAAATCTGCCTGGTGATTGCTCTACTGAATTAACATTATCTCTTGTGCTCAGTATTTTCAAGTCAAACATGTTTTCCTTTACAAGTGTTAGGTTCTTATTTTTCAGAGTATATAACTCACGGACACAGAGAAGCTTTAACCAAGTATAATTCTTCCCAAAGGATCGGTACAGCTGTAATTCAGACAACCCAACATTTCTTCCATCACAGGCATATATATTCCCCTTAAGACACTCCTCCTTCTCTCCAATCCTTACATGTTATGGTTCCACAGAAGTACACCTTTATTACTCCCTTCAGGGGATCTGACCTCACCTCCTGACCTTAACCTCTCCTTCACCTAGTCCACAAATGTCCATCTGTCTCCCCTATAGCAATCCTTTGGGATCCTCCCGTCCACCCAGCACATTCCTCAGCCACTCTTTCTTTCTACAGATCTCACTCCTTAATATACTATGCGTCTGATCTATCATGTTTTTAATATCTCAATGTTCAAAATTTCAAATCCAACAGTAGCAATGCCTCTGCATTTTGTCTGATCACAAAGCTCTGGCCTTTTGTTTCTCTTTTATTTCACACTAACTCTGCATCGAAGTAACCTACACACTAGTGGCGTAGTCTGAGCATAAGCATAACTTTTTCTTAGTCTCTTTAAGTTCCATTCCTGTGTGGAAACGTTTCTCTTGAACAGGGCTTCTCCGATGAAATTCCTTCCAGTGCTTGTATCAATGCTCATGTTCAGCTTTGTCCATTGACTTTCACTGTTTCTTTCCCCTCATGACCGATTGAATACACAAACTTGTCGGATTCAGGTTTATTCACAGCTCTAACTGGTTTGTCAGTTTTAGCTTTGTCTCTGTCTTTATGTTTGTCACCTTGCTTTTGTTCTTTTGTTATATTTCTTTTTTCTACAGACCCTGGCAAAATTGTCTGTTTTCTCACAGACAAGCATTTAGTTGCATTAGCTCCACATTCAACTGCTTTGTGTGTTGTCAGTCCACATCATGAAACATTTTGTGCCGCTATTGCATTCCCCTGTATCAGTGCTTTTGTTTCCATTTCGTGCTCTACCTCTCTGTTTATTAGCATTTGCACACCATCCAATAAAATAAACATGACTGTCTTTAGCCTTGCCAAAATGATTAGAAGGCACTCTTGATTCTGCCTGTGCTGCTTCAAATATTCTAGCAACGGTGAGAGCTATTTGTAGTGCTAACTCTTTTTCCTGCAGCAATTTATCTCTGTCTTTTGTATGCACATTTTTCCACTAGCTGATCCCTCTACACGTCTGACTCCAGTACATCAAACTCACATGATTTAGCCAGTTCTCTTAATGCATTCACATAAGCATCAATAGTTTGTCTTGAGCCTGTACACTTTGTCTGAACTTGTGCCTTTCCAACACCACATTTCTCTGTGGTGTAAAGTAGGCATCAAGCACAGCTACAGTCTGTGCAAATGTACCTTTTCTCCCGAGATTGGCGAATATTCTCTGCACTGGTGCTCCAATACAACGTAGCAATGTAGCTTGTCTTACCACGTTCGTGGCAATTTCAGAGAAGTAAGATTCCATCCATATTTTATTTTCCATGTACATGTCTGCTGCTCCGAGATTCTAACAGATCATAAGCCAGAAGCGCTGGTGGTGCTTGTTGTTCCAAGCCAACCTTTTGGGGGGGGGGGGGGTGTTATCACATGCCCGTCCTCCCCAATTAAGGTACCACCAACCTCCTGTCCTCCTGTGCTACACATAGCAAAACATTTTTGCAACAGAAAACATTTTCCAGTGAAAACTGCCATTTCTTATTGGACAAGTTCAGGTTAGTCCCTGCCTGTTTTGGCCCATTTCATTCCATTTGGTTCCTAGTGAATATACCGCTAGCCTGATCTCTAGAGATACTGTAGACAGACATATTTTCTCCTTTGGCTGCCAGCTCCCCACTCAGCAGGTGTAGTGTCTAAACGGAAGTCCCTACCTGAACATTCCTGCTGTAGACGTAGACCACCCCCATATCCCCCTCTGGGTGAGCAGAGAACAACTCCTACACTAGATTACTGATGCAAATTAAATTGTATGTGGAACCTGTGAGATGGATTATCACGATTTGTGACTTGGTGTGACTTGTTGGTGGCTACTTGTGATTTTAAGAATATATCTAAACGGTTATACTTTACATTAGGTTATATTTTATAAAGAGTTTGTAAATGGTTTATAAGACATTTTTGTAGAATAAATAGTAGTTAGTTTAGTGTATAGATACTTTATTATTCAGTAGTAAATAGATGACTCACAAGTTAAATAATCACTGATTCATAAACAATAAACTAGTTCTAAAACCCTTTATGAAGTATAGAGTGTAAAGTTTCTAGCACAGTAATTCATTAACAAGTTAAATAAACCACTCTTGTTATAACTTTAAGTGAAAGTCACCAGTCATTACAGAACCCAGTTCCTTAGATTGTAAAGTCATACAAGAATCATGCACAAAATGTGATGCAGTGCGAAAAAGGTTGAAGAACTCAAATAATACGTGTTGTGTTTTTGGGAAAACCTAAGATCTTGATTTGAAATTAATTTCGACCCTCACAGCCTAGTCATAAGACTCTTCCCGGATTAAGACAGAAAGAGATCCCACTTGCGCCCTCCCTCCCACACACTCACACACTGTAACGTCTGCTTCCAACTCACACTCTCAAACACGTAAATCCCCTGAACGCAGCTCACTTTCCAGCCCACTTTCCAGCTAACACTCTCAGTCACATAGATCCCCTGAACGCAGCTCACCTTCCAGATCCCAATCACCTAAATTCTGATCACCTGTTCACACACCTGTATGTCATTATCACACACTATTTAGTTCAGTTCTTTGCACCCCATCAATGTGAGGTATTGTTTGTTTTGTGACACACTTCAATCTGGAATGCTGTTTTTCCTGTAATTTAATCCTCCTGTGTATGATAGTTTTTGCCTGCCTCACTAACGACTCCTTATGCCTATTCCCTGCCTGTACCCTATCGGGTTTCCTGTTATCAACCTATTGCCTGATCTCCCGGACAACGTTATTAGCCTTTTCCCTGCCTGTACCGTTGCCTTTTTGGACCCCCTGTGTATGACCTTCTGCCTGCCCCTGGACCCAGCTACCTGCCTCCTCCTGTGGTCTTTTACAAATAAACACCTTTTTAAATTTTTTTAAATTTCACCTTTATTTAACCAAGTAGGCTAGTTGAGAACAAGTTCTCATTTGCAACTGCGACCTGGCCAAGATAAAGCGTAGCAATTCGACACATACAACAACACAGAGTTACACATAGAATAAACAAAACATACAGTCAATAATACAGTAGAACAAAAGAAAACAAAAAGTCTATATACAGTGAGTGCAAATTGTCATGTTTTGTCATTTATTATCTTGTCTTGTCCCTGTGCTTCCCATTCTATTCGTTTCCCTCTGCTGGTCTTATTAGGTTCTTTCCCTCTTTCTATCCCTCTCTCTCCCCCTCCCTCTCTCACTCTCTCGCTCTCTCTTCTCTCTATCGTTCCGTTCCTGCTCCCAGCTGTTCCTATTCCCCTAATCATCATTTAGTCTTCCCACACCTGTTCCCGATCCTTTTCCCTGATTAGAGTCCCTATTTCACTCCTTGTTTCCCGTACCTGCCCTGTCGGATCCTCATTTATATTCACCGTGCTGTGTCAATGTTTTGCCCTGTCGTGTTGTGTTTCCCTCAGATGCTGCGTGGTGAGCAGGTGTCTGAGTCTGCTAGGTTCAAGTGCCTTCCCGAGGCAACCTGCAGTTCTCGATCAAGTCTCCAGTCTGTTCTTGTCTTTACGTGTAGTATTATGCTTTTTGTTTTGTAAAGTTTATTCTGGATTAAATACTCTGTTTTCGCCAAGTCGCTTTTGGGTCCTCATTCACCTGCATGACAGAAGGATCCGACCGAGGAATGGACCCAGCGACTACAGACGCTCGTAACACTGCCGTCGAGATCCAAGGAGCCATGCTCGGCAGACACGAGCAGGAATTGTCTGCTGCTCGCCATGCCGTGGAGAACCTGGCCGCTCAGGTTTCCGACCTCTCTGGACAGTTCCAGAGTCTTCGTCTCGTGCCACCTGTTACTTCCTGGCCTGCCGAGCCTCCAGAACCTAGGGTTAATAACCCACCTTGCTACTCCGGGCAGCCCACTGAGTGCCGCTCCTTTCTCACCCAGTGTGAGATTGTGTTCTCTCTCCAACCCAACACATACTCTAGAGAGAGAGCTCGGGTTGCTTACGTCATTTCACTCCTTACTGGCCGGGCCCGAGAGTGGGGCACAGCTATCTGGGAGGCAAGGGCTGATTGTTCTAACAATTACCAGAACTTTAAAGAGGAGATGATTCGGGTTTTTGACCGTTCAGTTTTTGGTGGGGAGGCTTCTAGGGTCCTGGCTTCCCTATGCCAAGGTGATCGATCCATAACGGATTACTCTATAGAGTTTCGTACTCTTGCTGCCTCTAGTGACTGGAACGAGCCGGCGCTGCTCGCTCGTTTTCTGGAGGGACTCCACACAGTGGTCAAAGATGAGATTCTCTCTCGGGAGGTTCCTTCCTGTGTGGACTCTTTGATTGCTCTCGCCATCCGCATAGAACGACGGGTAGATCTTCGTCACCAGGCTCGTGGAAGAGAGCTCGCATCAACGGTGTTTCCCTGCTCCGCATCGCAACCATCTCCCTCCTCTGGCTCTGAGACTGAGCCCATGCAGCTGGGAGGGATTCGCATCTCGACTAAGGAGAGGGAACGGAGGATCACCAACCGCCTGTGCCTCTATTGCGGATTTGATGGACATTTTGTTAATTCATGTCCAGTAAGAGGCCAGAGCCCATCAGTAAGCGGAGGGCTACTGGTGAGCGCTACTACTCAGGTCTCTTCATCTAGATCTTGTACTACTATGTCGGTCCATCTACGCTGGACCGGTTCGGGTGCTACATGCAGTGCCTTGATTGACTCTGGGGCTGAGGGTTGTTTCATGGACGAAGCATGGGTTCGGAAACATAACATTCCTTTCAGACAGTTAGACAAGCCTACGCCCATGTTTGCCTTAGATGGTAGTCATCTTCCCAGTATCAAATTTGAGACACTACCTTTAACTCTCACAGTATCTGGTAACCACAGTGAGACTGTCATGCAGGTGAAAGAGGACCCAAAAGCGACTTAACAGAAACAGAGTTTATTTAAGTCCAAACAGGGAATAACAGAAATCCTCTAGTCTGTAGAGGGGAATAACTGGAGAAGCGGCCACAGACTGCAGGTCGCTTCGGGTAGGCGCAGGCCGTAGTAGACAGAGACACCTGCTCACACGCAGCATCTGATGAAGGCAAAAAACACGACAGGACAGGGCGATACACAATCACAGCAAAAACACGACAGGACAGGGCGAAACGCAATCACAGCATGGTGAATACTAAACAAGGAACCGACGGGACAGGAACGGAACACAAAGGAATAAATAGGGACTCTAATCAGGGGAAAGGATCGGGAACAGGTGTGGGAAGACTAAATGATGATTAGGGGAATAGGAACAGCTGGGAGCAGGAACGGAACGATAGAGAGAAGAGAGAGCGAGAGAGTGAGAGGGGGAGGGGGAGAGAGAGGGATAGAAAGAGGGAAAGAACCCAATAAGACCAGCAGAGGGAAACGAACAGAATGGGGAGCACAGGGACAAGACATGATAATAAATGACAAACATGACAGTACCCCCCCACTCACCGAGCGCCTCCTGGCGCACTCGAGGAGGAATCCTGGCGGCAACGGAGGAAATCATCGATGAGTGAACGGTCCAGCACGTCCCGAGACGGAACCCAACTCCTCTCCTCAGGACCGTAACCCTCCCAATCCACTAAGTATTGGTGACCCCGTCCCCGAGAACGCATGTCCATGATCTTATGTACCTTGTAAATAGGTGCGCTCTCGACAAGGACGGGAGGGGAGGAGGGAAGACGAACGGGGTGCGAAGAAAGGGCTTAACACAGGAGACATGGAAGACAGGATGGACGCGACGAAGATGTCGCGGAAGAAGCAGTCGCACAGCGACAGGATTGACGACCTGGGAGACACGGAACGGACCAATGAACCGCGGAGTCAACTTACGAGAAGCTGTCGTAAGAGGAAGGTTGCGAGTGGAAAGCCACACTCTCTGGCCGCAACAATACCTTGGACTCTTAATCCTGCGTTTATTGGCGGCTCTCACCGTCTGTGCCCTGTAACGGCAAAGTGCAGACCTCACCCTCCTCCAGGTGCGCTCACAACGTTGGACAAACGCTTGAGCGGAGGGAACGCTGGACTCGGCAAGCTGGGATGAGAACAGAGGAGGCTGGTAACCCAGACTACTCTGAAACGGAGATAACCCGGTAGCAGACGAAGGAAGCGAATTGTGAGCGTATTCTGCCCAGGGCAGCTGTTCTGCCCAAGACGCAGGGTTTCTGAAAGAAAGGCTGCGTAGTATGCGACCAATCGTCTGATTGGCCCTCTCTGCTTGACCGTTAGACTGGGGATGAAACCCGGAAGAGAGACTGACGGACGCACCAATCAAACGACAGAACTCCCTCCAAAACTGTGACGTGAATTGCGGGCCTCTGTCTGAAACGGCGTCTAACGGGAGGCCATGAATTCTGAATACATTCTCAATAATGATTTGTGCCGTCTCCTTAGCGGAAGGAAGTTTAGCGAGGGGAATGAAATGTGCCGCCTTAGAGAACCTATCGACAACCGTCAGAATCACAGTCTTCCCCGCAGACAAAGGCAGACCGGTAATGAAGTCTAAGGCAATGTGAGACCATGGTCGAGAAGGAATGGGGAGCGGTCTGAGACGACCGGCAGGAGGAGAGTTACCCGACTTAGTCTGCGCGCAGTCCGAACAAGCAGCCACGAAACGGCGCGTGTCACGCTCCTGAGTCGACCATCCAAAGGCGCTGGCGAATAGACGCAAGAGTGCCTCGAACACCGGGATGACCAGCTAACTTGGCAGAGTGAGCCCACTGAAGAACAGCCAGACGAGTGGAAACAGGAACGAAAAGGAGGTTACTAGGACAAGCGCGCGGCGACGCAGTGTGCGTGAGTGCTTGCTTAACCTGTCTTTCAATTCCCCAGACTGTTAACCCGACAACACGCCCATAAGGAAGAATCCCCTCGGGATCAGTAGAAGCCACAGAAGAACTAAACAGACGGGATAAGGCATCAGGCTTGGTGTTCTTGCTACCCGGACGGTAAGAAATCACAAACTCGAAACGAGCGAAAAACAACGCCCAACGAGCTTGACGGGCATTAAGTCGTTTGGCAGAACGGATGTACTCAAGGTTCTTATGGTCTGTCCAAACGACAAAAGGAACGGTCGCCCCCTCCAACCACTGTCGCCATTCGCCTAGGGCTAAGCGGATGGCGAGCAGTTCACGGTTACCCACATCATAGTTGCGCTCAGATGGCGACAGGCGATGAGAAAATAAGCGCAAGGATGAACCTTATCGTCAGACTGGAAGCGCTGGGATAGAATGGCTCCCACGCCTACCTCTGAAGCGTCAACCTCGACAATGAATTGTCTAGTGACGTCAGGAGTAACGAGGATAGGAGCGGACGTAAAACGTTCTTTTAGAAGATCAAAAGCTCCCTGGGCGGAACCGGACCACTTAAAACACGTCTTGACAGAAGTAAGAGCTGTGAGAGGGGCAGCAACTTGACCGAAATTACGAATGAAACGCCGATAGAAATTAGCGAAACCTAAAAAAAGCGCTGCAACTCGACACGTGACCTTGGAACGGGCCAATCACTGACAGCTTGGACCTTAGCGGAATCCATCTGAATGCCTTCAGCGGAAATAACGGAACCGAGAAAAGTAACGGAGGAGACATGAAAAGAGCACTTCTCAGCCTTTACGTAGAGACAATTCTCTAAAAGGCGCTGTAGAACACGTCGAACGTGCTGAACATGAATCTCGAGTGACGGAGAAAAAATCAGGATATCGTCAAGATAGACAAAAACAAAAATGTTCAGCATGTCTCTCAGAACATCATTAACTAATGCCTGAAAAACAGCTGGCGCATTGGCGAGACCGAACGGCAGAACCCGGTACTCAAAATGCCCTAACGGAGTGTTAAACGCCGTTTTCCACTCGTCCCCCTCTCTGATGCGCACGAGATGGTAAGCGTTACGAAGGTCCAACTTAGTAAAGCACCTGGCTCCCTGCAGAATCTCGAAGGCTGATGACATAAGGGGAAGCGGATAACGAATCTTAACCGTTATGTCATTCAGCCCTCGATAATCCACGCAGGGGCGCAGAGTACCGTCCTTCTTCTTAACAAAAAAGAACCCCGCCCCGGCCGGAGAAGAAGAAGGCACTATGGTACCGGCGTCAAGAGACACAGACAAATAATCCTCGAGAGCCTTACGTTCGGGAGCCGACAGAGAGTATAGTCTACCTCGAGGAGGAGTGGTCCCCGGAAGGAGATCAATACTACAATCATACGACCGGTGAGGAGGAAGGGAGTTGGCTCGGGACCGACTGAAGACCGTGCGCAGATCATGATATTCCTCCGGCACTCCTGTCAAATCGCCAGGTTCCTCCTGGGAAGTAGGGACAGAAGAAACGGGAGGGATGGCAGACATTAAACACTTCACATGACAAGAAACGTTCCAGGATAGGATAGAATTACTAGACCAATTAATAGAAGGATTATGACATACTAGCCAGGGATGACCCAAAACAACAGGTGTAAACGGTGAACGGAAATGGACTGTCAATCACCTCAGGTGTGCTAGAGTAGGTTTTCAATGTCAAGCCTCTCTGGAAGTGAAGTTAACCCATCATCCACTATATCAACTTATTGCACTCAAGATCAGTTAGAGAAGATCAGTTAGAGAAAGAGATCTAGAAATGTAAATGTAATAATGTGAAGGAATTGTGTACACGTATATGGATGTACACCACCGTTCAAAGGTTTTAGAACATCTACTTGTTCAAGGGCTTTTTCTTTATGTTTACTATTTTCTACATTGTGGAATAATAGTGAAGACATCAAAACTATGAAATAACACACATGGAATCATGTAGTAACCAAAAAAAGTGTTAAAACAAATCAAAATATATTTTATATTTCAGATTCTTCAAATAGCCCCCCTTTGCCCTGATGACAGCTTTGCACATTCTTTGCATTCCCTCAACCAGCTTCATGAGGTAGTCGCCTGGAATGCATTTCAATTAAAAGGTGTGCCTTGTTAAAAGTGCATTTGTGGTAAAGGGGTAAACAGCCACCCAAGGTAAAGGGTGGCTGTTTGAAGAATCTCATATAAAATATATTTAGATTTGTTTACCACTTTTTTGTTTGGTTACTACATGATTCCATATGTGTTATTTAATAGTTGTGATGTCTTCACTATTATTCTACGATGTGGAAAATAGTAAAAATAAAGAAAACCCTTGAGCGAGTAGGTTTTTTGACCGTGTACATATATTTGCATATTCAAGAAATGCTAGCCGAGTCTACACTCTCAGAAATAAAGGCTTAGATTTGTTCCTAAAGGGCTACAACTGCTTGTCACTGGGGTGGTACCCTGTAAGGTCCTCCTTTGTACTTAGTTACAGGTACTGTACATAATTGTACCCCTGATAGTACGTTTTTCCACAGGTACAAAAGCATGCTTTTTTGCCTTTATATACTACCATGACAGTGACAAAGACGTTTGTTAATTATAAGTGGCAAAAATGTACGTCTACCATAGACCACTTAAACTGGTACAACACATCCTCACTCATGAGTGGCCAAAAAAGTACTATAGGTCGTCATTTTTTGGCCACTCGTGAGTGGATGTGTTGTACCAGTTTAAGTGGTCTATGGTAGAGGTACATAATTAACAAACGTTTCCAACATAATCCCTACTCACAAGGCTGGCAATACGCTCGACCTCATCTTTACTAGATGCTGTTCTTCCACTAACCTCATTGCAACTCCCCTCCAAGTCTCCGACCACTACCTTGTATCATTTTCCCTCTCGCTCTCATCCAACACTTCCCACACTGCCCCTACTCGGATGGTATCGCGCCGTCCCAACCTTCGCTCTCTCTCCCCCGCTACTCTCTCCTCTTCCATCCTATCATCTCTTCCCTCTGCTCAAACCTTCTCCAACCTATCTCCTGATTCTGCCTCCTCAACCCTCCTCTCCTCTCTTTCTGCATCCTTTGACTCTCTATGTCCCCTATCTTCCAGGCCGGCTCGGTCCTCCCCTCCCGCTCCGTGGCTTGACGACTCATTGCGAGCTCACAGAACAGGGCTCCGGGCAGCCGAGCGGAAATGGAGGAAAACTCGCCTCCCTGTGGACCTGGCATCCTTTCACTCCCTCCTCTCTACATTTTCCTCCTCTGTCTCTGCTGCTAAAGCCACTTTCTACCACTCTAAATTCCAAGCATCTGCCTCTAACCCTAGGAAGCTCTTTGCCACCTTCTCCTCCCTCCTGAATCCTCCTCCCCCTCCCCCCTCCTCCCTCTCTGCAGATGACCTCGTCAACCATTTTGAAAAGAAGGTCGACGACATCCGATCCTCGTTTGCTAAGTCAAACGACACCGCTGGTTCTGCTCACACTGCCCTACCCTGTGCTCTGACCTCTTTCTCCCCTCTCTCTCCAGATGAAATCTCGCGTCTTGTGACGGCCGGCCGCCCAACAACCTGCCCGCTCGACCCTATCCCCTCCTCTCTTCTCCAGACCATTTCCGGAGACCTTCTCCTTACCTCACCTCGCTCATCAACTTATCCCTGACCGCTGGCTACGTCCCTTCCGTCTTCAAGAGAGCGAGAGTTGCACCCCTTCTGAAAAAACCTACACTCGATCCCTCCGATGTCAACAACTACAGACCAGTATCCCTTCTTTCTTTTCTCTCCAAAACTCTTGAACGTGCCGTCCTTGGTCAGCTCTCCCGCTATCTCTCTCAGAATGACCTTCTTGATCCAAATCAGTCAGGTTTCAAGACTAGTCATTCAACTGAGACTGCTCTTCTCTGTATCACGGAGGCGCTCCGCACCGCTAAAGCTAACTCTCTCTCCTCTGCTCTCATCCTTCTAGACCTATCGGCTGCCTTCGATACTGTGAACCATCAGATCCTCCTCTCCACCCTCTCCGAGTTGGGCATCTCCGGCGCGGCCCACGCTTGGATTGCGTCCTACCTGACAGGTCGCTCCTACCAGGTGGCGTGGCGAGAATCTGTCTCCTCACCACGCGCTCTCACCACTGGTGTCCCCCAGGGCTCTGTTCTAGGCCCTCTCCTATTCTCGCTATACACCAAGTCACTTGGCTCTGTCATAACCTCACATGGTCTCTCCTATCATTGCTATGCAGACGACACACAATTAATCTTCTCCTTTCCCCCTTCTGATGACCAGGTGGCGAATCGCATCTCTGCATGTCTGGCAGACATATCAGTGTGGATGACGGATCACCACCTCAAGCTGAATTTCGGCAAGACGGAGCTGCTCTTCCTCCCGGGGAAGGACTGCCCGTTCCATGATCTCGCCATCACGGTTGACAACTCCATTGTGTCCTCCTCCCAGAGCGCTAAGAACCTTGGCGTGATCCTGGACAACACCCTGTCGTTCTCAACTAACATCAAGGCGGTGGCCCGTTCCTGTAGGTTCATGCTCTACAACATCCGCAGAGTACAACCCTGCCTCACACAGGAAGCGGCGCAGGTCCTAATCCAGGCACTTGTCATCTCCCGTCTGGATTACTGCAACTCGCTGTTGGCTGGGCTCCCTGCCTGTGCCATTAAACCCCTACAACTCATCCAGAACGCCGCAGCCCGTCTAGTGTTCAACCTTCCCAAGTTCTCTCACGTCACCCCGCTCCTCCGCTCTCTCCACTGGCTTCCAGTTGAAGCTCGCATCCGCTACAAGACCATGGTGCTTGCCTACGGAGCTGTGAGGGGAATGGCACCTCAGTACCTCCAGGCTCTGATCAGGCCCTACACCCAAATAAGGGCACTGCGTTCATCCACCTCTGGCCTGCTCGCCTCCCTACCACTGAGGAAGTACAGTTCCCGCTCAGCCCAGTCAAAACTGTTCGCTGCTCTGGCTCCCCAATGGTGGAACAAACTCCCTCACGACGCCAGGACAGCGGAGTCAATCACCACCTTCCGGAGACACCTGAAACCCCACCTCTTTAAGGAATACCTAGGATAGGATAAAGTAATCCTTCTCACCCCCCCCCTCCCCCCTCTTAAAAGATTTAGATGCACTATTGGAAAGTGGCTGTTCCACTGGATGTCATAAGGTGAATGCACCAATTTGTAAGTCGCTCTGGATAAGAGCGTCTGCTAAATGACTTAAATGTAAATGTAATAATTTCCCAGTGTACATTGCCTTATCGAGTGAATTGTAGAGTTACCACATATGGCTATGTTTATTAGTGGAAGATTCTGCACATGGTTGTTGAATTAATTCATTTTTAGTCTTGTGGCCTTCACTCAGTGAGTTTCTAGGCTTATATTTCATTATCATTCAAATTAAACTCTTTCTGAAGTTACGTATCTCATAAGGCCTTATTTTGTGGCCTAGAACAGGGCTCCGGGCAGCCTAGCGGAAATGGAGGAAAACTCGCCTCCCTGCGGACCTGGCATCCTTTCACTCCCTCCTCTCTACATTTTCCTCCTCTGTCTCTGCTGCTAAAGCCACTTTCTACCACTCTAAATTCCAAACATCTGCCTCTAACCCTAGGAAGCTCTTTGCCACCTTCTCCTCCCTCCTGAATCCTCCTCCCCCCCCTCCTCCCTCTCTGCAGATGACTTCGTCAACCATTTTGAAAAGAAGATCGACGACATCCGATCCTCGTTTGCTAAGTCAAACGACACCGCTGGTTCTGCTCACACTGCCCTACCCTGTGCTCTGACCTCTTTCTCCCCTCTCTCTCCAGATGAATTCTCGCATCTTGTGACGGCCGGCCGCCCAACAACCTGCCCGCTTGACCCTATCCCCTTCTCTCTTCTCCAGACCATTTCCGGAGACCTTCTCCCTTACCTCACTTCGCTCATCAACTCATCCCTGACCGCTGGCTACGTCCCTTCCGTCTTCAAGAGAGCGAGAGTTGCACCCCTTCTGAAAAAACCTACACTCGATCCCTCCGATGTCAACAACTACAGACCAGTATCCCTTCTTTCTTTTCTCTCCAAAACTCTTGAACGTGCCGTCCTTGGCCAGCTCTCCCGCTATCTCTCTCAGAATGACCTTCTTGATCCAAATCAGTCAGGTTTCAAGACTAGTCATTCAACTGAGACTGCTCTTCTCTGTATCACGGAGGCGCTCCGCACTGCTAAAGCTAACTCTCTCTCCTCTGCTCTCATCCTTCTAGACCTATCGGCTGCCTTCGATACTGTGAACCATCAGATCCTCCTCTCCACCCTCTCCGAGTTGGGCATCTCCGGCGCGGCCCACGCTTGGATTGCGTCCTACCTGACAGGTCGCTCCTACCAGGTGGCGTGGCGAGAATCTGTCTCCTTATCACGCGCTCTCACCACTGGTGTCCCCCAGGGCTCTGTTCTAGGCCCTCTCCTATTCTCGCTATACACCAAGTCACTTGGCTCTGTCATAACCTCACATGGTCTCTCCTATCATTGCTATGCAGACGACACACAATTAATCTTCTCCTTTCCCCCTTCTGATGACCAGGTGGCGAATCGCATCTCTGCATGTCTGGCAGACATATCAGTGTGGATGACGGATCACCACCTCAAGCTGAACCTCGGCAAGACGGAGCTGCTCTTCCTCCCGGGGAAGGACTGCCCGTTCCATGATCTCGCCATCACGGTTGACAACTCCATTGTGTCCTCCTCCCAGAGCGCTAAGAACCTTGGCGTGATCCTGGACAACACCCTGTCGTTCTCAACTAACATCAAGGCGGTGGCCCGTTCCTGTAGGTTCATGCTCTACAACATCTGCAGAGTACGACCCTGCCTCACACAGGAAGCGGCGCAGGTCCTAATCCAGGCACTTGTCATCTCCCGTCTGGATTACTGCAACTCGCTGTTGGCTGGGCTCCCTGCCTGTGCCGTTAAACCCCTACAACTCATCCAGAACGCCGCAGCCCGTCTGGTGTTCAACCTTCCCAAGTTCTCTCACGTCACCCCGCTCCTCCGCTCTCTCCACTGGCTTCCAGTTGAAGCTCGCATCCGCTACAAGACCATGGTGCTTGCCTACGGAGCTGTGAGGGGAACGGCACCTCAGTACCTCCAGGCTCTGATCAGGCCCTACACCCAAACAAGGGCACTGCGTTCATTCACCTCTGGCCTGCTCGCCTCCCTACCACTGAGGAAGTACAGTTCCCGCTCAGCCCAGTCAAAACTGTTCGCTGCTCTGGCCCCCCAATGGTGGAACAATCTCCCTCACGACGCCAGGACAGCGGAGTCAATCACCACCTTCCGGAGACACCTGAAACCCCACCTCTTTAAGGAATACCTAAGATAGGATAAAGTAATTCTTCTCACCCCCCTTAATAGATTTAGATGCACTATTGTAAAGTGGCTGTTCCACTGGATGTCATAAGGTGAATGCACCAATTTGTAAGTCGCTCTGGATAAGAGCGTCTGCTAAATGACTTAAATGTAAATGTAAATGTAGTTTTCCCCTAATACATTGTTCTGAAACAGGCCACTTTAGACTTGCAAAATTCCGGTAACTTAACCAAAAATCCAGAATTTCAAAAAATCCTGGTTGAAGGGAAATTTCGTTGCAGATTTGAATTAGGGCCTCTAGCGGGTTATCTGTGTTGTTGGGTGGTTTTTGGCTGTTCACAGGTCTTGTTGTGCCTCCCCACTGACTTCCTGGTGCCCCCTACTGACTTGGTGATGGAATGGGGGATGCTGGGAGGAGTGAAAGAGGTTTAAAGGGTCTGGGTGGGTCTGGACTGAGGCTGAGACTGGTTTTCTGCTGTGAGGGATCAGGGGCAGGACGGGTAAGGGTGGTGGATCTGGATCGATATAGAGAAGGGGGGAGGACCCCCATAGCAAAGGGTCTGAATACCTATGTAAATAAGGTATTTTTTGTATTTAAAAAAATGCTAACATTTGTAAAAACCTGTTTTTGCTTTGTCATTATGGGGAATTGTGTGTATATTGATGAGGATTTTTTATTTAATCTAATTTTGAATAAGACTGTAACATAACAAAATGTGGAAAAGGGGAAGGGGTTTGAATAATTTCTGAATGCACTTTATATACATACATTTATAAATATTTAAATAATTAGTCAAAGCATTAATCAACCATTAACAAATGCCTCATAAATAGTCTTATAAGTTGACAATAAATTATTTTACAACTACTGTGCTCTACTGTATTGTACTGTACTCTACTCCACTGTACTATTTTTTTTTTTACTGTACTTTAATGTACTGTACGCTGCTGTCCTCTACTGTGCTGTCCCAACTTGTGAAAAGATGTCCATGATTAGGCCAAATCTAGGCTGGCCTGGACCAGAAGAAATCTGAACCAATTATAGATGTCTATGTTTGGGACAAATATAGGTCAGTCCGGACCGGACATCTGTGGATGTTGAAATCAAGGCCGGTCGAGCCCAAACCTGACGTCTATAATTGGACCAAATCAAGGCCGGTCCGGACGTCTATGATTGATTCAGATTTGGTCTGGACAGGACCAAAAATCTACGTCCGTGGACATTGAAATGAAGGCCAGTCTGGACCACACCAAAAAAAATACCAAAAAAACACAGCCGGTCCGTCGGCCCGTGCTTAGTGGGCAGAGGCATGTGAACACACAAAGTGATCACCGGATAGATTGAGAGGAATAATCAACGACCATTTGAAGAAGAAAAATAGCAGGGAATTGTAGCAGGTCTCTCACCTGTTCTTTCTCTCCCTGTCTATAGGTTGAAGCTGTTGCATCTCTACATCTGTGCCTACATAGAGAGAGATCAGAGACATCTACCCCACTGTTAGACTACCCACTGACTTAACACCCATATGGGGTGGGTGGGTGTACATGCATGTGTGCAATAGAAAAATGCTGGGTTGTTTGGTTGACAACCCAGCATTGTTGGGTTGCAGGCGTTGGGTCACTTAGTTGGGTTGTTTTCTTTAAAAATAACTATGTTGGGTTGCTGATTCTGGGTTATTGGTGCTGGGTGCTTATTGAGATATGACCCAGATCAGAAGACTGGAGGTGTAGTTTATTAGGGGCGTGGCTTTCAGATAGTTACTTTTTGCCACCCATAAGAGGAAATGTAATTCCTGTTAATTTAATCTGTAGATATGTGTGATGTAAATAAGTGGGAGGAGTCTCCAGCACAACAATGTGTTAAGCAGTGGCATGTTTTCATGGGTGCCAAGGGAAGCCAGACTTCCCCAAAAATTTTACCAAGCTAAAAATACAAAAACAATTAATCTTTCATCTCTGTGCTTTATAATTTTCCTTCAATTAGCAAGAGGCTGAATGTATCTCACCAGAGAAAGCCTCAGAGAGATCGAAACAGGGCCCCTCTGTCTCTCTATGTGTAGGCCATCTATCTGATGCTGTCTGGTCTAAACGAGTATGATGTTGTTGCCGCCCGTAGCATTGAATGGAATGCAAGGGAATCCAGCCAGCCATTTGGCTTCCCTTGATGGAAAAAAAGTATAAAACAATGAGTCAAGTGTTGAGCTAAACTGTGAAGGGTCCTGGCGCACCAAAAAAAAGTGTTAAGGGAAGCCAACTTGGATTTAGGGTCAAATCACATTGAGAGCAAACGTCAATGATAGAAACAACTTGAATTGTTGTATCTCATTGTGTTCTTGTCCTCCGGTGACTAGCTAGCTAGCTAAAGTTGTCCCTTTTCTAAATTAGCCACGGATAGAGATAGGGATTTGGACTTCTGGTTTTACTTAATTCTCCGACCTGATTATAACAGCAATTCTGATCCAACCATTAATTAATACATTGTTGGCATAGTGGTCTAAGGCACTGCATCGCAGTGCTTGAGGCGTCACTACAGACCCGGGATCAATCCCAGACTCTGTCACTGGCCAGCCGTGACCGGGAGACCTATGAGGTGGTCTGGCCCAGCGTTGTCTGTGTTAGGTCAGGGGAGAGTTTGTCCGGCCGGGATTTCCTTATCCTATCGCGCTCTTGTGTCGGGCCGGCGCCTGCAAGCTGACTTCGGAGGCTCGTGGGTTTCCTCTGACACATTGGTGCGGCTGGCTTCTGGGTTAAGCGAGCAGTTCGGCATGACAGGGTCGTTTTTCGGAGGACATATGGCTCTCTAGGGTTCCTAGGGGAAATGCAATCATACATTGTTCTGCCCCTGGCCTGAGAGGACAGAAGTTCAATATGTAGCTAGATGTGGAACGCTAATGTTAACTAGCTAACATTGCTCATGAATGGAAGTTAGGCTAGCGAGCAAGCATTTAGCCAGGTAGTCTAGGACAACAAAAAATAAAAGCAATAGACCGTTTTGTCAACATGAAAGAGAGGAGGATGGCAATCGAGTTTCTCTACAAGTAGAGTAAGTCAACATATTTTTCTACATGCAGGAACTCACACACACACACACAAACACGCACTCGGAAATCCGAACCGCAGCCACATCATATTTACAGTGCCTTGCGAAAGTATTCGGCCCCCTTGAACTTTGTGACCTTTTGCCACATTTCAGGCTTCAAACATAAAGATATAAAACTGTATTTTTTTGTGAAGAATCAACAACAAGTGGGACACAATCATGAAGTGGAACGACATTTATTGGATATTTTTAACTTTTTCAAAAACTGAAAAATTGGGCGTGCAAAATTATTCAGCCCCTTTACTTTCAGTGCAGCAAACTCTCTCCAGAAGTTCAGTGAGGATCTCTGAATTGTCCAATGCTGACCTAAATGACTAATGATGATAAATACAATCCACCTGTGTGTAATCAAGTCTCCGTATAAATGCACCTGCACTGTGATAGTCTCAGAGGTCCGTTAAAAGCGCAGAGAGCATCATGAAGAACAAGGAACAAACATATATATTTATGTTTGAAGCCTGAAATGTGGCAAAAGGTTGCAAAGTTCAAGGGGCCGAATACTTTCGCAAGGCACTGTAGCTCACAATGATTGGACTAAATGGTTTTTGGTATCTTTTAGTTGTCACTGTATTGGACTAAGCAGAGGTGATTTGAAGATGTTGAAATGTTGAAGATGAAATGGTGCTGGAATAGCTCTTGTATCCTTTGCGACTTGCAGTAACTCTGTGCTTCTAAATCAATAGTTGTTTAGTGGTCTGAAAATGTCGGCAAAACATTAACTTGCCAGACCATGCTGTCTGTTACATCCAATATGCTGTGTTGACTAAACCGGACAGAGGTTGCTATCCGGTTTTGTGATAAAACAAAGGTCTGGTTGAATTTATTCTGCCACTGTGTCTTCTTATTGTCTCTGGCTTTAGGCCTGTATATCAGGGTCGAAAGGCATGTTAATTAACAGGTTATAGAGCAAACAACTCAATTATCACAACACATAGGTTGTAATCTGGGCTTTTTTTCAGGCTGCTGCATAAAATATTAATATGCAAGGGAGATATGTATATAGCTAAGAAAGCAATATTAAGTGTATGTTGTGTAGTAAGCTGTTAGTAGCCCATGTGCCTCACCGTAATAATTTGGTCTATTTTCACCAAAGCGGTATTGTAAACACATTGTTCGTGGCCCGGTTTGTGCTTGTTTGATACGACAGTGGTACTGATAGTAGTGGTGGTGCTTGGCTTGCATGTGCAAATTTAGCACACACAACATTCTATAATATAATTATGTTATTTGACGTGTTAAATTAAAAGCTTATTTAACGCATCAAATAGAGTTATATGACATATATCTTCTTTGACACGCAAAGACCCAAACTGCGTTCAATGTGCCTCACCCTAATAATTTGGTCGATTTTCACCTCTTAATTTCGCCTACTGTTCTAACTTGGTAGTGAACATGTAGCCTATAACCTGTTTTAGAGAAATGTAATCATTGAATGTTGTAAGAGCTTTCATTGTCTGTTTATATTCCCCCTTTATTTATCCTACGGTTCTGACTTTGTGTACAGGGAGAATACTGTAAGAACGGCCCATGTTCTGAATTCAGTCGCTGTACATTTCAAAAGTGCTGAACAAACAGTTATATTGACGACGTCCGTCGTCGCTCATTAATGTCTTAATCGAAATTACGGATTGCCTCTTATCCGCTTGTCGTCCCCTTAGTGTGTACATCTCAATTATCAGTTGAAACCACATTTGTTTAAGCAAGTCAACCATATCAGCTATCTTTTTTTAAAGGCAGTAAATGAGGCCGAATGAACTGTTTCGCTGCCAGACAAGGCTGCGCTGAATGTTTTAGCAGTGGTAAGGTGTTGGGACTCTGCTGTTGAAACAGCTTTATGTAGGCCCTAACAGTTTGTGGGCACCGTATGTCACCGTTTAGTGTTGTGTTGTGTAGTGGCTTTGCCGGCACGCATCACACATTTTTGGTTTGTTTGCCCCACCAACATGTTAAAATCGCCACTGAGCTTTATCCAATTGGTCCACTATTTACTTACTCAAAGTATCATACACATTTTTTTTACATGCTGCTTGTTACTGAGCGTTTCCCATGTTCTCTGGCAGCCAGTTAGACAGAAGGGGGTATTGTTCTTCAAGACACTCTCCATGGAAACAGGCTTTTTAACTGTTTAGATGTGTTTAGTTATTTCAACGGATTACAGGTAATTCTGTACCTGGTTGGCCGGGTGCCCGGCCCTTGTTTATTTAGTGCCTGTTCCTCTGGAAGTCGAGAGGCCGACACAAGAGTGTTCTGAAGTAGTAAAGGTGAGCCGCTTCAACAGCCGCGCGTACCCAGCCCCTCTCCACCCGTCCATCTGGCAAGAGACCCGGAAAGAAGACTTGACAAAATGCCATTTAGGACGACACATTAATACTGTTAGCCCAAGGCGGTCGAAGTCGTCCAGGAGAGAATGAATAACAACTTCATTTTTTGTTTACCTTTTTTGTAACTCGATAAGGTGTTTGACAATGTAGAAAGACTTGGCTAAAACGCCAGACTTGAAGGAAGTTCGGGAAGATCGTGGTGAAAGGAATTGAATTGGTCAAAAACGTTCTGTTATAATTGGTCATAGTGGTCTGTTCCCGGGTTGTTGTTTGGTGGGGCTTTCCACTCCAGACTAAACCATGTCTTTACCAGCCATGGGTATGAACCGGCAGAGTCTCTGCTCGCTCTTTCACGCTTGTGATGTGGATAATTCTGGACGGATTGAAAAAGACAAGTTTTTCCAAATCTGCTCAGAGCTCCTTGTCCCGCCGACGGAGCGAGAGCAAATTTTCTCTAAACTGGACATCGACAGAGACGGGACAATCAATCTAGCGGAGTTCATTAGCGGCTTCCACCGGATCTCTGAGCAAGTGTACCGAGGGGACATGGAGAGCAAGAGCTGGGGAGTCTCCTCTCAGGCCTGGGAAGATTTCCAGACCCGACTAGGGGACCATGCCCGGTTCATACCCAGGTCAAGTATGGAACACATTACAAAACAATCGTACCTGCTCATGAATAAACTTTTGATTTACATATTGTCCAAACGTCGTAGGAATGCATGCGTAAAACAGTTTCAATGTACATTTGAAGTGTAACCAATAGCCTACAGGTTCTCCCCTTATAATAGATTCACAATATATATATATATATATCAAATATTTGTGTACTATTGTAGTGTTTTAATTCAATCTTTTGGGCTATTCCGGTGTCAACATTTCTCCCACTTGTATTAGCCAGATGTGGTTTACACCTCTATGTGTATGCACATGCATTCATATGTGTACTCAGGTCAGTCTAGCTTTTGGATGAAATATATGAAATATCTCTAAGATCACCAATAGAAACCCTTGCTGCAACCTAACCCTGAAAGAATGAGCGAGAGAAAGGAAAGAAGGAAAGGAAAGTATCAGTGTCCTATGACAGGTTTTGAAATTAGTTCCCCCATTGAGCAGTTGTCCTGGCACCCCTCTAGGGCTGGCATGGGACTGAGCTGCGCCCTGACACGCTACCATGGAGGGGACATTGATTAACACAGTGATTCCATGTTCCCCATCATGTCTTAAATAGACCTCATTATGACTGTTTGATCACCAGCTTCACCAGCTGTAGAAAGTCACCCATTGGAACTAACATCTTAGCTTTCTTTGAAAAAGGGCAACTCCTGGGGCCCTCAATTAGTGATGGTTTTCCAGTGCTGTGGATCAAATGTTCTTATTATTGTGTGATAGAACAGTCATGTCTGTACTCAGTAGGCCTACATCCACCCAGGGTTCAGATCCAGAGACCAAGGTCACCATACTATTTTCTATTCTCCTGCCCATAGAAGAGCCATGGGTGGAGTAGAGCCGGGGTCAGTAATGGTACCACTCCTAAATAGTTATAGTTTAAGAATATATTCGAAGCAGGTAACTAGATGTGTTATTACACAACAAAGGAGTGAGGTTAGCTAAAGCAGAAACTCAGGCAACCAGCCTGAGACAAACCAGCCTAGACAAACAAACAACTTTTTCAATCCTCTCACTGTAAAATATTGTGTTTATTGGTTTTTGATAGTGTCATTATTAGTAGTAACAAAAGTATTTTGCATTTCTTAACTTTAAACATTGCATTGAAGAAGGTGTTCCCTCTGTAAATCCTGGATTTTAAGACCCGGGCGTGTACTAGTGACACTGCCTGTTTTGACAGTGCTGTTGACTGTAGGACAGTGAGTCTATATGCTCAGGGATTATAATCTGGTCACCTTGTTGAAGGCACACACACACACTTTTGATATCTCTACCCATCTGACCCAGTTGAATGAGCCATGAATGAGTTTCTTAATTTTCGGCATAGATTAACATGTAAAATAGCTCTACAAGAAACAACATTTAAATGTAAATGTAAGTACCTGAATAGATATCAGGTAAATACTGTAGCTTACATAGGTATACAGATTAGAGGTCGACCGATTAATCAGAACGGCCGATAAGGCATTTTTGGACAACGATCATGGCCGATTACATTGCACTCCACGGGGAGACTGCGTGGCAGGCTGACTACCTGTTAATAGAGTGCAGCAAGGAGCCAAGGTAAGGTGCTACCTAGCATTAAACGTATCTTATAAAAAACAATCAATCTTAACATAATCACTAGTTAACTACACATGGTTGATGATATTACTAGTTTATCTAGCTTGTCCTGTGTTGCATATAAGCGATGCGGTGCCTGTTAATTTATCATTGACTCACAGCCTAATTCGCCAAACGGGCCATTTAACAAGCGCATTTGCGAAAAAGCACTGTCGTTGCACCAATGTGTACCTAACCATAAACATCAACGCCTTTCTTAAAGTCAATACAAAAGTATATATTTTTAAACCTGCATATTTAGTTAATATTGCCTGGGAAAATAGGAAAATTGTGTCACTTATCATGCTTTCCGTGCAACAGAGTCAGGGTATATGCAGCAGTTTGGGCCGCCTGGCTCGTTGCGAACTGTGTGAAGACTATTTCTTTCTAACAAAGACAGCCAACTTGGCCAAACCGGGGATGATTTAACTGACTTGCCTAGTTAAATAAAGGTAAAAAGAAAACACAATCGTTGCATGAATGTACCTAAACATTAATGCCTTTCTTAAAATCAATACACAGAAGTATATTTTTTTAAACCTGCATATTCAGTTAAAATAAATTAATGTTAGGGCCTCCCAGGTGGCGCAGTGGTTAAGGGCACTGTACTGCAGCGCCAGCTGTGCCATCAGAGTGGGTTCGCGCCCAGGCTCTGTCGTAACTGGCCGCGACCGGGAGGTCCGTGGGGCGACGCACAATTGGCCTAGCGGCAGGGCTTGCAAACTATCACGGATTGCAAAGGGTATACCAGCTGCAATCTGCCCAGCGATGTGAGCCTACCAGATGAGCTTCAAGGCAAGCAACCCTGAACCATGCATCGGAGCACCAGCTGTTCTGTGTGATCTCACTGTCCATAGCAAATGTGAGTAAATATTTTAAACAGGTTAACATTCGCAAGGCTTCGGGGCCACATGGAAATACCAGGACCCGGACTGAGAACATGCGCTGACCAAACTGACGTTTTTAACCTATCCTTGACCTGGTAATATCAACTTGTGTCAAGCAGACCACTATCATCCCCGTGCCCTAGAACGCCTGCCTTCATAGCCATGAAATGCTTGGAAAGGCTTGCTCACATCAACACCATACCAAACACCCTGGACCCACTCCAATTTGCATACCGTCCCATCAGATACACAGATGATGCAATCTCTATTGCACTCCACACTGCCCGCAGTCACCTGGACAAAAGGAATACCTATTTAAGAATGCTGTTCATTGACGACAGCTCAGCATTCAACACCATAGTCCGCTCCAAGCTAATCACCAAGCTCAGAGACCCTGGGACTGAATATCTCCCTCTGCAACTGGATCCTGGACTTCCTGACGGGCCTCCCCAGGCAGTGAGGGTAGGCAACAACACACCCGCCACATTGACCATCAACACATGGGCCCTTCAGGGGTTTAAGTCCACATTATGTCAAGAACATCTCAAATAAGTAAAGAGAAAGGACAGTCCATCATTACTTTAAGACATGAAGGTCAGTGAATCAGAACATTTCAAGAACTTTTAAAGTTTCTTCAAGTGCAGCCGCAAAAACCATTAAGCACTATGGTGAAACTGGCTCTCATGAGGACCGGCACCGCAAAGGAAGACCCCAAGTTACCTCTGCTGCAGAGGATAAGTTCATTACCAACCTCAGAAATTGCAGCCCAAATAAATGCTTCACAGAATTCAAGTAACAGACACATCTCAACATCAACTGTTCAGAGGAGACTGCGTGAATCAGGTCGTCATGGTCGAATTGCTGCAAAGAAACCACTACTAAAGGACACCAATAATAAGAATAGACTTGCTAGGGCCAAGAAACACGAGCAATGGACATTAGAACGGTGGAAATCTGTCTTTGGTTTGATGAGTCCAAATTTGAGATTTTTGGTTCCGTCTGCTGTGTCTTTGTGAGACTCAGAGTAGGTGAAAGGATGATCTCCGCATGTGTGGTTCCCACCATGAAGCTTGGAGGAGAAGGTATGATGGTGTGGGGGTGCTTTGCTGGTGACACTGTCTGTGATTTATTTTGATTTCAAGGCACACTTAACCAGCATGGCTACCACAGCATTCTGCAGCGATACGCCATCGGATGTGGTTTGCGCTTAGTAGGACTGTCATTTGTTTTTCAACAGGACAATGACCCAACACACCTTCAGGCTGTGTAAGGGCTATTTGATCAAGAATGAAAGTGATGGAGTGCTGCATCAGATGACCTGGCCTCCACAATCACCTGACTTCAACCCAATTGAGATGGTTTGGGATGAGTTGGACCGCAGAGTGAAGACAAAGCAGCTAACAAGTTTTCAGCATATGTGGGAACTCCTTCATGACTGTTGGAAAAGCATTCCAGGTGAAGCTGGTTGAGAAAATGCCAAGAGTGTGAAAGGCTACGAGGCAAAGAGTCGCTACATGGAAGAATCTCAAATGTAAAATATATAGGCCATACACCACATATGCTACTGCTCCACATACGCTGCTGCTACACATCAGTCTATTATCTATTCGGTCTATTATTTACTTTACCCCTACCTATATGTACATAGCTACCTCAATTACCTCGTACTCCTGCACATCGATATTGGTACTCCCTATATATAGCCATGTTTTTTTGACTCTTTATTGTTATGCTGCATTGTTGGAAAAGTAAGCATTTCACCGTTAGTCTACACCTGCCTGTTGTTTCATGAAGCATGTTACAAATAAAATGTAGCTGTTCTGTTCCAAATATACTGTAGCTGTTCCAAATGTGTTTTAGATAAAAGGCCTTATGCTGTTGTAAGTAACTTGTATTAACATTCCGTCCGTCCGTCCGTCCGTCCGTCCGTCCGTCCGTCCGTCCGTCCGTCCGTCCGTCCGTCCGTCCGTCCGTCCGTCCGTCCGTCCGTCCGTCCGTCCGTCCGTCCGTCCGTCCGTCCGTCCGTCCGTCTGTCGTCTGTCTGTCTGTCTGTCTGTCTGTCTGTCTGTCTGTCTGTCTGTCTGTATGTCTGTCTGTCTGTCTGTCTGCCTAACTGCCTGTCTGTCTGTCTGTCTGCCTGCCTGCCTGTTTATTTGTCTGTCTGTCAGTCCGTCCATCTATCTGTCTGCCTGCCTGCCTGAATGCCTGTCTGTTGTGTCTGTAGGAATGAGCAGGCAGCCACGCTGTACCAGAACATCAGTATGACAGAGCCCAGGATGGTGCCTCAGTATGAGAGAGTCATTATGAGCTTCACAAGAGAGATCAAGCAGCACAATGCTGAGATGGAGAACCTGGCCCTGGCTGTGAAACGGTACTAACACACACACACACATGCTCACACACACACACTCACCGACAACCACAGTTTACTTAAAACCCACATACTGTACATACACTGTACACATGCAGACATTCTATCATACCGTACACGTCCTCAAATACAAATGGGAAGTTTTATATTTTAAGTAGAAATTGTGCACCAATATTGAATTGTATAAAGCCTGTTATATTAAATGAAGTGATCTTTAATATAGACCACATGGATAATACAATAAATCAAATTTTTATATGAATGAAGGCTTGCTAATGTGCCATAATTCTGCATTTTGACATGTTCCTCTATCAACCCTGTGTCATTATAGGAAGATTTTTTTACCCACTTAATGCCCAAATTTCCATCGTTGTAAAGTCCTAGTTATTTTGTTGCTTTGACAAAGTAATTTCTGAAGATTATTAGTTAACTGAGCAGGTCAAGAATAACACGTCAACCCTGTTACCCATAGATAGACAGGCTAGAAATACATGTATCAAAAATAATTATACAATAATGCATTCAATTGCCACTTCCTGGTGCACACAACAAGCTTCCATTCCCCCTGTCACAAGGGGATTTGTGACTGATTTAAGAAGAAATCACCAACTCAGTCACAATCAATCCTGTTACTTTATTTGGAACTTAATAGGCATTTATTATAGTACTTTTATTTATTGAACCTTTTTCGGTGGTAAAACTTAGGTTGTTAGGTGAAAGCCAACGTTTATTTGACCAAGTTACACTTCTCCAAAGGCCAACAGAGATATAATAAATTCCGTTACAGTATTATGTTTTATTTCTGCTCAGAGCCCATGACCAAGCCGCCATGCAGCTCAGCGAGATGGAGGAGGAGATGGATCAACGCATCCATGCAGCTGAGAACAACACACAGCAACAGGTGACACACACACACACACACACTTGCATGATTGTCAATTCTAACTTTAGAAATGATGTCCATGTTGTCATGCGATCTGGACAGATTGTGTTCCTACAGGGTTTAGCCACTGATAAGAAGGGTGGAGGTCATCTCTTCACTCATGCTAAATAGAGAGGACTTGTGATCAGATTACTCATTAAACCTCAAACAATCCTCGGCTGTGTTGACGTCTGATATGTCAAGCTGTTATCATATCTAGATTTAAATGCTGAGTTTGTGTATAATCATTTGTTAAAAGTAACTCCAGTGGGATGTTGACGGAAAATGTCCGGTTTCCATACTTCCATGGAACACTCCTATTCCTGGAATCTCTCATTCCTCTACTCTGGGAACAGTCTTATCTCCCCGTGTGTGTGTGTGTAGTTATGTACATTATGTAAGTGTGCTACATCAGCTCTGTTTGTTGTGCAGCTGCTGTATGCTTTAGTCTAAGAAAAGCACCCACACCTAGACTCACCTGTGTGTTGTGGAAAGGTTGTTGTTTAATTGTTTCAAGCTAACGTTAGCGAACATAATATGGACATTCAATGGGCTCTAAAGTGCCAGCAGTTCACTCACATTTGCTAGTGAAAGAAATTAAATGCAAATACGAAAAGTAACTGGTCGCATTTGTGTGAGTGGGATATACATTTAATTATGCGTCTCATTAGTTGTATTTTCCATGTAACATTACAAGGATCACGCAACCTGATAACTATAATTATGACCCACATCACAAAAAGCATTACAAAAGTATAATAAAAAAGAAATATAAACATATTGGCATTAAATGGTGTCGGGAGTTTAGAAGAATGAATGAGTGTCCGGTATTAGCTATAGAGGCCATGCTTCTAAAATGCCTTTGCACTAGATTTGAGATTTTATCAATTTCGAAAGTCTGATGTATGCGCTGCAAAGCAATCCAATTGGCACCTTTACATA